>NC_134234.1:301850517-302153547 GCF_965152275.1 Natator depressus
CCGTTAAAGTTTATTTCCAACGTTCTATCATACAACATCATTCAAATAAAATTATTTAAACTATAGGCGTTGTGAACTGGGGGGACTGGGCCAATTTTATTTCATATTTTTTAAATCTTCAACTATTTAACAGATACGACCCTGGAATATGATTTAATGCTAAAACATGCATTAAAATGGTACTCTTAATTTATTTTGTATAATTAACCATTTCCGAGAAAACTGTTTAAAAATTTTAATCATGATACAAACAATTTTACTTATTACTTATTTTTCAACTTTGGAACCATAAATTTTAAATGTCATAATAAATAATAACCAAAAATTATTAACTTATTATGGAACATAATATGACCGCTCGTAGTCAGGGGCAGTCGACGACAAGCCTTTCTTGAAATATGAAATAAAAATGACCAACCGCCAGTTCAGGACACCTATGGTTTACATAATTTTGGATAATGTATTATGGTAGCACATACTAACGCTAAGACACAGACATAATTTCATTACTTTATATTAAAGCGTTTTTGAGATATTAATCGGAAATTAACTTTTCATCACCACCTTGAAGGGACTGTAGCTCCCTTAGGAAGAATTTTAGGACACGTGTTCAAGAAATGTTTTTTCTTAAAATGACCTAAGGATTCACCCCCAAAGTTGTGTTGGGCATTTTCCAATCACTCTGGATATATCATAAAAGTCACTCCTAATTTATGCAACAAGGCTTACTGTATATTTATATGCCTGCTGCACGTGACTTTTTCAGTAAATTTAAAATTACAAACAACGCTACCAAAAGACCGTTGAACAGATGATATATAAAATAAGTCCGCCAGAGTGATACGAGGGCACGTACAAATGAACAAATGTACCGGTAACGGGAGCCCGTGTGAGAAATAAGCTTAAATGGTTAATATCTCTTGTGATATCTTAATATATCAATAAACAAAAACATTTTTTTTGCCATATACCTGTTTGTGATATCTTAAATGTTGCGTCTTGCGTCACACTTTTCTGTAATCACAGCACTCAGCGTGTCTCATTGATCAACCCTTACAAAAGAAGTATCAACACATACTAATCTAACTATCTAACTAATCTATGCAAGTATGTACTCACCTAACCTTGGCACAAGGGTGGGAGCAGTCTGCAGTGTTGCTGGATGTCTGATAATTATCTGATTCTTTAATAAAATATATCTCCAAAAAACTTTGTAATTTTGTATCTGTACATTAAATCTTGATTTCGGCCAAAGTGAGAATAACTGTGACATATTATGTAAAGTGGTAAAGTAGATGTTAATATCAATTGTTAGACAATCTGAAACTTTTTGGCACCTTTAGGACTTTCTTGCTAAATATCATTCATTTTGGATTGAAAATGGAAAAAAAAAAACCTGGAGCAGTGGAGCAGTCAAGATTTTCTGTGCTCCGGCTTCGCTCCAGCTCCGGGCAAAAACCTGCAGCTTCACTGCGCCGCACTACAGCTCTGGGCTCCGCTCCAAAGCCCTGATAGAATCGTAGGACTGGAAGGGGCCTTGAGAGGTCATCTAATCCAGTCTCCTGCACTCATGGCAGGACTATTATCTAGAACATCCCTTTGTCTAATCAGCTCTTTAAAATTTCCAATGGTGGAGAGTCCACAACCTCCCTAGGCAATTTATTCCAGTGCTTATCCACCCTGACCATTAGGAAATTTTTCCTCCTGTCCAACCTAAACCACCCAAGGTTCAATTTAAGCCCATTGCTTCTTGTCCTAGCCTCAAAGGTTAAGGAGAACACTTTTTCTTCTTCCTCCTTGTAACAACCTTTTACATACTTGAAAACTGTTATGTTCCCTCTCAGTCTTCTCTTCTCCAGACAAAACAAGCCCATTTTTTCCAATCTTCCCTCATAGGTCATGTTTTCTATGCCTTTAATCATTTTTGTTGCTCTTCTGTGGACTTTCTCGAATTTGTCCACATATTTCCTGAAATATGGTGCCCAGAACTGGACACAACACTCCAGCTGAGGCCTAATTAGCACAGAGTAGAGTGGAAGAATTACTTCTCATGTCTTGCTAACAACACACCTGCTAATACATCTAAGAATGATGTTTGCTTTTTTTTGCAACAGTGTTACACTGATGACTCATATTTAGCTTGTGATACACTGTGACCCCCCAGATCCCTTTCTGCAGTACTCCCTCCTAGGCACTCATTTCCCATTTTGTATGAGTGCAACTGATTGTTCCTTCTTAAGTAGAGTACTTTGCATTTGTCCTTATTGAATTTAGCACTTCTGCCATTTCCACATTTTCTGTTATTGTTTTTTGCCCTCATTGAGTAACAGGCCTACCCTGTCCTTGGTCTTCCTCTTGCTTCTAATGTATTTGTAGAATGTTTTCTTGTTGTCCTTTTTTATCTCTAGCTAGTGCTATCGCCTCCTGTGACATGCATGCTATGTCTCTGTTAATGCAACCTAAAATTGCATTTGCTTTTTTTTGCAACCACATTGCTGACTCATGTTGAGGTTGTGATCCACCACAACTCCCAGATCCTTCTCAGCAGTGCTGCTGCCAAGCCAGTTATCCCCATTCTGAATTTGTGCATTTGGTTTTTCTTCCCTAAGTGTAGCACCTTACGTTTGTCTTTGCTGAATTTCAGTTTGGTTGTCTGTAGCCCAGTTCTCCAATTTGACAAGAACCCTCTGAATCCTCACCCCCCCCCTTTGTGTTATCTGCAAATTTGATCAGTATGTTCTCTATTCCTGCATCCAGGTCATTAATAAGGATGTTAAACAACACCAGACCCGGAACAGATCCCTGTGGAATCCCACTTGAGACCTCCCTCCAATCTGACATCATTCCATTAATAGTTACTCCTTTTTTGTGGTTGTTTAACCAATTATGTATCCACTTAGCGGTAGTTCCGTCAAACCCGCATTTCTCCAGCTTACTCATCAGAATGTCATGTCAAAGCCTTGCTGAAGTCCAGGTATATTATGTCCACTGCATTCTCCTATCTAACAAACCAGTCCCCTGTTAAAGAAGGAAATCAAGCTGGTTTGGCATGATTTGTTCTTCATAAATCCATGCTGGCTGCTAGTGATTATTCCTTCATCCTTCAGGTATTCACAAACTGAATGTTTTATACATTGCTCTAGTAGCATCGTAGGATTGAAGTCAGGCTGACGGGTCTATAGTTCCCCAGCTCCTCCTTTTTCCACTTTTTAAAGATGGGCACTATGTTAGCCCTTCTCCAGTCTTCTGGGACCTCTCCTGTTGATATGGGAAAAACTTCCCAGACTCCATTTTGTATTCTTAAACTCCATTTTTTGTCTCTGACTTCTCTCTGGAATAAGCAGAAATCACTTCACTAGCTGAAAGCTGCAGGTCACTTACCACTGGACGATGTGGGACACATGACTAGAGCTGAGAGATCTCTAGGCTGAGCATGCCCAGTGGTGAAAATTGAGGTAGCTACTGAGCATGTGCAGTGGAGGGTGAGAGAAAGGTCAGCTAGCTGACTGACCACAGCTCATCCATACTAGTTCCAACTTGTTCTAAAGGTCAGAACTGTCAACCATAATTCTGAGGTAACGGTTTGCACTGAGCATGTGTGACTGGGGTATTTGCTTACGGGTATACAAGGAAGTCTCAGTAGGACAATATAAAAGGTCAGCTGCCAGCAGGCAGAAGTCAGTCAGGAGCCAAGAAGAAGAACTGCTGGAGAAAGAGATCAGAGGGGTGGCCAAGACAACAGAAGAGCAGCTGAAAAGACAGTTTAGATAGAATTCTGAGGAGAGCACTTCTGAAGAAAGCACCTACAGCAGTAGCCACAACATCAGCAACACTGAAACAAAATAAATAAGGGATGATAGGACAGAGGCAACAGGAAGTGAGCTGCATCTGCAAAGGGAGAAATGGAGATGACTGGGAGTAAGTTGATTAAGAAGCTACAGTAGTAGCAACATTTGCAACAACACCTCAAAATCAAAGGGTAGTGTGAGCTTTTAATTTTTTTTAAACTATAAATTTACCGTATTGTATAGTATAGATGTGTATGCTTGAAATGTGTGTGTGTGAGAGATCTGTATATTACCTATATAGAATTTAAAGTATAACTTAAGAATAGCTGTCAGCGCTTTGTTGCAAACTGGCCATTTGTAGCAAAGCGTCCCGCTTAGAATCATTTAAACTGTATGTGATTGTAATTTAAATGCTCTTTACCTTGCAATAAGAGATTTGTTTCTTATTTAGGGTTTTAGATCATATTGTAGTAGGGATTATTAGTGACATTAATAAAATATATTTTGTTTTGGAAAATACACTGCTTGTGTCAATCACTTTATCGGAAGGTTACATGCATGTCCTTCAAGTGTTTCCTTAAGTACCGGGGAGACCCATACCCTAGGAAAAGCAGATTTAGGAGGTTATTTTATTAAGGCAGGTTACTCTAGGGGCACCCCAAAGCCTAAATTTTGGGGTAAAACTGTCATCCATGAGTTTGCAAATATTATTGCCAGTGGCTCTGAGATTTCTTCAGCTAATTCCTCAGGTGAATAGCATCAGGCCCTGCTGATTTGAATTCATTCAGATTGGTCAGAAGATTCCTGACATGTTCTTTACTTATCCCAATCTGCATCCCTTCCCCTTTATTATCTATGGTAATTTCACTAGTCGTCCAGTCACATTATTTTTTGTGAGAAGACTGAAGCAAAGTAGGTGTTGAGCAGCTCTGCCTTCCTAGCATCTTCCATAACCAGCTCACCTTCTCCATTGAGCAGCAGACCACACTATCCTTGATCTTTCTTTTTTGTCTGACATGTTTGATGAGCCCCTTCTTATTGCCTCTAACATTCCTTGCCTGCTATACTCACTCTTTGTCTTGTCTTTTCTGATTTTGTCCCTACATGCTCATGCTATTCCCATGTATACTTCCTTGGTGACATGCCCCTCCTTCCATTTCCTGTCTGTATCCCTTTGGAGTTTTAGATAGCTAAAAAGTTCCTTGTGCAGCCACATTGGCCTTCTGTGGCTCTTCTTACCTTTCCTCTGTGTCAGAATACCTTGATCTTGAGCCTCTGGCATTGCCTCTTTTGCCAGCCCCCTTCCACTCCTTTTCTTCCTATTTGGGCTTTCCATGGGACCTTGCCTACTATTTCTCTGAGTTGGTTGAAATCCGTCTCTCTGAAGTCCAGTGTCCTTGTTTTGCTGCTCTCATGTCCTCCTTTCCATAGGATCTTGAATTCTATCAGATCACGATCACTTCCTCCCAAGTTCCCAACCACCTTCACATTTGCAACTAATTCATCCCCATTGGTCAAAACCAGATCCAAAATGGATGACCCCCTAGTTGTTTCCTCAACTTTCTGAATCAGAAAATTGTCCCCTACACATGCTAAGAATTTTCAAGACATACTAAGTTTTGCTATAATAGTCTTCCAACCGATATCCTTCCAACAGAGTCCTGCACTTTATTATTTGCCATAATAGCCTTCCAACAGAGCCTTCCAACTATTATTTGTTATAATAGCCTTCCAACAGAGTCTTGCACTTAGGATGGAAGAATCCCATGCACCGCTACAGAATAGGGACCGAGCGGCTAGGAAGCAGTTCTGCAGAAAAGGACCTAGGGGTTACAGTGGACGAGAAGCTGGATATGAGTCAACAGTGTGCCCTTGTTGCCAAGAAGGCTAACGGCATTTTGGGCTGTATAAGTAGGAGCATTGCCAGCAGATCAAGGGACATGATCATTCCCCCTCTATTCAGCATCAGTGAGGCCTCATCTGAATTAATGTGTCCAGTTTTGGGCCCCACACTACAAGAAGAATGTGGAAAAATTGGAAAGAGTCCAGCGAAGGGTAACAAAAATGATTAGGAGGCTGGAGCACATGACTTATGAGGAGAGGCTGAGGGAACTGGGATAATTTAGTCTGCAGAAGAGAAGAATGAGGTGGGATTTGATAGCTGCTTTCAACTACCTGAAAGGGGGTTCCAAAGAGGATGGATCTAGGCTGTTCTCAGTGGTATCAGATGACAGAACGAGGAGTAATGGTCTCAAGTTGCAGTGAGGGAGGTTTAGGCTGGATATTAGGAAAAACTTTTTCACTAGGAAGGTGGTGAAGCAGTGGAATGGGTTACCTAGGGAGGTGGTGGAATCTCCTTCCTTAGAGGTGTTTAAGGTCAGGCTTGACAAAGCCCTGGCTGGGATGATTTAATTGGGGATTGATCCTGCTTTGAGCAGGGGGTTGGACTAGATGACCTCCTGAGGTCCCCTCCAACCTTGATATTCTATATCACATCAGGGAAGTTAAAATCCCCCTTAATACTAGCTCATGTGTGTTAGCTAATCTTGTTATACGGTTGTAGAATGACTCATACACTTCCTCTTCCAGATATGGTGGTCTATAATAGACCCCCACCATAAGTAAGTTCTTTTCTGTTCTTTTCTCTTTTTATCCTGACCCAGAGACTTTTCAGTAGGTCTGTTGTTCACTTCTTCTTGGACCTCGAAGCAAGTGTGTACATTCTGGATGTATAGTGCAACACCTCCTCCTTTTTTCCCCTACTTATCCATTTGGAACAAGCTACATCCCTCAATGCTGGTACTCCACTCATGGGAGTTGTCCCACCAAATCTCTGTAATGCCAGTTAGGTCATGATTTTCTTCATATACCATGACTTCCAGTTCATCCTGCTTGTTTCCCATACTCCTGCATTTGTACACAGGCATCGAAGGTGCTCAGCTTCCAGCAGCCCATCTGGAAGGTTCTTGGCAATTTTACTTGCTGCTTGCCAGCAGAAAGACAAATAGATAAAAGGCCTCCAGGAGGGCAGCACGGAGCCAAAAAAATTCCTTGAAGGTTCTCGCAATAAATGGAATTTTGCCAAAAATTCCATTTTCAGAGAACTGTAAAAGAATTTTTCTGGAATCTCTTTCTGGGGGAAAAAAAAAGTGTATTTGACTTTTTGTCCTGATTCAGGATAAAAAATTTTCAGAAACATGACATTTGTCACAGGAAGGGATTTGCATTTTTCGGCCAACTCTAGTTCTTACCATACAGCAATGTTAACTCGGCCACATTACGAATACACAGTCCTTTCCAAGTGTGTGCAACAAACTCTCCCTAACGAACTAAGGACCATCACAAACTTCACCAACTTCCACTCCAAGTGCCAGGGGCACTTTTTGACCTGCTTTCTCTAATATAAACACAAAACAGTTTGCACATTTTAAGAAATACAAAAACTAAACCCTATCAAAACAAAACACTACAATGCATACACTGTCCTCTTTCTCAGGAGGGGCTCAGAAAGAGAATAAACTATACATGACAGATGTTAGTAATGTCACTTAGTGCACTACTGACAAGTGCACAAATACTACAGTGATGAGGGCAGTATAAGACTAGACTAGAATGAGTATTTTCTACTTCTCATTTCATGTTAAATGTATACCACAAAATGCTATATATATGGAATATGACTGAGCTCCAATAAGACAGGAATATATGGTAATTTGTCAAAAGCTTCCCCAGAGCTGCCTGGTTTGCTGTTCAAGTGTTGCAACTGTCATGCCTAGGCATAACATGCAACTATATATTCAAAATATCAACAGATAATATTGCTACCTTTATGCATACATCTACCCCTTTCTACGCCCAGGTTATTTGTGGGGACTAATGTTGGGAGAATTCTGTTGCTGACAACAATTATTCTCCTATTCCCAAAACCTTGGGGTAAGTAACTAAATTTAAACACTAATTTATAGTATGAGATTTTTTAAACTAGTCTTAATTAGAAAACTTGCCCCTAGTGATGTGACGTATTAGTTTGCACTGATTTTTTTTTAATACCAATTTCCATGTATGCAGTGTGGCATATGACAAGCGTTTATTGTAAAGGAATTTAACACCACCATTGAAAAGAGCCTCTGAGTCGGTCTTCAATTCTAACATAGTCATACTTCTTATGTTCCCATCATCTTCCTATCTAGACATTCATCTTGTAGATCAGGAGTTCCTGGTAGACATTTATTTATAACTCATAAGTGCGACAAAATTTGGCACAAAATATAGTCTGTGTTGAGGAAAAACCCAGGACAGCAATAACAAGGATTTTTCAGACCAGGATGAGGAGTGTTAACAGAGAGGTGAGGATGAAGACGCTTACACAGATCTAGTTTGCAATAAACATGTATTTGTACACAGTGTGGCTATCCCTCACTTTAATGATCACAAAAATCTGTCACATATTTTCAGAAGTGAGGGAGGAAATCTCTTTTTAACAGTATACAACGGGTAGGCTTGGAAGGATTAGGTTTTTAATTGGTAAATGTCAATTTTACCATACACAAAAAAGCAACAAAAATATTTCCATTGATAATTATTGAAACATATAGCTAGGCGAAGTAAGAAAAATGCTGCTTGAGTCCTGAATAGAGTTTGATGTAAGGATATTTACTTTGTATATTTTGACATGTGATGTTGACAATTTGTGTTTTCATGGCTATGAAACTTTACGTTTTTCAATATGAACTTCTATTGTCATTAAATAATTATTGTCTGACACCCCTATTCTCTGACCCTCCAATGTCCTGCAACTGTGAAAATGTTAATCAATAAAAATTGAAAAAAATGCTTAAAAATAAACATCAATATTATCCATCAAAATTATTTTTTTTAAAAATCTAGTTCTGCCAAGCCTAGGCAGGTGAACATGTGCTGGCACACTGGTGCAGGATTACCAGAGAGAAAACTGGAAGGATAGCTACCATTTTATTAGCTCTCTATGACCTAGTCCAGTGCTTCTCAACCTGCTGCCCAATTAGCAGCTGTGTGCTAAAGGCTGCTGCCTGGCCCTGTCCAGACCTGTCTGGCCGGGTCTGGGGCTGCTGCACATCCTGCACCTGGAGTACCACTCATGGCTCCACTCTGGGGAGGGGTCTCTGGGTGGGGACACTGGGCACAGGGGTCTGTGGTGGGGGTTGGGGGGGAGTGCTGTGGTTCTCAACCTGTGGCACAGGTAACACATTGGGGGGGCTGCATACATAGCCCACAGTGATAAACAGGTTGAGAACCACTGACCTAGTCTAAGCTTGCAGCAGCATGTAGGGTATGCGTAGCTACACACTGCGGTGAAAGGCTCCGGCAGGAAGGGAAGCAGTGGGAAAAGGCTCCAGCAGCAGGGAGTGCCGAAGCCTCTCTCTCATGGGCAGCGGGTGAACCGGCTGTTGTGGGAGGCTAGCCCCCAGTCCCTCCCCTCCTGCCTGAGGCCCAGCTACTCCCCTTCTCCTTTTTCCTGCTTCCCCTCGCAGGAGCCCAGAGCACTTTCACCGTGGCCACCGGCCCACCGCAGCAGGGAAAGGCTCCAGTAGCAGGGAGACAGCGGGACACTACACTTCTAAGAATAGCTGTGTAGGTATGGGAGGCACTCTTTGTGTCAGTAAAGAGCTGTGTAGGGTATAGGGTAGCCTAGTATAGGGTATATAAGCAGTGCCTCACTGTCTCCATTGCTATTTATATCAGTGCTAGCTGGGTGTGCAGTTTCTGTACTATACATGCCACTGTAAGTGAACTTCTGCCCCTATTGAAGTCAGTGGAACTCAGTGGAGCCCAGGATTTAACTGTAGGTATTTTGAATGCTTGGATTGGGAGATCTATAGTTACTCAGTGACTGACAGTATGCTGGTAACCAGGGTTACCGGCTTTTGACACACACCAGAATTGGTTACTCACCACAGGTTTCATACTTAAAGTAATAATACAGTATATCAAGCCTAACACCAATAATTTACACCCTGCAGCCTTAATATCTCATTCTGCTTGTAATCCAATCTTGGTTACAAAAGTCACTGAGATGTGGTCAATTGCTAATTTGGGCTGGCACAATAATTCTGTGACATATCGAAAGCAATCAGATTTGGGTAGATGAACATAGAAGCAACAGTGAGGATCAAACAGCATCTACCACTGTTAGTTCAGCAGATTAAATATCTCTGCAATGCCATCAACTGGATGTGAAGCTCTTCCAGCTGGTGTAAGCATCAATTTGTCAGTCTGGTTACAAAATGTGTAAGGTCCAGTTTTCTGAGCCAAGTGAGGAGAGCTCCCCACACATTCAAAAAGGGTTAGGTGGGAGATAACGGTGGATTTAACACCACTGAACCACCCAGTCCTAGAACGATTCAGGCGCTGGGCCCCTCTCCCCATAAACATGAACAGCCTGACCACTGTTCTAATGTACAATGATCCTCAAAAGGACCCCAGGGACAGATATGGCAGCCCGAGAGCCTCCAGGCCTAGGAAAAACCTGCCCATGCTGTGACAGGCAGACCAGGTGCTAGCTCATACCAAGGTCCCCAATGCCTCAGTGGAATGCTGGCAAATACATAGCTGGAATCAGTCTGGCTCACCTGTGTGTTAGTATTGTTAAAATGGGTATGAGAACTGTAGGAATGTGTTTAGATTTTATTGAATACCTGTCAGTTGCTGCATGCATTAATCTCACTCATAACCTCTGTATTCCATATTGTAAGGTAATATTTGAGCAGCTGTATCATGAGCCTTTGTAACTACGTAACTCACTAGGGGGACAAACCCCAAATTGGTTGGGAGTTCTGTACTTATGCTTGATAACTGGTTGGTAAAATCTAAGTCCTCAGGCACTATAACAGCCTAACCATGGAGCCACAGACAGTCCCCTTGAGTATGCTGATCTACTTCGCCACCCCAAGTGAGTGTACCTTTGTGATAGATGGCTCCTTACATCAAGGATCACAGCAATATTCAGTTTATTCACAGTCCCAAAGGACCAGTCATTTACCCCAGGTCAATTGCACCTTAGATCTCACACCAAAGACAATAAACTATACACTGATTTATTAATAGGGAAAGTAAACAAGAGTTATTTACAAGGTTAAAGCGGGTAAACATATATGCACAAATGAGTTACAATCTTAAAATTTCAAAAGGTAATAGAAGCTTCTGTAATAAGCAAGCTCTACATGACCTATATGGCTAAACCAGGCTAAGCACTGGGGACCTCTTGCTTATGCCTAGTAACCACCCCCACCAAATCCAAGCAGCGTAGAAATCCAGTTTCTTCTTGTTAGAATGTTTTTATCCCCATCCTCCCTTGTGCTTTGAGCTGCAAACTTAGCTGACGGGAGGAATCCACTTGCAGGACTCTTCTTCATGGGGGGAGTAAAAACAACCAATGCCTTTTGTTGTCTTTATCATCCCACAGTAGTCGTGTTGGTCAGGATGTAACACTGCTGTTGGAGAGCAGCACTTCATGCTAATGAATGCCTCTCTCCTGTCAGTTGATTTACACAGCTACAGAAGCTTACAAACACAACCGCTCAAATATTACCCTTCAGTATGGGATACACAGGTTATAGATGAGATTAATGCATGCAGCAACTCACAAGCATACAATAAAATCTAAACACAAAAACACATCATATAGTTCCAATACCTATTTTAAGAGTAACTAACGCACCGGTGATTCCAGCTATGAATGTGTCAGCATTCCACTGAGCCACGAGGACCTTGGCATGAGCTGGCACCTGGTCAGTCAGTGTTACACATTACTCCCTGGTTCCCCAGCAACATCCTCTTACATCAGCATCTCTACACCACCAGAATATCCTCCTCCACTGGGAGGCTCCTTCAGTGGCTGGTTTAGGACTGTTCTGTGACCAGCTTAAAGCAGTCCTATTATACGAGTGAACTGGATTCTTAGTCTTGACACCCACCACCAACACCATCCCAGTGAAAACTACAGGCACCTTTCCTTCTTCAAAGTGTCAGTCACATCACTGGCAATTTACTTCAACTTGTTCTAGGCACTGGACATGATTTTGCTAGGTCTCCTGTAAGAACAGGTTTCACTCATATGAACAGAGTCTGATTATCTGATTGCCCTGAAGAATGTTTTGTATCGGAATACAGTCCACTACCTAAGACAGTGACTGTAGGTGAATGGCTTATAATAAAGATGCTGTCAATCAATTCATGTCCTCTACACTACTACCTTTCATACATTTAGACATGGAACATGCTCCAATTTTCCACTGGCATGGTCACAATGTGATATACTTACAACAGCTTTCAGTGTACTGAGCCTAACACGCATGGCAAAACAGTGTACGTTTGTAAAATGAAACTGCCTAACAGCTGTCTATTTGAAGATGAATGAAGGTGGCTTATTCAGAGCATTTTTGGAGGGACAGATGCATGCCCAGGAGGGGCAGTGTGCGGTTTTAATAAATGAAGTGTCATTTATATAAACCTCCCTCTGCTTCCCTTTATTTATTGAAATGGCTCCTGAGGTCTCCTATTCTCCAGGCTGTTCTTGCTGAGTCTTTACTCATTCTGGCAGCTGGCAATTTATAAGCAGATGAAGAAAGAGTGTATGTGTCAGGATTTCTAAGCGGTTAAGGGGTGGGATTTTCAAAAAGCACTTAGTGTTGGCCTATCTCTGCTGCCACTGAAGTCAATGGTAAAAAGTTCTTCGGGTTTCAATAGGAGCAGAGATAAATGAATGCTAAGGGTTTTTGAAAATCCCACCTTACAGCCTTTTTAAAAAGTCCTCAGTTTTAGCATGAAGCATTAACATTAGCTGAAATGTTAGGCCACTGCATTCCCCACTTATCAACCACTGGGCTGTTAGTGCTTGCCACATGTGATATTACCTCAGAAAACACTGCCTCCCATGTTCCTTCTAGGAAGGCTGGTACAGTACAGTGAGTTGTGTTTTATCATGTCCCAATTAGTGTACACATGCATTAGTGCCTTCCACTAGGTGGACTGTGAGATCTGCACACGTGAGCTCAACCATAGCACCCACTATAGCACCCTCTAATGACTTAGGATTTACTTAGTATACAAGCCAGCACAAAGAATAAAAGCCTTCACAACAGTGGCACATGGACAGGCCAGTATATTTATGTAGAAGGTCCTTAGGTTCAGTCCTTTAGCCAAAAGTTAATACAACAATTGAGCATCTGTAACTCACTGGTCAATGCATAGTATGTCTTCCTCATTGTGCCCAATCACTGAAGAGGTGAGCTGTAACAGACTCATAACTGGTGAGCGTGGCTCTTTAGCTCAAGCTAGAGAAACTCATAATTTTAGCCCTGAAAGTCTCTAGTTCAATCCCCAGAGTCAGTCAAGATCGCGGTCATCACACATGATCACAATTACAATTTCTAGATGTACCATGTTTAGGAAGGATAACAGAAAATGACAGAATTCTTAGAAGTATTCTTCCAAGCATCAAAATGTCTGAATTCCCTGGGGGATAACAGACAAGCTATGTTCAGGGACATAATGAAGCTTTATGACAGTACATTTAGTTGGCACTGACATGCTAGACAACAAACATTTCCCAACTCAAACTTCGATAATCCTCCCCAATACAAAATTTCACCGGGTTTCTCCTGTGGAGGCTGCAACTTAGTGAAGTTAAATTAAGCATGAAAAAAAAATCTCCTCAACTGCTTCTATCATCTTTGTCAAAGTCTGATCCATGTTTGTTGAGTTTATCAGATTTTTTTTGTATTATTAGAATAAGCAAACAGAATCGCACAGAGCTGAACTACATATTCCCTCATTACATTAAAGATTTACTACCGTTTCCCAAAAAATTTACCCTTTGTAACAAGTAATTTCTCAGACTCATAGAGCAGCAAGAAATTCTTCATTTAATGTGTTATCTTGAGATGAACAACAGCATTTGTCAGGCTCTACAGCCTCTGAGTGGAGCTGACAAAGTCAGAGGAAAAGTAAAGATAATACTCTGCAGAGAAAAATGCCCAATTGCCTCTGAGATAACAAGCCTGACAGAATGCATTGCACTTCCTATAAAGACTGTAAAACAGCATTTTCACTTACAAAAGTTTAGGTAAAGGCCTGTTCTTTTAGGGAAAAATGTGTCACAGAATTTACAACGAAAGAAGCAGCCTCCAAAGAGAAAGTTGTATCTGTAACTCTAGGCTATGAAGTCAGTCTCGGCCGTCCTTAGGCGTATGCAGCATACACGGCTGCGTAAGGCACCTGAAAATTTGGGGCACCACTAGGACCATAGGCACTGACTTCTTATCTTGCCGGGGGGTCCTCGACACCCCGAGTCTGCTCCAGGCCCCGCCCCCCACTCCACCCCCCACTCCACCCCTTCCCCCAAGCCCCTGCCCTGCCTCTTTCCATCCCTGCTCCACTCCCACCCCTCCTCTTCCGCACCTCCGCCCTCTCCCTCCCACAGCTGTTTGCGGTGCTCCGGAAGTGCTGGGAGGAGTTGGTAAGCGTGGGGCTGCCGGTGCATGAAAGGCGTGGAGGGAGGGGGCAAAAGGGGGGGAGCTTTGCGCTGGTGGGTGCTCCCCACCCACTACATTTTCCCCGTGGGTGCTCCAGCTCTGGAGCACCCACCCATGGAGTCCACGCCTAGGACTGGGACAGCAGGTCAGAGTGGGTCGGCTCCTGCACATCCAGCACGCGCAGCAGTCTCCTTACTAGGCAGAGGGCAGAGGCCGTATTCACAGGGCCAAATGCGCCAGCGTAAGGGCACCGGTTGCACCAGCATAGGGGCACCAGTATTCACAGAGCCAAATGAGCCGGCGTTGGGGCACCAGTTGCTCCAGCATACGGGCACTAGTTTAATAATACTGCGCAGCGCCCCATAAATCCTAAGGGCGGCCCTGTGTACAGTGCTACAACATGCCCGTAACATGCACGCATCCAGATAAAGATATTACACTTGCTGCCATTACTCACGATCAGGGAGCATGATGGGCATTTAGAGCACCTGCAAAGACCACTAAGTAATATCTGAAAGGCCCAGACCCAATCCTCTGATCAGAAAAGCTACTTATTTTACACATATTGGGTGAAATCTTAGCCCCGATAACGTTAATAGCAAAACTTCCACTGACTTGACGTGCGATGTGCAGCTGTTCTCCCGCATGTGTATTCGGAGTAAAACTTGGATCATAAAGAAGCAGAGATATCCAGAAGAGGTGACCTGCACTTCCCTGTGCTTGTCACTGCTACCTACTGATAGGTCACAGCAATCCGATTCTCGCAACCTGTTAATTACCTCCACTCAACAGATGTCATGGTATGGCAAATCTTTTGTGCATTACTTAACTTGCCTCCCTTTTACAGACTTCTGTTCTTTTTATTTCCACATTAGTAACATATTGACACGGTTAAAGTGGACTGACAGTGCCTTACACCCTTCCAGAATGGTGAGTGCACCCACACTGAAACCTCAGAAAACCAGGCAATACAGAGTTAAAGTACACAGCAGCTCCATCCTGCAACCTTAACTCTGCCCCCTGCAACTAGCAAGAGCTCTGGGAATAGGCTTTAAGTATGTTTCAGCCAGGGCTGTCCTATTAGAAGCAGACATGAGGAATGACTAAGTAACTATCATTTTATGTGATATATTGTGCAGAACTGTATTCTCCCATTCATCTGCATGTCCCATGCATAAAGGACAGCTGTATTGATTGCCACAGCGTTCTCATGGTAGGTTGCCATGGCTCACCCAGTGACACAGGGAGAGGAACATCAGGGATCCCTTGTTTCTGAGCCGAGTTATGTGGGTTGTGCAGGCAGAGGTGCACAATAGTCTATTCTTGCCGCGGGGATTTGCAGCAGTCTGGTACCCTGCATGGCAGTGCACTATCGGGCAGAAGTAAGGGCAGGTGACGTTCTAGAGATAGTCCTTAGGATGAAGGTTCAGGGTTGTAACGTGTGGCAACTCTGGTGTGTTATGTGCAGAAGACATGACGTGGTTGAGTACAGGCCAGGTGCAGCCAACTGATGTTCACTAACAGTGCCCCAAATGCAACTTTTGCCTTAGTGAGGATGTGGTCTGACAGCTTCTTCTAGTGTATTCGTGTGCTGTGTCCCCTCCCCACAATGCTCCATATCATCTGGAAGACAAAGTGCAACAGTGTCTGTAAGGGGACGGTTGGGGCACCCCTCAAAGGGGACTGGGAGAATTAAGGTTGCAGGGTGGTGCTGGGATGTACATTAACTCTTATTCCCTGGTTTTAAGAAGTTTAAGTATACGTGCAGTTGATACTCTGAAAAGGTACAAGGCGCTGCCAGTCAAACTTAACTGCGCCAGTGAAGTTTGTGGGCAGTGAAATTCCCGTGGTGGTGGTTTCTTTGTTTTTTTTTTTTTTTTTTTTTAAGAAGTGGTGGAAGTGAGAAGGTCACGACTGGGGGCCACAAGAGGCTTCCAGGGAAAACTCACTGCCACTCAGCTACCAGCTGTGCTCACCTCTTGGCCCCTCCATGCCCCCAACCCCTGTTGTGACAAACCAGTTTTCAAGGCAATCTCCTTATGCATGTGGATATTAGAGCACTTTGATTATTAAAATCTGCTCCTTACTGGGGGATAGGGTGACCAGTAGCAAGTGTGAAAAATCAGAACAGGCGGTGGGGCATAATAGGTGCCTGTATAAGACGAAGCCATGAATATTGGAACCTATAAAATCAGGACATCTGGTCACCGTACTGGGGGAGGTAGCTGTAACTAAAGAACCCCTTAACTGAACCACTGCAGCTTGCAGCACTGTCTCTACTCCTGGCCCTCGTATATCCACACCACAGTTAAGGTTACAGCAGGATTTCCATTTTAACAGGGGTGAAAAAGGTCTACAAAACATTTTCTTTGGGGTAAGAGTATCATTTTAAACTCTTTACTTCAGTTTTGTGCACTGCTTGATTTTTCTACAGAAGTTTGTGGGGGAAACTATCATGTGAAGGTTGCTATTACTGTTTTTAAAAGGGTCAGAAGACTAAAAATTTTAGGGTCCATTTCCTTTGGATCTCTTTTCCCAAGAAACTAGAGCACTTGGAGTTGAAATAGATAGGTATGAACTCTTGGTTGGTATAGACTGGATAAATTGTTATAGGAAGTTGAAATTTCCTGTGTTTACTTTTCATGATAAATGTAAGTAGCTGTTTTGACTGATGACAGTATTCTAGTGTCGCATTAGTCAATGATAATCTTAATGCAGTCCCTAGAACAGGGCTGTCTGTTGTGAATGCATTTCCTGATGCTCAGCAACTTCTTTAAACATGCTGACACTGGTGAGAATCACAGCTACCTGTTTTTGTTTGATCACTCTTGGTCCCACTATTCAGGGAATGGGGCCAGGTCAGGAGGGATAGCTCAGTGGTTTGAGCATTGGCCTGCTAAACCCAGGGTTGTGAGCTCAATCCCTGAGGGGGCCATTTAGGGATTGGGCCAAAAATTGGGGATTGGTCCTGCTTTGAGCAGGGCGTTGGACTAGATGACCTCCTGAGGTCCCTTCCAACCCTGGTATCCTATAAGGAGCATGAAGCACAAGTGATTACATCACCCTAATGCTGCTACATACTAGAGTCTTTCACCTTCCCTCTATGGCTTTAATGCTATTTCCTTAATAATACTGCAAGTAAAACCAGTCTGAAATTTGGATTTTAGAGCACTTTGAAATATTGTCTCTTAAACCAGAAGCTTTGCTCTTATTGCAAAACTTCCAGAAGGAGCCCCTGAAGAATGCAGGCAGAGAGCCGCTAATGAACACAAGACACATACAGAAATACTTGCTTATAGCACAGAGGGGGGCAAACTACGGCCCGCGGGCCACATCTGGCCTGCAGGACCCTTCCCTCTAGCCCCTGAGCTCCTGCCAGGGAGTGGGGTCAGGAGTTGCAGAGGAGCCAGCCCAACTCCCTGGCAGTGTGGCTGCAGCTCAGGCTGGGCGGCATGGCTATAGTGCCACCAGACCTGGTGCTCCAGGGCGGCATGGTCAAGGGGCCTGGGCCCTGCTGCTGGGGACAGGAGCAGAGCAAGCCAGCGGCCCCCTTCACTTCCAGCATGCTTAGCCCCTGTCCCCAGCAGCCAAGCCCAGACAGGGAGTGAGCCCTGCCTGACTGCCAGGGAGAGCAGCCAAACGAGCAGGGGAAATGCACAGGGAAAGGACTGAGCCCCCTTTTCCCCCACCCCACAGGTAACATGGGGCGGGGAGAGCAGGGAAGATTGGATGGGGGGTGGGGGGTGGTCAGGAGGTGGGGAGCAGGGGAGATTGGATAGGGGATGGATGTCTGGGGGGGGGATGCTCAGGGGGCAGAGAGCAGGGGTGTTTGGATAGGATGCAGGAGTCCCAGGGGGCTGGAATGGGGGCAGGGACTAGGCCACATCTCTCAGTTTTGGGAGAGCCTTCCCTACCCAGCCCTCCATACAATTTCTGTACCTGATGTGGCCCTAGGGCCACAAAGTTTGCCCACCCCTGTTATAGCATCACAGAGATTGATTGGGCCACTGCAAGTACCAACTCCAGCACTCACAGGTAACATCAAGCTAACTGCTAATCCCCCTGACGTCAGGGCAACACCACAACATACAAGACAATGACAACACTACAATAAAGATATTGCACCATCTAGTGGTGGAGGTGCTGTCTATACTAATCATTACAATAATCAGAATGCTGCCAAGGGCAGGAGTCAAAACTCATAGCACTTGGGGCTGCCAAGGTTCTCTGGCCATCCCATGCCACCTTGAAAAATCCACACACACTGACATCAGGCTGTAAATACTCTGGCTTGCAACAGAGCCACATTCCTGCTGTGCATTCGTATCTGGCTCTTCCAGGCTCATCAGTTTGGCTTGAGCCATGTTGCAGAGCCAACATTTACCCTGCATGACTTTTTAAATGTTGCTTCCCCAAAGGGGCAGTGAGTGCCAGACATTAGTTGAGCTCAATCGTGTGTGGGTGATATCTGTTTTGGGAGGATATGAGCTCTGATTTGAGCCTCTGGGCTGCCCAAACTTTGCAATAATTGTAAAATGTTGACTTCACTTGAATTTTTTTGCGTGGGGAGGTTGTATCTCAAGAATGCCTTGCTCAGGTGATCTTAGATATGGAGCACTATTCCTGCTCCCCATAATGCCTAGCAATTTTGAGAGAACCCAAGTAAGCCTATGGATTTTAGAGCACTTAGAAAAACTGGCTGTTAAACAGTAAGCTGGCCTCACCATTAACTATAGCAATGCTATTGCTCACAACCAATGCCTGTCTCTTGTTCAGTTGTGCAATCTCTAACTCACAGTGAAAGTGAGACTACTTCAAGTCCCTCCGTCTGGTAATCGTCACCATGGGTTTTGGAGCCCAACCCTCCTGCAGATTAGAATGCAGTTGAATATGAGAAGGTGTGTAATACATGAAGACAGCACCCAAAATGCTTAAGAATCACTGATATTGCTTACGAGGGAAAAAGGTAATACATCCAACTGTAGACCCTGCTCCATTCTTGGGACTATAATAGCATTAGTGAATCATGTAGTGTCATCTTATTGATTGAACGCTAGTTGAAGTCCAATTTGGGGAACTATATGACTGTCTCATTGAAAAGCTAACTAGAAACTACTGTTCTCATTGCCACAAACCCCCCAATGTATGTACAATATTGGTACAATTGGTTCTCTTCAGTTTAGAGAAGGCCAGGATTTTGCTCGCAGAGAAGCTGTATTATCTCTCACTCTTGTACTGAGTTGTCCTTCTTACTTTAGGTTATAAAGAGTGATGGAAAGAGTGAGGGAAATATATGTAAATCCAATACTGATTGTCATTTTTTACCTTCAAGGAATAAAAGTCTGAAATCAAACCATGTATGTGTGGTAACTCAAGCTTACCTACATCCCTGTCTCTGATACAGTAGTCTGGCGAGCTCTCAAAGTATACCAGGTCATTCTTGGTGGGCTTCTTAAATCTCTTGTTAGCCACGGTGAAACCAGTGCCATCTTGATTCATGACCACCTGAATCGCTCCATTGTATTTCCTCCATAGATAATCTCCTGTTTTCCTAAAGTCTGCCATGGCCAGCCAGCAGGTTCTCAGAGTACATGATCCACTCACACCATGACATTTGCACTCCTGTTTCAAAAACCGCTTCACAGCCTGCCAAAAAAGCCAGTGAAATATAAACAGGTAAAACAGGCTACATTTTAATTTATGTTTTTCACTCCCCTCCCATTGATCCTGCAGTCTCAGCTTTGTAATGGCTCCTGTAATCATGGTCTGTGGTGACACCCACTGGCAGCAGTGAGTCATCCTCACAAGGTTAAGCCAGTCTGCTTAGTTTACTCAAAAAGAAAAGCATCAAATGCTCAAATAAATTGGTTAGCCACAAGTACTCCTTTTCTTTTTGAGAATACAGACTAACACGGCTGTTACTCTGAAACCTTAGTTTACTCAGTTATACCAACAATCTTCAGGATTGGTGTTTTCTCCTCTCCCTCTACTTTCAGTCTCCCTGAAGATCCAGGCAACGCTACTGAGAAATCATTTCCCTCCTTACCAGATCCACTGATATCTGGGACAGAAATTAAGTTCTAGTGACAGAACACAAACGTCTGGAAGTCAATGGGAATGTACATGCATAACTGAAGGCAGAATCTGCCCCCTCAGAAATGCTATCGGGTTTACTGTGTTGTCATTCAGCTTGAGGTAACACCATACCAGACCTGTCAATCTCACTTTTTATGAGGTTGCCCATTTCCAAGAGCTCCTTCACCGTGGTTAAAATTGATCAAAAAATTGTGAAATTCACAATTTCAACTAATCTTTTCATCAAAATTTCAGTGGAAAGCAGGTCAAAATCCAATATAAACATTTTTACAGTAATTTTTCCATTTCTCATCCAGATCTATCCATGGTACGTGAGTGCCTATCCAGATCTACAAAGAGTTTCTTAGATGTGGCTTAGAAATTAACTTGGTTTCTTAGTAATTTTATTTTACACAGACAACATAAAGTGTGTTATGTCATCAGACTAGGGCATCCGATATGAGCTAGTCATTTTCATCTACGTGGCATCTGAAAGCAAAATATATGTATAACTCTTATTTTTACCATTTTTTTAGAAAGGTTTATAAGAATTTTATTGCCTTGCACTTGAGGCCTTCATCGTCATCATTCATATAATGATTGGATAGTGTTAAAGCAGTCTCAGCTTCAGCTCAGGCTTTTAACATATTTGTATGGATGTTACTGAACAAATAACGGGTTAATTTATTAATTATGTGATAAGTCATAGTACATAGACCTTTGATCTATGACAATTACATCTCTGGAAGTCTATTCTCAGGATTCATGAAATGCATGCACTTTAGAGTCTGTGTTAGAGTCTGAAAAGAAAAAAAGCCCTATTACCGGAGCTGGAGTAGACTGGAATGGCCTTTTCCAGCCCAGAGCTTTCTAAAGAAGCTACGATACATTACATACCCTGAGTAAGAGACCAGCATCTTGGTTTCCTTCTGTGACTGGTAAACAATTAGATCACTCTGGTTCAAATCAGTCACTGACATTCTCACAGTCCTATCTGGACTGATGAACTTATTTTAATACTAAGGCCCCAATTCAGCAAGGAATTTAAGCACATGTCTAACTTTAAGCATGTGAGTAGAAATTAATGAGACTTCTCAGTACTTAAAGTTAGGCACATGTTTAAGTACCTTGCTGAACTGAGGCCTCAGACATCAAAAGCCGCCCATTAAGATATAGGAGGGTTTTTTCTTAAGTGATGCTCAGATAATGATATACAATATAGCCATTCATTTGGTGCATATGGGATGTTCTGATTTACTCAGATATAAGGGCCTAGTTTTGAAAGGGCTTCTCATCACAATTTGGCCTTTTTGTAGAGGAAAAATAACTGGATACAATTCATTCCATCTAGACTTGTAACTGCCAGATTTGTTGATACACTCAGGTAATGAGACATCTAAAGGACATCATGTTCTAACTATATTTAAACCACTAAACTGTGGGTACAAAACGGGAACCCCCTTCTAAAAATCAGGTTCTAAAGCATACAGGGATTTGCTTTGTAACTTTTGTTTCTTGGCTAGTTTAAAACTTAAAACATTTGCTGAAGTCTCTTCATTGATCTTATGCCCCCAACCTATTCACTTACCAGATGTGGTGGTACCTTTCTAGATCAATGTTAATAGTTTGTTTATTTATTTATTTTTTTTCAGCAGTTAGAGATCCTGAAACATTGCATGGACAGCAGATACTCCCAGCCAAGGAGCTTTCACCCTTATAAAATCAGGAGCTGTCTCATATACACAACAGCCACTTGCAGTCAGTCCCTTACACTGTAAAGCCAGTTGAGATAGCCCTCTTTGACTGGCCATTCTGACACTTCATTAGATTGGATAATCTCATCTGGCTAAACCATGTGTTGTCGACAACCATTTGAAAGGAGGGGGAGAGAGGCTGTTAAAAAACAAAAAAAACAGACAAACAAACAATCTAACATGGAGGACCATTGTAGATTCACCAGAATTAACCAAATCAAGGGTTAAAAGGGGACACATTTTTCTTATGGTGGATGGTTAATGTAAAAGGACTTCATATCCATTTTAGGGGATTTTTTTTTAAAACGATCACACAAAATATGAAAAATATTCTTCCTATTTAATGTGCATGGAAAAAACAGAGATTCATGAACAAAGTCATCAAAATTCTTCATTTTTAACGAGTAAATCTTCTCTTCGGTGAAAGTACAGATTCTGGTGGGGCTATATGACAATTTTTCAGATGCTGTGCATATAATGATTTTCCGGTCCTCTGAATAATTAATCAATACACTCCAGTCACATGGACCATACTCATTTATATGTACTCTATAAATGCCAAGGCAAAAGGTGAGTGTATTTTCCAACTCACTGCAAAAGCAGTAGGCAACATGCCTAGCGGTTTATTGCCATTTATTAACAAAAATAAGACTATTTTAGAAGTTCCAAGGACATTATTTTAATACAGTGTTCGGATAAAGGTTGGGTCAGAGCCTTTGGGCTAAACAAGTGCCATTTGTTTCTATTTTTTTTTTAATATTTGCATTTTTTAGATGAGTGAAGTAGGTATATTTCACCCCCCTGATCATTTCTGTTTGCATGTTTATTGTCTCATGTAGATGTAAATTATGCTATTTTATTTCATTGTTGGGATAGAAGGATTTGTTGGGCCAAACCAATCCTTTACTGTTGTCTTCAAGTGTATTTAAAGGTTTCCCTTCTTTATTCACCCAGGTTAGAATTCACCTATGTGCAAGGTCTAGGCACCAATTAAACTCTCACTTACACTCTGATCCTGCAAAGACTTATACAAGTGCTTAGCACAGATTGGCACATGGTTGTCTTCGTGCTTGGGTGGGAACCCCTGTCATAGAATTTAAGGCCTGTAGGGACCACCAGACCATCTAGTCTGATCTCCTGACATGAATAATTTCATTGATTTCAATGGGATAACTACTCACTGTACATAAAATTAAGTATGTGTGTAAACCTTCTCAGGATTGTGGCCTTATGTGAGCATGTAAGTGGTGCTGTAGATCTTACACTGGCCCTCTGCACAGAGTGAATTTCATCCCAAATGCATTGCTGACATATGTTAATGAGTCTCAAAGGATAGTGCTCCCAGAATGATGTTTCCATTTTTTATAACTAGATGAAGGAATTTTAGGTCATTTAGAGAAGATAAGTTGCAGTAAGTAAGACATGTCAAACCCACCTTTCTTCCAGCTCTGTTGTTGTGAAGGTTCATCAGTGCTCTGGCATCTTTTCCCTTCCTTTCTTTGGCATCCACAAATGCTCTGGCAAATTTGACACCATAGTCAACATTATCGCTGCAACCACCCCAATCAAAGTGGCCCTTGTTGTCTTTGGCAGACCCTTTCTTCTTAGGATCGCAGGAGCATGATTTTAATTCTCCTTGACTACATGCCCTTGTGATAGCAAATACAACTCCAGCAGAGGAGATGGCATACACAAAGGCAGACTCCCGGCTACCTGAAACAAGAAGTCTGGCCTTAAGATGGTTGAGATATTCAGTTCCAGATAATTTTAATGGTTAAGATCCATTTATCCTGGACTTCATAGTGTACAAAAGAGAAATTGGATTGAATTCACACCTGGTGTAATTTCATTAGAGAATTACATATGGCTTGAATTTGGCCCCCTCTCTAGTAAAAGCTCATCAACAGAAGTCTTGGATTGGGATACATTACAAGTTTGTTTCTAGTATTTATTAATATACTTTCATAGATCAGTTGTATTGTACATATACACTTTTAGGACAGCTGTTTTAGTGAATTTAGAAAATCTTTGGTTGTACTGCAAGAAAACAAGCTTGCTACCTAGATGCCAAACCTGTTCACTTTATTCATGCAAATAAGGGCATGGCTACACTGGAAACTTCAAAGCGTTGCTGCGGGAGCTCTCCCGCAACAGCGCTTTGAAGTGCGAGTGTGGTCGTGTGGAAGCACTGGGAGATAGGTCTCCCAGCACTCCTGGTAATCCACCTCCATGAGGGGATTAGCTCCGAGCGCTGGGAGCACGGCGCTTTAAAGCGCTTGGACTTGCTGCGCTCAGGGGGGTGATTTTTCACACCCCTGAGCCAGCAAGTTAGAGCACTATAAAATGTAAGTGTAGCCAAGCCCTAAGAACCACTGAAGAAGTCAATAGGACTACTTGTGTGATTGAGTAGGATTTGGCCCTATAATTGCACTTCCACATGCCAAGTACTCATACAGTTCTGTCTATTTTCAGATACAATACTTTATTACACTACAGACTATGCCCTCTCATAAGGTAAAAAGGTACATATTTCAGTGCAATACCTACATAAAATTCTTTTAATAATAAGTAGTAACTCATAATACACAGCTGTGCTAGATAGAAAACTCTTTAGGGTCTTAATACACTTTTGCTTTCAAACAGTGCTGTATTTCATTATTAGTATGTGTACTTATTAATGGTTGCCACAACAAGTATATGAACAACTTGAAGAAAAACTGAGCTCTCCAGTCAGAAAACGTGAAACAGCTTGGTGATATCAAGAAGCCGGATACTTTTTAAAGCACGCTGTATGTCAATACTAACTGGAAGAGCAAAATATTGTATAGCATTGAAGCTTTTGTTCATTTCAGATTTAAAGTTTGCTCATTTCAGTTACAATTTTGTAACAGTGGCCTGAAAATGACTTCTGCCAGTCCTATTAAAAAAAAAAAAAAAAAAAAATCAGGAAACCATATCTACATCATATTAAATTACACTTACCTCAGCTCTTTAAAAAACTACCGTGCAGTCTACTTATAATAAATTTGAATATTTGTATTAAGCAGTAAAGTGTTCTCCAGAGGGAAAAAACAATTATCAAATGACTGTTTTGAAAAGCAACTCAAAACAGCCAATGGACAACAAAGGATTATGAGTTGTACAAGTGACACTGTTCGCAAAAGAGACATTCAGAAAAGTAAGTTTGTGTTGAAAAGTGCAGTCTTTAAGACTATGTTAAAGCTAGTGCAGGAAGGTGAGAAGTGCACTTCATGCACTGGCTAAACCCCTAGGAATAAAGAGGAAATCTATCACTTGAGGGCTTGTCTTCACTACAAACTTTTATCACGTTAAAGTATGTTAATTTGACTTCAAAGAGTCAAATTAGCCATCACTATGCTGACCATGACTTTGTAATAGGTATAGACCAGAAAAATTCTGAATTGTGTCATCCCCTCATGAATAAACCCTAGGGGAACAAGGTTCAACCACGATTCACTGACTTGACTTATTAGTATTTAACATTTATATTCCAGTAGCATCTAGAAGGCTCAGCCGGATGTGGGCTGCATTGTACCACAGTGCTGAACAGGACTTGGTCTCTGCTGTGACCACAAAGTAATGATAAAGATAATGTTAACTAACTTGGCTCCTCACACTCCTGTACTAACACAATAGCATTTCTGACAAATTTTGATTCACAACTGTTGAAATGTTTCATTTGGGTTTGTTGAACTGACCAGAACTATTTGATTTTGAGTTCTCAACATTAAATTGCATTTTCCTATTGTCACCCATTGCTTCCTGGGAGGAGTTGTTGTTTAGGAGCCTGATGCCCCCATTCTCCCTTGCTGGCCAGACTCAGAAGAGTTTTTGACTCCCATGATGCACCATGCAGCTTGGTCAGATTGGAATCCATGTTACATTCTGAGAGATGTATGTATTCCTCCAGGGAGCCCAGCCCATAGGAAAGAATGGGGGCCAGAACTACAACTCC
The DNA here is from genome assembly GCF_965152275.1 of Natator depressus. Classification (NCBI taxonomy): domain Eukaryota; kingdom Metazoa; phylum Chordata; order Testudines; family Cheloniidae; genus Natator; species Natator depressus. Next base: position 301,876,622 of record NC_134234.1, read on the forward strand.
CAAGAGGCAGTAGCAGTTTAATATTTTATTGAACTGATTCAAAACAAAAATGTTTCAGGTCAGTTCAACAGAATGAAATATTCCAATTTGGGTCAAGCCAATGTGAAATACAGTATTTCATTCTGATTTTCCTGACGGAAAAAAATTAAAGTCTTCCACTGGAAAACTTCAATTTTGCAGAAACTTTATTTTCTGTTGAAAAATTCCAGACCAGGTCTAACATACACAGACATCTCTTGTAACAAATAAAAGGCCCTGTGTGCCACATAGACCTATCTACACAACTTCACCTCACTTTGCAAGCAGTTAGTGACACTGGCTGACACTATACATGTTTTCTGTACCTAAGAAGTGACAACCATAAATCAAGAACATCTGTCTGCTCCCCCATACCACACCACACACATCCCTGTGTACTGCCTTCCTCCCCACCCAGGGCACTGTCTCCTCATCCCACCCCTGGGGGAGGGCATCAGATCCCAGGGCTGCCCCAGGCATCAACCTGGCCGAACAGGATGCAGCGTTGGCTGGATCCACCTCTCTCCTGTCCCCACAGCCAGTACCTAAACAGCAGTGACTGGGTGCTGCCAGCCCCAAGCTCCCCCTGTCCTGCTCACTGCTCCCAAGCTGCCCTGTCCCCATGGCTCTCAGACGCACCAGAGCTAGAGCTCCCTCTGAGCAGGAACTGCTGCCCATGGCTCCTCCCACTACACCCACTAGGGCTGCGGGAGCCAACGGGGGGTGGGGGTGACTGACCAAAAAAAAAATATCAGGACTTTTAATGTCCCAGAAGACTTGCAGATTTCCTGGGACAGCTACCTAAAATGAGGGACAATCCCAGGAAAACCAGGACAGGTAGTAAACATGATTTGTAACCATGCTACCTGTGGATAATACCGTGTTAGCAACCACGGGGGCCAACCATGTATCTCCGTTACCAGAGACAGATTGGTGTAATGTGAATCAGAGAGTTTAAGGCCAGAAGGGAATCGCAGATCATTTAGGCTGACCTCCCATAAATCACGGGCCACCAACACCACCCAGCATCTGCACCCTAAACCCAACAACCAAAATTAAAATTATAATATTACAACCCACAGGAGACTAGCCTATTACGTTCCACATGCAGAGAATGGGAGAGACCGAGATGCACCAGTGCCTGATGCCCCTGCAATGGCAGGGAAATGATTAAGTGAGTTATACTTAGATAGCCTTGGCAAGTAACCCACACCCACATGCTATAGTGGGAAATGAACCCAGTTCAAAGTCATTACCAATCTGACCTGGGGGGAAATTCCTTCTCAACCGTACACAATAGCGGTCACTTGGAAGCTGAGCATGAGAGCATGAACCAGCCAGCCAAGCACCTGAGAGAATACTCAATGCTGCCTTTGCCTATATCACCAGTTTGATCGGCCTCCTTCCCAGCGCTCTGTGTGATAGCAGAAATCCCAAGGTGCATTGCTCCACTTGGTGCTGGTGCCACTCAGTTTGCATTGTATCTCCTGCAGAGGCAGTTTGGGATGGCTGCTTAGATTTTCCCAGAATGCACAGACCCAAACACACTTAGACAACATGGGAAATGCAGACACAACAAACTCGGTGGACACCTGTCTGTCTGAGGAAAAAAGCTCCGGTTGGGATGTTTGCCACGACTAGATCAGATGAGAGAGTCGCAAAGTGGCTACAAAGCCCCAGTTGTACTTGTAGCCTAGATTGGTCATTATGCACCATGGTGGGGTTGTGCAGTGTGGGGGGAAGCACAGGTAAAGCAGCCATGTCTGTGCTCTGAAGGTGGTCTTCCTGTCATCTCTAAACAAGCTGATCCATAATGGAGCTGTTGGAGGGTAGTAGGGTGTCAATTAGTTGTTGGGATCACCATGTGCTCAGTGCTTCTGCAGATTTACTGGCCAAAGAGGGTGGCAGAGGAGCACTGGCTGCTTTTCTTGCCCATAGCAATAAGCATAAACAAAACCATTCATCCCACATATAATTTCTTACTCAAGCAAAACTTCCTCTAAAGTCAATGGAAATTTTGCCCAAAGACTACAGGACCAGACTCTAAATCAGTGGTTCTCAACTTATTTACCATTGTTGGTCGCATATTCAGAGCTCTATGTGTTATGTGGATCCCCCCTCCCACAAACACCTACCTCTATGGCCATGAGGATGTCACATGGGCCGCAGCTGCGTGCCAATTGGGCCACAAGCAGCACCCAGGTTGAAAACCACTGCTCAAAATGCTCTGAAGAAATGTTTGTGTTTGGGCTTATCCCAGGGAATTTTTAAACAAATAAGACAGACAGTGAGGAAACATTTTAAAAACAAGTATTAACTAGGGCTGTCAAGCAATTAAAAAAATTAATCACGATTAATCGCACTGTTAAATAATAGAATACCATTTATTTAAATATTTTGTATGTTTTCCATATTTTCAAATATATCGATTTCAATTTCAAACACAGAATACAAAGTGCACAGTGCTCACTTTATATTTATTTTTTATTATAAATATTTGCACTGTAAAAAGAAAATAGTATTTTTCAATTCACTTAATACTGTAGTGCAAATCTCTTTATCATGAAAGTTGAACTTGCAAATGTAGAATTATGCACACAAAAAAACTGCGTTCAAAAATAAAACAATGTAAAACTTTAGAGCCTACAGGTCCACCCAGTCCTACTTCTTGTTCAGCCAGTCGCTCAGACAAACAATTTTGTTTACATGTGCTTAAGATGATACTGCCCACTTCTTTACAATGTCACCTGAAAGTGAGAACAGGCGTTTGCATGACACTGTTGTAGCCAGTGTTGCAAGATATTTACGTGCCAGATGCGCTAAAGATTCATATGTCCCTTCATGCTTCAACCACCATTCCAGAGGACATGCATCCATGCTGATGATGGGTTCTGCTCGATAACGATCCAAAGCAGTGCAGACTGACATGTTCATTTTCATCATCTGAGTCAGATGCCACCAGCAGAAGGTTGATTTTCTTTTTTGGTGGTTCCAGTTCTGTAGTTTCTGCACTGGAGTGTTGTTCTTTTAAGACTTCCGAAAACATGCTCCACACCTCGTCCCTCTAAGATTTTGGAAGGCACTTCAGATTCTTAAACCTTGGGTCAAGTGCTATAGCTAGCTTTAAAAATCTCACACTGGTACCTTCTTTGCATTTTGTCAAATCTGCAGTTAAAGTGTTCTTAAAACGAATAACATGCTGGGTCATGATCTGAGAATGCTATAACATGAAATTATGGCAGAATGTGGGTAAAACACAGACAAAACAGCAGGAGACATACAACTCTCCCCGAAGGAGTTCAGTCACAAATTTAATCAATGAATTTTTTTTAAACGAACTCATCAACATGGAAGTATGTCCTCTGGCACAGTGACCAAAGAACAAATGGGCATATGAATGTTCAGCATATCTGGAACATAAATACCTTGCAATGCAGGCTACAAAAGTGCTATGCGAATGCCTGTTCTCACTTTCAGGTGACATTGTAAATAAGAAGCAGGTAGCATTATCTCCCATAAATGTAAACAAACTTGTTTGTCTTAGCGATCGATTGAACAAGAAGTAGGACTAAGTGGACTTGTAGGCTCTAAAGTTTTACATACAAGTTTTGTTTTGTTTTTGAGTGTAGTTATGTCACCAAAAATCTTTTATAAATTGCACTTTCACAATAAAGAGATTGCACTACAGTATTTCTATGAGGTGAATGGCAAAATACTATTTATTTTATCATTTTTATAGTGCAAATATTTGTAATCAAAAATAATATAATGTGAGCACTGCACACTTTATATTCTCTGTTGTAATTTAAATCAATATATTTGACAATGTAGAAAACATCCAAAATATTTAATAAATTTCAATTGGTATTCTATTGTTTAACAGTGCAATTAAAACTGTGATTAATATTTTTAGTTAATTGCATGAGTTAACGGTGATTATATTAACTAAATTTTACTATTCTAAAATTCTAATATTAACTAAACAGGAACGATATTAACTCCAGTTTCTACTTACACCGACCTGTCATCAACAGATGATATTCAGTACTTTCATACACACCCACATGTGCATCCTAATCATCATAGCCATAAGTGAGTAGAACAGCAGAATTTGGTTCTAATTGTCCTCTTTCACACTTGTGTTTTGAAGTTAAGCATTTTTACAAAGGAAATTGGCAGCTAAATTTGAGTTACTTACAAAAGGGAAGATGCAAGTTTAATATAGTACGCACTTGTTTTGCCAAAGTGTAGTGCTCTAGGATAGTGAGTTATATATACATGAGACTGGTTTACAGGCCATCTACTCTTCATGCTTTGGTATATTTGTCTTGGAAGAAATATTTGTTGACTAACAACATTTTATAATAATATGGTTACATAAATTTAATCTTACTTGTTACCCAACAATTGTATGCACCTACAAAGCAAGGCTTCTTACCTACTAGCTGATTCTTTGCCTGACAACAATACAATATTATCCCCTGAAATTATATAACCACGACAAAGCTTAAAATAGTGCTAAGAATTAACTTAAAAGGGCAGATCCTCAGCTGATGTACATTATCACAGCTGCATTAAAATCAATAGAGTTGTGACAATATGCACCACCTGAGGAGCTGTGCCAAAGTATATAATTAATGAATCCCCATGTCAATTCCATTATTCGTGGGTTATCATAAATTGACTTAATTATTTTTTTTCTGATTTATGATCCAAAGATTTCAAACAACTATTGTTTTAAAGAAATAAATCGAGAAACATTTCACAGGCGCTACTCTCATGTTTCAAACATGGTCAGTTTTAACAACACTTTGTAAGGCACTTAATGGTTTGCGGGCTGTGGGAAATGTAGCTAACAACTCCAAGCAGCCGTCACCAAGGTTACGGGTAAAGCTTTTCTGAAGACAAAAAGCACGTGAGGCTGATTCGCTGGTGACAATGTTTAAGTGGCCCGCTGAGCTCTAGGTGGAGCCAGGGAGCGTTTAGTGCTTTCAGCGCGTTCAGAAGTACTCCCAGGACACATTTATAATCGCAATGAATTAACTCTTGGGGAGGGTAATGGTGGGATGATCACGCCCCCAGGGAAGCCTAGAGACGCTGTGCTGTACTTTTGGCCGCCTCCCATCCCAGGGGCCGGATGATTACATGGTAGCATTAGTGCAACACACTCTGCTAAGCGTCAGAGGGGAACAGCAGATCAGGCTTCCTGGCTTTAAGCAAGGCCGGATTAACCTTTTGTGGGCTCACCGCCAAACATATTTGTGGGCCCCCCTGAGGGCAATGGAGCATGGTGCAAGGGGGTCAGTCCCTGGAGCGAGTGGCTGGCCAGTGGCAATGGGGCAACCACCCAGCCCAGTGCTGCCAGCGTGCCCCTTTCCCTGGGGCAGGCCCATGCTGTACCACACAGGTCTCCCACCCAACCCTGGGCCCCCAGCTCCCTATGGCCAGCAGTGCAGCCAGGTCTGGTCTCGGGCAGGGAATTATTCTGGCCCCTCAGGAGTGGCAAGATCAGCCAGGCCAGGGCCTGCCCCAGCCAGGCTCCCTCGTCAGCACCCACTTGCCTGGCGGGGCCCAGCGAAGCACCTCCCCACAACTGGCGGAGATTGACCAGGCTTCTGCGCCAGACCCAGACGGCGCAGCTCGGGGGAGACAGCGCGGGCCCCACAGGTGGTGGGAAGCAGAGACTGCCCGGAGTCGGAGGTGCGCTGGGGTCTGGCCAGGGGGCAGAGAGGAGCCCTTGGCTGGCTGGCCAGCAGGCTGAGAGAAGCAAGGGGTGGGCAGGGGTGGCGTGAGGGTTGAGCTGCCGGGGTCTCTGGGCGCAGTGCAAGGGGAGCAGGCCGGGGCCCCTTCTGAGCATGAGCATGGGCACGGCGCCATCGTAAACCCAGTACTGGCTCTAGGGGAAGGGTTGGGTGGCCGGGGGGAACAGATGTCACACGCATCAACACACACAGGGACAGCTAGGCTGCAGCCAGCTCTCCGAAGGGCACGTGTGTCAATGTCATGCTGCCTCAGGTCTCTCCACTAGTGAGTGACCGGAGCACGCTGAGGACAGACTAGTCTCCCGTTCCGGGTGGAGCCCCTTAGGGCACATGGGCTGCTGCGGCGGCGTCTCCGACTTTCTCTGCACGTGCTGGCACATAGATCGTGTGAGCCCCCGTGTGTTGTGTGCAATTCAACTGTCCGCCAGGGGCAGGGATCCCTCCTCCTTCCCCGCCTCCCCCCCAGGGACAGGGATCCCGCCTGTTCTGCCTCTTCCAGGGTCAAGGATCCCTCCTGCTCCCCGCTGCCGGGGACAGGGATACCGCCCGCTCTTCCCCCCACCCCCCCATAGGGAACAGGGATCCCACCTGCTCTTCCCCCCACAGGGGACAGGGATCCCGCCTGCTCCGCCCCCCACCCCGCAGGGGACAGGGATCCCGCCTGCTCCCCGAGTGGTAACTCGCGCATGCCCCAGGCGGGGGCGCCTCACGGGTCCCCCAGCAGACCGAGCCGGCGGTGCCGGCGGGCAAGCCGCGCGCAGGGGAGCCGTGGCCGGGTGTGCGGGCCGCAGCGCCCCGTGTGGCCGGGTACTTACTGCGCAGCAGGACCCTGCCGAAGAGGCTCCGGTCCCGGTGCAGGGTGTTGCAGTTCCAGCGGTGCTGGCGGAACTGGTGCTGACACTCCGCCGTCCACTCCGCCACGCCCAGCCCGATGGAGCGCATGGCCTCGGGGTGCCGCTGGCACAGCTGCCGCTGCCGACTCACCAAGCCCGGCACGTTGTCACACATCACCCGCGACGAGCCCACCGCCCCCATGTACCTGCGGGGAGCAAAGGCGCACAGGCAGCGGGGGCGAGGAGTGGGGCCCGCGGGCGAGCGACGGTGCGTGTGGGGACAGGCTCAGCTGGGGGGGGGGGGAGGCACGGACCGGGGGGAGCTACTGCAGAGGGGGAGGATGAGCTACGAGGAGGGCACTGACTGGAGATGGGCAGTTCCTGGGAGTGGGGAGCTATTGGGAAGGGCACTGAATGGGGAACTGTTGGAGAGACCCTGGCTGGCAATGGGGAGTTACTGGGGAGGGCACTGACTGCAGAGCGGGGCTGAGCTATTAGGGAGAGCAGAGTGGGACTGGTACAGGGATACGGGCCCTTCTGCCTGGCTGTTTGCCAGGAGCCCATGCGGCTTTCAGTGCTCTGTTGGGATCCCTCCGCCTTCCTCTTATTCTCCTCCAAGGAGCAAAGGCCGCAGAGCGGCTGGCTAAGTCGGCTCTTGCTGGGCCTACATTCTGATCAGCCTCTCTTCCGGAGCCCGTTTAATGTAGAGTCTAATTGACAGCCGCATTTGCTTTTTTGGTAGAAATCCTTTCAAAATCTTTTGCCTGCTGTGTAATTCCTACCGAGCCTTGGGAAGAACCAAAAACTCCTTTATAGCACCTTACTTTGGTTTTTGTCATTTTTGTTCTTAAATTACATCATCATCTGTATCCAGATGTTCGCTATTAGCCCTGAAATGTTTAGAAAGGTACCTTTTATAAAACCCAAACCGCCATGGCTGTCTTTTCAAGCGATCAAACAGGAGCAAATGTCTTTTTTCTGTGTTTTCATTAATTTATATGATCATCAAATCGTTAAAGCTGTTATTTGCAAAAAATATATAGATTTTCGGTAACAGGTAAAAGACAACGTGACAAAAAGTCCTTGCAATGAATAATGTTTATGCACCTATGGAACAGAAATAGCCATTGTATTGAAAAATGGCCAGTCTGATAAATCAACCTTTGATCCAGTGTCAGCCCTGTCAACGTTAAATGCACTCCCTGATGACTATGTTTACAAGGGGAAGTTTAACTCATCTTCCTCAGTGAGTTTTGTCTGTTTTGTTTTAAGACCCCATTTTCTGAAGCAAATCTCTGATTTAGGCTCCCCCTTAATTAGCCCTGTGTTTTGCTGCTCGCTTAGAAGTATCACAACCAGCTCAAATATCTTTTGAACTAGGATCTGTGGTCCCTGTAGGCTTCCCCACTATTCATTTGGAGGTTTTAGTTCAGCGATGAGAAGCTTTTTTTTTTCTGCTGGAGGAGGGGCTGGAGGGAATTGAGGGTCTGAACAAAATTCTGCTCTAGACTATTCTGACAATTCATGTAACGGAATGAACATGGAGGGAAGGCAGTAAACAAACGTGTGTCACACACACGTATGCAACTTTGCCCTAGTACAAACAGCACCATGCCTCTTACTTTCATCGATTCATTTGCCCAGTGTGTTGTTACCCCAGAGATTTTCTGACAAGCTTATTTTCAGCTGTCATTTTACATGCAAAATAAGTAAATAAAAGAGCAAGGATATTCAATCAAGGAGAATTAATCAGATATATCCTTAAACCTGAAACGATGCAAAAACTTGTTGAATACCATAAGCAATATCTTCATACATTTCCTTCTGCCAATTCTTACATGGATTCTATATATAGTTGGTGATAGGAGCTCTGCGGGGCGTATTTTAATCAACCTCCAGCTGACTCTGCTGTTACTGTCCATGCTAAAAGCTCTGATCAGTCCTCAAATCAAAAAGTCCTCCTTAGACATGTAGCAAGACAAACGTTTAATTGTTAAGGATGGGGACGGAGGAGTGGGAGCTGGGAAGGAAAAGAGAAGTTGAGAGAAGACGTAGGATAATTCGGATTGATTTAGCATTGGAGTTTTTGTATCTGAACAGCCGGCGGCGATAAATTTTTGTGTGATCATTAAAGGGGGGAAGGGTTCAATTCTTCCAGTTTGCCATTAATTTTATCCCACCTTACCCAAGAGCAAATAAACCCTTGTAATTGCAGAACTTACCACCACGAAGAAGTGACTTCTGGGGTTTCCCAGAACAAGATCAGTGGAACCGCAAACCAGATCCCAAAGCGAAAGTTCATATTAGAAACACTTCACTCCTCATCAGTTCTAATGCGAAGGGCGGAGGAAATCCCATGGAACAAAAACTACTGACACAGAGGCAAATGCACCTTGAGGGCTTCTCTCCTCACTGGATCAAGAGTCTCACCATTCCCATGTCACGGTTGCCAGGGGTCAGATTTACTGATACGCTCTGTAATGTGTCTGTGCAGAACTCCGGAGTCTGCTCAATTTGTCCAGAATCACATCCTCAAGGGGGGCAACAAGATCAATTCCGCTCTCATCCTTCTTCCTTGCCCTGATGCAGCTCTTCGGCAGTCAGAGCAAATCTGAGGGGCTGGTGTGAGTTGCTTACAGACTGGGTGGGTTCTGCCTTTCGTTCTTTCTTAACTCTGATGGATGAAATGATGTCAAGAGACATTGGAGGAGGTAACACCTCTGATTAGGGAAGGAATCCCGATGAGCCAGTTGCTTTCCAATAACCTTAAATCCAAACAGAGTTAGTTCAAACCCTGCACAGTTACCAAACACTGCACGGGATACGTTACTATTGAGAATGCAGCAGTGAAGTCGCCAAACAACGGAAAATACTTAGCACTTCTCAATATTTGATATCAATACATAATGTTTTAGTATTTCCTTCACATCTGTGTATGGTAGGATAGGTACAGACACGCCATATGAACTATGCAACTCGACTGTAACATTATATATAAGAAACAGAGAGAAAATATTTCCATGTTTTTGTTTATCTTAATAATCTCAGCCCTAGGAAATTAGGAAGGGGAATGATCTAAATTCTTCACATCTGAGGACACTAACTGTAACTGACCAAGGTGATTCTGTAAAAGACTAGAGACCGGGTGAAATGAAGAATACAATGCAGCAAGCACATTTAAGTGTGAAAACTGGATACCATTTTATTTAACACGCTGAGGTCTTATTCGTGTAAATGTTACCCCGATTCCGAGCAAAGGAGCTTCCTCTTCCCACCTGACTTTTGACCCTAACAGTCTACTCCAAATTGTACTCTTCAGACAACAGTCTGGCAGGGAACAACTGGTAAAAACAAACACATTGAAAATAGTCAGGACAGCTCACATGACAGCGGTTATGCTTCACAAGCAAGCATCCATATTGCACACGTTTAGTGTGTGAATAACTGTGCTTAGCTCCTTCAAGTGCCACCTGGAAACCAGACAGCTGTCCGGGTCAATTGTCTCTTTCAAATTACGTTTAAAACTTTGCCCAGACAAACAGACCATCTCTCACTAAATTGTTGTTGCAAAGCAATTGGCGGGGAGGGGTTCAAATACCATCTATTGAAGATCAAATTAAACTTCCCTGAGGGAGTGGGGCGACGGAGAGAATAAACGCTCTGAAAGGTGACTGGATTGCAAATTTAGGACCTGATCCAACTCCTGTTGCAGTCAGTGGGAATTTTTCCATTGATGTCAATGGAAGTTGGACCAGGTCCTAGGGCAGCCGGCTTGGGGCAGGCTGTTATCTAAGATAGTGAGGCAGCGAAAAACCAAGCAAGCCCACTTCTCGCTAGCCTTGACGGGGCTACAGCATCTGGTCCAGGCTAGAGATTTCTTCCCCTGAAGCATCATTCTGGGTGAGAATCGACCGCACCGGTTTAAATGCCGCGGAACTGAAACAAGAGTTGGTCGCTGCCACCCCAGGACAGGTTTATACCCCCCCACCCCGCATGATCAATGCATTCGTCACCCATCTGCTTTCAGAGGGGAGGGAAGCCCAGGCGCTGCGTGGTGCAGGGAAAGGCACCTCGGGCCTTGCTACTAGCAGGATTTTATCATCTGGCTCAGCCAAAGGGGCAGGGAGCGATCAACGGTCACTCCTAGCTAGCCCACAAGTCTGTGCCTCTAGCCAGCTGGAGACGGGCAGAGATCGAGCTCGACCAAGGCACTAGAGCCGGGAGCCTACAAACAGAGAAACTCTGCAGGAATTTACATAGACCAGAAAGTGAAGATGCTTCCCTGGAACTGGAAGTTTGTATCCTCCAGGGCACTGAGGAGGGATTTGCAGGCTTCCGTATGGCAATTGTTAAACTGAAACTGGGCTTTGCGCTCCGAGCGAGTACATCGAGAAATAACGATAGAGGAAACCGTGTCCAGCTGCCAACCCAGCTTGGCGCAGCCAGACCCGGGGCAGACTGAACAAATCCGGCCCCTCAGTCCTCTGCAGTGACTGACTGGCCGAGGGAGACGCAGTTCACCCGATGGGGAGGCAGAAGAAATGACCTCGCCTGAAGCAGGCGGGCTGCGAAAGCCCCGGGGCTGATAACCCCAGTTCAGGAGAGACCATGGAGATTTTTTAAATGTAAGAGTATAAAACCACTCCGGAGAAAGGCAGGCGGCTGAACACATCAGACACAGGGAAAGACACTGCTGGGCAGGAGCCAGGTTCCCTCCCGCAGCCTGCTCCGCAGCCACCATCCCCTAGGCTTCTCCCGCCGCCACCCCAGGAGAGCCCCATCTGCTTGCACCCGCTCGCTGTTGCCCGGGAGTCGCCACTAGGCAAAGGGTGTGTTCCTACCACACGGTGCACTCCCGGTGAAGACAAGGCAGGTGTTATAGTCTTGCCATTGCTTGTCTCCTATTTCTTACCTGCCCCTCTTTCCTCAAGCCCCCTCCCTTTAAAAACAAACAAACAAGAGGACGGGCTTTTTAGGCCGGGATTTGAGCCTAAGGGAGGAAAGCACCCACAATCCATTGCGTTTTAATGTGATTTGGGGGCCTAAATCCGTAGGATCCTTTGAAATGTTTTAAAATCGGTTTCCTGTTGTATAGGCTGGGGATGGTTTATAAGTAACATTTACCTTAGGGAAGCAATCCAGGTTGGTACACTAGGGCTTTCCAGGTTTGTGCCGGTACCATTTAGTGGCTGAGTTCACTTACCTTCTACCAAGACTGTCCTGAGACTGAACTGGGACCACGTTCCCATGGCCCTGCGGATCACTGCTCCAGGGGCAGCTCCTGAACTCAGGTACGCCAGCATAAATCCCGATCCACTTCAGTGGAATTGCTCGTTTTACGCCAGTGTAATGGAAGAAAATGTGAGTTCCTGTCTTTATAGTGACAGTCATGTCTCACTAAATGAATGATTGTACATGGTCGTGACAAACAAGACAGGAGCTCTCCCTTTCTCTCATGCAGGATCCTTTGGATGTGATAAGCTCAACGTTGTATAGGGACAGATTTCCCTAACCCAGGGCCGTCCCTAGCCATTATGGTGCCCTACGCAGCCCCCAGGCAGGGTGGCTGTGTGGGGCCCCAGGCCTCCGCGGGGGGGCAACCTTCAAGTGCCATGAGAACCTTAAACAGCGCTTTGGCCTTGGCTCTCCCTTGTACAACTGAGTTGTACACACGTTTTGGCACTAGCACACACTAAAGAGAGATGGCCAATAAAAAGGGTTGGTTCAAACTCCTTCATCTGCAAAAGGACAAGTGTAGGACATGCTATACGTAGAACCTCAGAGGTATGAACACTTTGGGAATGAAGGCTGTTTGTAACTCTGAAAGGCTCAAACAAAACATTATGGTGGTTCTTTCAAAAGCGTACAACTGAACTTTGATTTAATACAGCTTTGAAACTTTACTATGCAGAATTTAAATGCTGCTTTTGACCATTTTAACTTAAATGAAACAGGTACAGAAAGTTTCCTTAAAATATTTTTGTTAACTTTCCCATTTTTTAGTAGTTTACTTTAAACACACTACCGTACTGGCTTCTTGGGGTGGGTGGGGGGGGGAGAAGGGGATGTCTTTGGAGCTGCCTGATTGCGTACTTCTGGTTCCAAATGAGGTGTCAGGTTTCAGAGTAGCAGCTATATTAGTCTGTATCCGCAGAAAGAAAAGGACGACTTGTGGCACCTTAGAGACTAACAAATTTATTTGAGCATAAGCTTTCGTGAGCTACAGCTCACTTCATCGGAGGTGTGTGGTTGACCAGTCAGTTTGTAACTCTGGTGTTCATAACTCTGAGGTTCTACTGTAAATGTTTCAGAGAAAAACAGCAATATTAAAGCAAGTCTACTATGGAGGACTGATGGCCTGAAGGGATTTGCTGTGGGCGATGAAGTCTTTATCAAGATAACTCGTTTAAATCCAGCCCCCTTTGCTTGTAACTTGAAGTCATTAGATTCTGAAGACTGTTTGGTGGCCCTATTAGTGTGAGCTGAGTTCCTGGAAAGCATGTGTCTATGTCACAAAGCCATTTTAACAATTTACCCTGATTTCAATCCCAGCTGAGGGTCCTGGAAAATGAACTACCGCCCCTCTGCTCTACACCTGGTCAGTCCAGTCCATGATTAAGGAATATTTGTGGGGCAGGGAAGGGAAGCCATTGTGATAGCTGTTGGGATAAAGGGCTTCAGTATTCTGGGCTATCAATTAACACTTTTCCTGAATGCTAAATTCATTTATTTAAAATGCAAATCATTAAGGATCTAGATGCATAATGCATAATAGAATTGAAACTTGGCAAACATAGTTCTTTGGAACACCGAATATAGGGTATGATGAATTTACTACTATGAATACTTTTGATTATTTAGGAGCTCAACAAGCATCTTTAAAATTAAACATAGCCAGCAAAGAATTGTAGCACTGAAATGGGATTTATGAAAAAGCCCAACTCAAACAAACAAACATCATCCTACTCTGAAGTCTGACTTCTTCAGATCACAAACAAATTAGTGGGTCAGGTGTAAGATTTAACAGTTCAGAAGGAAATGTTCATTTTGCATTTCATTTCCTTCCAACTGAAAGAAACATCCAGAAACCTGATATAGCATAGCTTGGATTTCAAAATTACTGACACAAAGTAACATTAGAGCAAGCTTTTGGAGTGTATAGGCTCCATTTATCTACACTGAGAAGTTATGAATGACACACTATCTGTGCCACCAGTAGGCAGCCTCCATATTTCCAGATATATAAAACTTGCTTCAGATGCATAAAGAGAGCATGAATGATGGTGTAAAGATGGGAGAGTGAGGTAATCCCTGGCAGAGTGAAGGGATAAGGAAGCAATAAGAAACAATATCCAGGATGTAGAGAAGGCAAAGCTGGGCAGGACCTGCAAGTGCAGATGAGCAGGCTAATCTTCAGTGGGCAAAGCATTGACAATTTAGGGATCCGGAAAGAGTAGTGACATGGCAGATCAAATGAGCAAGGAGGAAAATAGCAGCAGTATTTTAGGCAGACTGGAGAGAAGCAATATTAATTAAGCCAGAGATGAGGTGATAACAGTAACCATGGCAGGAGAAAGTCAGGCAGCCAGTAGAACAATCCCTCCTTTCAAATCCCTCTTCCCTGAAAGACCTATCTATACTGCAGCCCAGGTGAACAGCTAGGGAAGACTGTGGAGAGGGGTCATCTTTTCTCTCCTCCATGAAACCTAGAACTGTCTCAAACAGCAATAATCCATAGTTTAAAGATGCTGCGTAAGTGTTCTGGCACTCTACAAGAGTTTGTTAATGTAACTGACACAAATGAATGGATTAGAATGGAAGATCTGAGGACACTGACACTAAATGAAATGGAGGGTGGCAGTGTCAAAACCTACTTCTGAAAATTGTGTTAAAACTAGCTATGTAAATATCTTCAGCCTTCTAGAGTAAGTAGAGTCTTGTGAAATTTTGAATTTTTTAGGCTTAGGATTTTTATTTTCTGCTTTATTCTGGTAGGACTACTCCTGGTAAAAGATGTTTCTTCCGCACACTCTAGTGTTTCATAGAATCACAGAATATCAGGGTTGGAAGGGAACTCAGGAGGTCATCTAGTCCAACCCCCTGCTCAAAGCAGGACCAATCCCCAACTAAATCATCCCAGCCAGGGCTTTGTCAAGCCTGGCCTTAAAAATATCTAAGGAAGGAGATTCCACCAGCTCCCTAGGTAACGCATTCCAGTGTTTCACCACTCTCCTAGTGAAAAAGTTTTTCCTAATATCCAACCTAAACCTCCCCCACTGCAACTTGAGACCATTACTCCTTGTTCTGTCATCAGCTACCACTGAGAACAGTCTAGATCCATCCTCTTTGGAACCCCCTTTCAGGTAGTTGAAAACAGCTATCAAATCCCCCCTCATTCTTCTCTTCCGCAGACTAAACAATCACAGTTCCCTCAGCCTCTCCTCATAAGTCATGTGTTCCAGTCCCCTAATCATTTTTGTTGCTCTCCACTGGACTCTTTCCAATTTTTCCACATCCTTCTTGTAGTGTGGGGCCCAAAACTGGACACAGTACTCCAGATGAGGCCTCACCAATGTCGAATAGAGGGGAACGATCACGTCCCTCGATCTGCTGGCAATGCCCCTACATATACATCAGAAAATGCCATTGGCCTTCTTGGCAACAAGGGCACACACTGTTGACTCATATCCAGCTTCTCATCCACTGTAACCCCTAGGTCCTTTTCTGCAGAACTGCTTCCTAGCCGCTCGGTCCCTATTCTGTAGCGGTGCATGGGGTTCTTCCGTCCTAAGTGCAGGACTCTGCACTTGTCCTTGTTGAACCTCATCAGATTTCTTTTGGCCCAATCCTCCAATTTGTCTAGGTCCCTCTGTATCCTATCCCTACCCTCCAGCGAATGTACCTCTCCTCCCAGTTTAGTGTCATCTGCAAACTTGCTGAGGGTGCAATCCACACCATCCTCCAGATCATTTATGAAGATATTGAACAAAACCGGCCCAAGGACCAACCCTTGGGGCACTCCACTTGATACCGGCTGCCAACTAGACATGGAGCCATTGATTACTACCCGTTGAGCCCGACAATCTAGCCAACTTTCTATCCACCTTATAGTCCATTCATCCAGCCCATACTTCTTTAACTTGCTGGCAAGAATACTGTGGGAGACCGTGTCAAAAGCTTTGCTAAAGTCAAGGAACAACATGTCCACTGCTTTCCCCTCATCCACAGAGCCAGTTATCTCATCATAGAAGGCAATTAGATTAGTCAGGCATGACTTGCCCTTGGTGAATCCATGCTGACTGTTCCTGATCACTTTCCTCTGCTTTATGTGCTTCAGAATTGATTCCTTGAGGACCTGCTCCATGATTTTTCCAGGGACTGAGGTGAGGCTGACTGGCCTGTAGTTCCCAGGATCCCCTTCTTCCCTTTTTTAAAGTGTTTGATTGAAGTATCACTTTGTGCATTTAATTATTGCTGTATTACAATCCCTGACTCTGTTTTGGATTTTGGCATATTGGATTTATGATATCGTAATTGCTCTTTCTGATTATGCTGTGCACGCAAAAAATTTCACATCAATTGAAAGGGTTTATTCTGCTCACATTGTGCACTATGAGGATTTCCTTTGGAGGAAAGGATGGGACATTGAATCGTTTGTCTTTGCTGATCTACCCTATGGCATTAGGACCAGATTTTGAAATATGAGCATCAGAAGTTAAGCACCTCAATCTCTATGTAAGCACTTAAATAAAGGTGGCCTGGTTTTCAGAAATGTGGAGTGCTACAGAACAAGGCACAGCACCTTTGCAATGCATAGTGCCTGACCAAGCACAGGCTTTTGTGGGGAGAGATCATAATAGAAGGATGCTGAACAACACACCTTACCCAGAGCGGGACTACTGTATCTAGCTAATTTAACATCATTTGTGTATTTGGATGTATAGAATTGCTAAAAAAGGTGCCTATTTGCATGCTCTAGGCACCCTTGCATAACTTAAATATACAACCTATGTGTAGTAGAACAATTCAAACTAACCTTCCAGCTGCAACTGAAATATACTACACTTGATCTTACTTAAAATAGAAAAAAAGCACACTGTCTGTCTTGATCCTAATGTTCACTCATTTGATACCTTCCTCCTGCCTGCCAGTGATCTCATTTCCAACTGGTCAAGAAGGTCAAGAATCCTTTTCCCTTTCTCTGAGCAGGAAAAGACAAATTTGATCTTTAAAAGTTCATAAGCATAACATTAGCACCCCCCCCCCCCCCGCAAACTAATGGTTAAAAATGTCTCCAAAAATAGGCCTCTGTAGTGATGCTGGCTGACAGATATCTAGGGAGAGAGGGAATCTCTGGGCTCAAAAGATACCCTTCTGTTAGCCTAGCAAAGGTACATGAAAACCCACACGAGGAGGAGACAAAGAAAGGTCCAAAGCACATTTTCCTTTACAGGACTGGCAAGACCAGTTGGTGTTGATCAGAAAAGATTCCCTTCTGCTCTTAAATGTCAAAGCACCCACGAGGGGGGCAGAAAGCCAGAGGGGGGAAGAATCATTACTACTCCCCCCCATGTGATAGCTTTAATACAAAATGACTTTTGCAAAATAAGGAGAGAACACTGAGGTTGGAGATCTAAGGCCATCACAGCTTCCCACTGGCTGGAAACAGCAATGCAAATAAGGCCCGAGGGCACGTCTGGAGCACTTTAACAGGGATGCAGGAGGTGGAAGAACCTCTACAAGTGAGGAAAAAAATTACCTATAGTTTTTCAGAACCTCTTTGCAGATGAAAGAAATAAGGAGGCAGGAGCAGATATATGCTCCGTAAGAGTAGCTGTCAGCAAAAATGCAAGCTGGTGGATGGTCTGGTGGAGTTTGGGAACTAAAAAGGCAGGAGGAAAAGGAAGGCAAAACAGACTACAAGGGTGGCAATTTTGCAACAGAAAAGCTTCAAAAACAGACTCCAATGAGAAACTGCTGAGCTTGAATTAATATGCAAACTAGATACCATTAACTTGGGTTTGAATAGAGACTGGAAGTGGCTGGGTCATTACACATATTGAATCTATTTCCCCATGTTAAGTATCCTCACACCTTCTTGTCAACTGTCTAAATGGGCCATCTTGACCATCACGACAAAAGTTTTTTTCTCCTGCTGATAACAGCTCATCTTAATTAGCCTTTTATTGTTTGTATGGCAACTTCCACCTTCTGTGTGTGTGTGTGTGTGTGTGTATACATATATCTTCTTACTATATGTTCCATTTTATGCATCCGATGAAGTGGGTTTTAACCCACAAAAGTTTATGCTCTAGTAAATTTGTTAGTCTCTAAGGTGCCACAAGTACTCCTGTTCTTTTTGCGGCTACAGACTAACACGTCTGCTACTCTGAATCTTGTACCTGGTCAGACAGAGGAATCAAGCACAAGAGCACAGTGATCTGTGCCTGTTGTTTTTCCCTCTTATTCTTCTGCTAAATTGTTGGAAAAATAGTGGCAGAAATGGAAAAAAACCTGAGAATTTAATATAAATTCTATACTTGTTTGTCACCTTGCAGCCACGACTGACAGGACAGGGACTGGGCATTTCCTTATGTAGCCTTGGTTACAGACAGCTACTTTTCCCGCTCCCTTCAGAGTAGGTTGAACTGTTAAGTCAGGGCAAAGAATTATGCCATAGGTTGGGGAGCAGTGTCCCAGCATACTACAAAACAAGACTGTTTTTCTAAACATTAACATTTTGATCCACTGTTGAACAGTAAAGTACCTCCGAGACAAACCTCTCAGAAAGAGCACTACTCCGTGACCTTGTTGTGGAAATATAGTTTTTTTGTGTTTCCTTTGCTTAGATCTATACATTCAACAATAAATGTAGCTTTGAAAATGCAGTGTCCTCTGTCCCTAGGACAGAACTGGAGGTCAGGACTCCTATTTCCAGACCATCACCAAATTGCCAGGGGCCAGATTTTTAAAGATATGTAAGGTGCCTAAAAATGCAGATAGATTAATGGGATTTTCAGACACTTAGGTGCAGAAATCAAAAGGAGTTAGGTGCTTAAGCATTATTGAAAAATCACACCAGGCACCTAAATAACTTTAAAAATCTGGCCACAGTTGAACATGGTCAATTCACTCAGCCTCCCTGTGCCTCAATTTACAACTCCATTTTACTTTACAGGGGTATTATGTGGCTTAACTAATTAATGTATGCAAAGCTCTTTAGCACCTTATCTCCAGCAACCTCTTAGAAGTGCAAAGCAATGTATTATTACTATGGTTGCAAGATAGTGACTTTGGTTCAATACTTTAAGGAGTAAAATCTCTCAGCAGGATTGTTTCTATCTGAAATCACCCACAGTGAAACTAAATGGTTCAGAATTTAAAGACAGCATGACTTGGGGGCTAGATTTCCAAGTGGCCTCTTCACTCACAGTTCCCCCCCACTCTCTTATAGGTATGTTTGAGAAGATGATTTAGACACAACAATGACTAAAACAGACAAAGAAATTAGCAAAACTCTCCCTGAGAAGAGGGAGCATAATGGACCTGAAGTGCACGGTTTAATAAACAGTAATTTGAGATGAGGAAATTAAATGCAACTTCATATGGTGATACGCTGGAAGATAATAACCAAAGATCAGTTTTAGTCTTGCCCTCAAAATTAAGTACTCTCCTCCCCCATACTACAGCCCTTGTGACCCTGATAACTGAAGTTTCAGACAATTCATTGTCCTTGTTCCAGGATTCCTGTTTCCCTTACCTAGTATATGTTGCTCTGCACAGCGATCTTGAGCAGTATAAGCAGCTGGATGGGAGGAGGGGAGAAAGAAAAAAAATCTGTACTTCTACCTAAGTGGTGTTTCTATTAAAATGATCAACATTTTCTTTATCAAATAATTTGAAAAGCAAATGGGAACCTGAGGATTTCACAGGGAGTAACTGCTCACAGATGTAATTTACAGGATTGCTTAACAATAACAAAACAATTTATGTAATTAATATTTCTTATGAGTTAGATATGAAATAGATGCTTTATATGAAGGATGGGCATTTTGACTCATATCCTTTCAATGTTTTACTGGGTTATTTACTGAGGCAAGATCAGGTATATTAATTAGAAATCGCAAACATAACTAGCAACATGTAAACTAGTAATAAGACAGTCTCCCTCTGTTAATTCACAAAGATAAAACTCAGGCTAACTTCAATAACTACACTCTCATCAAAGCTAATTTATACAGAAGAAAATAAGAGGTAACTTTTGCAGAGTACAATTATTTACCTTGTAACTGATTATTTATCTATGAAGTCTGCAACGGATTAAAATGCACCTAAAGTTTCAACCAATACAGATTCAGTGTTTATGGTTGTCAACCCAATTTTCTAAGGTGTATCTATATCAGGTACCAGGGCACTATTGTGTTTTCTAATTTGCACGAAAGTGAAGTAATTAAATGAAGACATCTGGAATTTATTTAAAGAAAGAATTACCTTTCTGTTGACTTCATCTATATAAAATCAGCTTAGTAGAATTTACAACCTAGAATTGGTTTCTGAAAAGAATTTTATAGTAACTTTTAATTACAAAACACTTATCCATAACTATGATTTTTGCTTTAATATTGCTTTTCTTCATATGTATTTTATGTCATTCATGCTATTATACTTAAAGGATTATAACAGAAATACTGACAAAACTATTTTCTGGAGGGGTTTTCTTTTTAAAATTATGGCTGGAAGTGCAGCATATTAACGGTTTCAATTGAGAAGTTAATTTTCTTCCACAAAATTTTGGGGGGAAAAGTCTTCTTTTAGTTAGTGTCTGAGATGGCAATGAAATATAAATGAGAGGAAATGGTATAGTGGTTGCACCACTAAAATGTGAGTGAGGAGTTCTGAGCTTTGTACCTGGCTCTATCACAGACAGTTTGGATTGTGTCACGTAACCTCTCTGTGCCTCAGTTGTCCTTCTGTAAAGGAAAACAACCTCTCTCAGGGAGTATTTATGAGATTAATTACTCTTTGAAAAGTATTCTAACATCTTAAGTTCCGAAGTATGTGTGTGCAAAATACCATGAAATATGAGACTCTAAACACTAAAAACAAAAGAAAAACATTCAAACAGATGCAGCTACTGCAAATTTCAAAACTCCATCTATATTTAAGAGGATGATAATCTGTAAATGGGTAAATCAGAGATGTGAAGAACTTTGGCATTTCGATGTTGCAAGCTAGTTGGAGAACAGTTTTAGTGATGACCTTGTTTTCAGCAGCAAAGAAAATAAATATTGCATACATAACACTGTTTCCCATTTCTATTCAAAGGTTTTTTGGTGACTGCTAGGTGACGTCATAGAAATGGTATTGGTGCAAGAGAAACTGCTTGTAAGATAAAAGTGGTAATTGTAACAGCTAGATCCCACAAAATTCCTTCTTCAAGGCTTGCTGGTTCAAATCACTGGGCTACAGCTGGATGCACTCCTCCATTTTTGGTGGCAGAGGGAAACTAAAGCTGGTGAGTGTCTGTGCATATGGAAGAGTTGTGCTATAGGCTTTCCCTTCCTCCTGATAAGCCACAAGGCTGGAGTTCTGTAAGTTGAAGAGGAGTCTAGGACAATAGGAGGAGCAATTAAGTATACTGAAGTAAACCTACTACCTAATGTAGTTTCAAAGCAGTAATCTGCAAAGGAGCTGAGGATAAAGAATAATGCTCAAAGCAGCATTAATTTCCTTAACTTGCCTTGTACTCTCCTTGGAGAGGATGGGGCAACAGGGACAGGGAACGACCGGTCTCTGCACTACAACCCTGAAACCCAAAGGGCTAGAGTTCGATTTCACACAGAATCTAGGACTCTGAAGTTTTCTAGGCTGTGTCTCCTTAACCCCATCCCATTAGGGGAGAATGCTCCCCATTTGTAACAAGAAGGTATGGAAAGAATTACAAGATGTAAATTACTACAAGAATCAACTGTGTATGTTAATATTTATAACACCAACCACTTATGAGGAAATAAAGGTTTTCGTAAGCAGGATGGAGAACGGGTAGAAACACTCACTGAAGACACTAAAACGCACACATTGAGGAAGATTCTATGCAGAGTTCTCGATCATACATATGGAGCTGTTGTAGTAAAGAGCTATGGGCATGTAGAAACATGCAGCAAACTTTTCTGAATCCCTACCATTTAAATCCTTTTGAGCACCAGTAAATCTGTAAATGTTGTTAACAAATGGTGTTGAATATGCTAATATTGATGTATCTACCTGGGGCAAGAGATCAGTTTAGCCATGGTTTGGATAGCACAGTTCAAGGAGAAAAATCCTTGTCTACAATAATCTGGATAGCTGTGCTAGAACCTTGTAACCAACATCCCTATTTATACAGTTTGTAATCTATATATAGATTTACACAGTTCTACATAACATGGTTTTGATCCCTGTGTGAACATGGTAGCTTGATATGGTTCTAGTCATCTCAACCTTGCTCAACAGTTTGTTGTGTTTATGATCTATTCAACCTTTACAATATTGAACTACAAAAAAGTTTTACTAAAACTAAAGTGTGCCATTCAAACATTAAATATTTAAATGATATCTACTGTTTTGTAGCACTGGATATGAAAGTACTCACTGAGGTGGGGTAGGAAAATCAAATTGATGCTTCATGATTAAACGCTTGACAAGATCCCTACAATATTGTTGTTGGTGGTAAACAAATAAGAAATAAAGGCATAGTAACCACAGGAAAATATTTTTTGATGTGAAACTATACTGCATGATAAAATACAGAATGTCTTCAGGGAAGTCTACTTAAATTGTCTTAAATGTTTTGATAAAATGCCCTCCAAAACTAAATTTCTCTATTGTTGCAAATATATAACTAATAAACAATATAGCAGACAAACTACTGAAGATGGTCCACATTCATAAATGACAGATAAATGGGCAAAGAAACTAGCAATAAGTACTAAGCAATAAGAATTATGTTTTTATTTCTTACAAAAATGAAATATAAAAACAAAACTTTGAAAAGGTTTATACTTACAAGCCATACCCATTTTGTAAAGAAAACTTTTAAACACAAATAAATATGATTGGTTGCACTGAATTTGTAACCTTTATTTTGTTTCTAAATTATTTATAATATTACAAAATTTAAACTCTTCAGAAATGAAGCTAAGAAGAATTTAATGTACTTCTTCAAATATATTTTCTTACTATAAATTGGTTTGTAGTTCCATACATTGAACAGAATCATATTTGAGAACAAAAGTTTGTTAGAAGTATGCATAAAATCAGGCTTTCCTTAAGGTTAATTTGGTGATAAGAAAGAGAAATCCAAATCCAAACAGGGTTACTGCTGCCCTTTTTATTAATCTACTTTTCCAGGTAGGTGTTTTTTCCAGGGGTCGCACACGAGTGGGGTCATTCTTCTGTTCATTTTGAAGCTGAAGTTCATGTAAATATATAATTCAAAATAGTTAGTGTATGAGAACTTCTTAAGTACACGAAGGCATTTCAGACAGTACATAAATGTAGATATTCATGTTATTTTACTCTCGTTAAAGCCTGGGCCTGATCTTGCTCCCATTAAAATCAATGGCAAAACTTATACAGATTTCAATGGGAGTAGGAGTGGGTCTTTATCTTATCTATTTCACAGAGCGATACTATAAAAATAGTAGAAGCATGAATACCAGCACCTTTTTGTAAATAAACAAAATTCCTTAAAGGCTAGTCAAAACTAACAATTGTTAGAAAACATCTTGAACCATTATAACAGCAAAACAACCCTGTTATAAAAACACTAACAATGTCCAATATTTGATTAGGGCCTTTGCTATTTAATCACAAGAGTCATGATTTGTAAAAATATATTTAGTCAAAAAGAGGCTTTCAGTGACTTCCCTGTAACAGCAGAGCTATAGTGAGCATATAGATGAGATCCTATGTTTGTAGGGTGCTACGCACCTTACAAGATAGGGCCCACAAATAATAACCCTACCCTCGTAAAGGCAGAAGGTGAAATTCTGGCTCCATTTAGGTCAATGTGAGTTTTGCCCTCAGATAGTAAATTATTATAAAACTGGCTAATAGCCACTTGTACACTTTCACAAAGTAATTATATATTATAGCTGTTAACTGTGTATTTAATGAAATCTGGCACAAAAATTTGAAATTTTATATACTAATTATATTTACTAGATTTAAAAAATGAATTTTAACTTAGATGTTTTAGAAATAACTAATTTTCACACTAAATGTTATTTCATTTGAGCTCTCTATGCCAGTGGTTCTCAGCCTGTGACCCATGTGACATCCTCAGGGTCATACAGGTAGAATACATATTGTGTTGACGCAGCCCACATGACACAGAGGCGCTGCATATGCGGCCCACTATGGTAAATAGGTTGAGAACCATTGCCTATGCCAATTCAACAATGGCCAATCAAAATGTAGAGCAAAAAAGTATGTTTAAATGTTAAAGCTGTTTCAATGTTATTCAGAATGATACTAAATGAGCAGATGATATGATGTAATGATTATAGTTGTACTGTAAGAGGAATAATAGTTTATAAAATATTAAAAGCGCCAAATGT
Source organism: Natator depressus (assembly GCF_965152275.1). Lineage (NCBI taxonomy): Eukaryota > Metazoa > Chordata > Testudines > Cheloniidae > Natator > Natator depressus. The sequence goes on from NC_134234.1 coordinate 301,900,835, forward strand.
TTACAGAACATGGCCAAACGTTTCAGTGAGAGAATGCCTGAACTTGATGCACATGCAGTACTATTTTTCACTTGAAAGTGCAACTTGCCCTTTAGGGTATGTCTACACTGTGATAAAAGACCCACAGCACGGCCGCGGCTGGCCTGGGTCAGTTGACTCGGGCTTGTGGGTCTAGGGCTGTGGGGCTATAAAATTGCAGTGCAGATGTTGGAGTCTCAGATCTTGGGCTTCACTCCAAGCCTGCATGCCTACACTGCAGTTTTATAGCCTTGCAGCCCAAGCCCCATGAGTCTGAGTCAGCTGACTCAGGCTCTAAGACTTGGTACATCAACCTTAGACATCAACTATAACTGGTCAGTTGGGTGTGCAATCACCTTTTTGCACATGTATTCAATTACTGCATATACAAATGTAGTCCTGCAACTGCCATAGAGTTCTTTGTGGCAGCTTTAAACCTACTGTCACACATCTGGTTCTAAATGTTTTATAAAGCGAAGGCTGTTAACATTCATTTAAATTTACCTAAACAACGAGAGAGCATTAATAGTATTATATTCACTGTCTGACTTCCACATGACTTCATTCAGCAACAGATTCCTTTCTGACACTGATGCTCCATTTACTGAATCTCAACACTCATTCCTTTTACCAGCCTATTACTTAAAGTGATCTTGTCTGACAAGAGCTTGTCATTATGTTGGTTTGAGAGTGAGTGATGTAGTGCTAACATCTAGCATTGACCTCTCCCACCCTTTTCTTTTGACACCTCTACAGACATATCTGGATTGCCTCCTATTCCATCACATAAAACCCTAACATCTTCCTCATGAGTCAATATTTCCATACAATACCTTAATGATGTGTTCACAGAATGGCGTTTATAGTGCAATAGTTCTTAAGGAGCATAAGGCTATTCCCCCATTTTTAGCAACCTTTCCTCTTCCCAAGGTTTCACTCATCTCTGCCTTTCAGTACAAAAGGAATGGCTGCAGCTTCCTATAGAACCTGTCAGCACTGTTTCAGAATTGTCCAGATGATTCACTGCTGAGTGATGCAAAGCAACAGTTACCCCAGCTCTCAACCCCAATTCCTTGCTGCCTCCACATAGGGTGACCATGTGTCCCATTTTGGTCAGGACAGTCCCTTTTTTAAGCCCTGTCCCAGCTGTACCAACTTTTTTTTCCTTGCAAAAGTGGGCATTTGTCCTGTTTGCTCTTGATCAGTTGGCAAGAGCAAATGGGACAAATGCCCAGTTTTGTTAAAAAAGCAGGGTGTGGAGGAATGGGTGTGTGGGGTGTGTGGAGTATTGATGCCAGCCCTGCGTGGGGGGACGCAAGGCTCCAGCGGGGGAGAGGCAGGGCTTGGGCAAGCAGTGAGATGCCAACCTCAGTCTTTGGGAAATATGGTCGCCCTATCTAGTATGTGCATCGTGCTCACCCAAGCCCTGCCTGCCACCACGTGGGAGGGTTGGGGGGGGGGGACGGGACGGGGAGGAAGAAGCTCGGGCCCGCAGGGCCTTGGGTCCAGTCCCATGCAGCGTCCCATTTGCTCTTTGGGAAATATAGTCACTCTATCTCCACATCTCTTGCAACTCCTTCCCTTTGCAGGTGTTCAAACTACAGTTTTAAAGATCCTTTCTGTGGCAGTCTGATATGCTACCACTTAGCTGATGGGGCAGTATGTACAGAATTTGTTTACAAGAAATCTGTTTATGGCATTTTATTTAGTATATTCATTAAGACACATACCCACCTTTTGCATGAGGTCCTTTAGTTTGCTAACTTCTTCACCCAAATCTTCAACATTGCAAACTAAGTCCTCACAAACTTTAGTGAAGCTCTGGGGTGGACCCCACTCGAGTACTATCTATTAGAAGTTTTACAATGTTATTTAAAATCTGGTAAAAAAAACTTCTGATGTTTATATAATTGCTATTAAAATATGAACAACAATTTCTGTAAAGTGCTTATATTCTGTACAGTATGAAATCAATGGAGAGACTGGCATAGTACATAGTTCAACTTAGATCACTTACATATTTTAATAGATCAAACCAGTTATTCAAAATGTCATCTTACCTCACATAGGTCAACTGGTAGGCAATATTGCCTGAAGGCCCCCAAACATCCCGAAAACATTATGCAACCTCAAGATAATCAGTCTATTTAGACAAGCAGTATATATTTCTATGCTTCTCCAGAGGTGTAAACAAAGCAAGGAAAACAATGAAGACAGTCTAACATTACAAAATATTCTCTACTTTTTAAATATTTTTATATTTTAAATATTGTTGTGATAAAATTAAAACACAAACAGATTATTTTTAAAACACAACACCTTACATTTCCACATGGTTTGTGTGTGACATGCCACACACTGTTGTGTTTTTGTGTTTTAGCCTTCCCCTGCCCTTTCTGGAACTTTTCATTTAAATATTTATCTTATCAGCACAAGCAGAGAGGAACAGAATTTTTTTCTTCTTAAAAATTTGATTGACTTAAGATTTTTTTAAAATGTAACTTAAAGTGGTATTTCAAGGTACAGTACTACTGGCAAGAATGCTATCTAGTTTACATAAACTGTATGATAAAGGAGAAAGTTGTAAATGGATGTCCATTACTGTTCATTTTCTCATTTATTAGTAGCTAAACTAATAATCCTCCCCCCTATCCCAAATCAGTCTTCATTTTCCTTTGTTGAATACCTTGTGAGAGTTTGTGGGTAACTGGCTAATTATATTTTGTACAGCAGTTGTAAGATGACCACACTGTCTATTCAGTTTCAGAAGAAAAGTGAGGAACTCATCGCCACTATAAAAACAAAATAAGATAATAAGATATGCAATTTATTTAAGAAACAAAGTAATATTATTTTATTATTACAAATGCACAACTTCCCACAGAACTCTACATGTACTAAAATTCAATAAGCTTATCTATTTCCCCATAAAAATATTATCTAGAACACTGTAGCTATTAAAAACAAGTTTGAAAGTCTGAACAGTTCAAAAACCCCTAAATCTTTAGCAATGCTCAGTTTAATTTCCATTTATTTTTGCTTTCCTTCTTTACCCCGTCTCTTACACGTACCAGTGGGAAGACCTCCTATTTGCTACATGAAAAATATTAAGTGTTCCCAGTTATGCACATGAATTTACAACATTATGGTCTTTTGTGCACAATGATAAAACCTGCAACCAGTAATTTTACAAGATCAAGTACTGGAAGTCTCAGGCCCATTTTATGTTGATGTATGAAATATTCCTGGTCTACAGCTTGTATAATCAAGGATGACATGGAGAAGTTGATATCTGATTGGTACATTGGAGTGTGGGACCCTTACTGAATGGGGGAGGCAACTAGTGACAGATGATGTGGAAAAAGCTGAAGTACTCGATGCTTTTTTTTGGCTCGGTCTTCGCCAAGGTCAGCTCCCAGACTGCTGCACTGGGCAGCATAGTATGGGGAGGAGGTGAGCAACCCTCAGTCGTGAGGGAACAGGTTAAGAACTATTTAGAAAAGCTGGACATGCACAAGTCCATGGGGCCGGATGCAATGCATCTGAGTGTGCTGAGGAAGTTGGTTGATGCGATTGCAAAGCCACTGGCCATTATCTTTGAACACTCACGGCAATCAGGTCCTGGACAATTGGAAAACAGCAAATATAGTGCCCATCTTTAAAAAAGGGAAGAAGTAGAATCCGGGGAACTACAGACTAGTCAGCCTTACCTCTGTTCCCGGAAAAATCATGGAGCAGGTTCTCAAGGAATCAATTTTGAAGCACTTGGAGGAGAGGAAGGTGCTTAGGAACAGTCAACATGGGTTCACCAAGGGCAAGTCATGCCTGATCAACCTGATTGCCTTCTATGATGAGATAACTGGCTCTGTGGATATGGGGAAAGCTGTGGATGTGACATACCTTGACTTTAGCAAAGCTTTTAATACGGTCTCCCACAGTATTCTTGCCAGCAAGTTAAAGAAGTATGGATTGGATGAACGGACTATAAGGTGGAGAGAAAGCTGGCTAGATCGTCGGGATCAACAGGTAGTGATCAACGGCTTGATCATGCGGCGTGCCCCAGGGGTCAGTTTTTTTCCAACATCCTCATTAAGGATCTGGATGATGGGATGGATTGCACCCTTAGCAAGTTTGCAGATGACACTAAGCAGGGAGGAGAGGTAGATATGTTGGAGGGTAGGGATAGGGTCCAGAGTGACCTAGACAAATTGGAGGATTGGGCCAAAAGAAATCTGATGAGGTTCAACAAGGACAAGTGCAGAGTCCTGCACTTACGACGGAAGAATCCCATGCACTGCTATAGGTTTGGGACCGACTGGCTAAGTGGCAGTTCTGCAGAAAAGGAGATTACAGTGGACGAGAAGCTGGATATGAGTTAACAGTATGCCCTTGTTGCCAAGAGGGCTAACGGCATATTGCGTTGCATTAGTAGGAGCATTGCCAGCAGATCGAGGGAAGTGATTATTCCCCTCTGTTTGGCACCGGTGAGGCCAAATCTGGAGTAATGCGTCCTGTTTTGGGGAACAAAAATGATTAGGGGGCTGGGGCACATGACTTATGAGGAGAGGCTGAAGGAACTAGGGTTATTTAGTCTGCAGAAGAGAAGAGTGAGGGGGGATTTGATAGTAGCCGTCAACTACCTGAAGGTGGGTTCCAAAGAGGATGGAGCTAGGCTGTTGTCAGTGGGGGTAGATGACAGAACAAGGAGCAATGGTCTCAAGTTGCACTGGGGGAGGTCTAGGTTGGATATTAGGAAAAACTATTTCATTAGGAGGGTGGTGAAGCACTGAAATGGGTTACCTAGGGAGGTGGTGGAATCTCCATCCTTAGAGGTTTTTAAGGCCCAGCTTGACAAAGCCTTGGCTGGGATGATTTAGTTTGGGTTGGTCCTGCTTTAAGCAGGGAGTAGGACGAGATGGCCTCCTGAGGTTTCTTCCAACCCTAATTTTCTATGGGGATTCTGACCAGCATTAGGAAGCTGAACATAGGGTAAAGTGAGGTATCCAATCTAAAATGTGGTGGATGGAGGAGTGGGGGGTTTCCAACTGTGCTGCTCTAGCCCTGGATCTGGCACACCTTCTGTACTGAATTTCTCTAAGTGACCTAGGGAAAGACCTGAAGCTTTCCAGTAAGCTTTCACCTACTGTTCAAATACAAGTGAGAAGATGGTACTGAAGGGTGGTTGCATTAAGGTCTCCAAGAGCACTGATGTGAATGCTCACATCACTTTTTCTTCTTAGAACCTCCAGCCCCTTACTCTGTTCCCATCTGACTTGTTTTCTTTTCTTCCCACTTGCAGCATACAACAAAACCAAGGAGCCTCAGATGTAGATCAGAAAGCTTGGATCTTTTTAGGAAGTCTATCCAAAGAATGATCCATAAGCACCCAACCCCCAAGACCCCAAAGTCTCAGCCTACAGTAGAACAACCGCTGCTCACTTCTGCATCTTGGGGGAATGCCATACAGGCCAAACATGGAGGCATACGATGATCCAATGCTGCCATTTCTCTATCACAGGAACCTCTCGGGATCTGAACAAAACCTTTTCTCTAAAAGATCTATTAAGCCTAGCTAACAAATTATATGAAGGGGTAAAAAATATATAGGGCACGTTCCCTAAAATTTTTGGACTAAATAAAACGATCCTAACCAGAGAGCAGTTTGAAAGTTTCTCTCTCTCATGCATGTTGAGCACCTGTCAAGCAAGTCTATCATAGAGACTTCTTTCCACCCAGAAGATAAACTTTATAAATGGCTGGAATCAATGATGACATTCTTTGTGCTTTGCCACAAATGAATACTAATTATTTTGTTGAGAGTCTCTTTCCATCATGCCTAAAACAAAATATGACACAGGCATAAAACCAAGTAAAACACTTACCATTACTGTAGCTGTTAAAATTATTCAAATATTGGGAATGATTATTGGACTGAATTTCAGAACCTAGTAGAAAACCCTTTAAAAATTTAATTAAGTCATGTTGCATACAGAGATAGCTGTTGCACTGACACTTTCCCTTGCACCTCCAACAGGAGTGCAGATTTTCAAAAAAATAAAGGTATCATATTTCTTTAGCATGCAAAAGAAAAAAGTTAAAACAATGAGTTGCTAAACAGTGCAAGAGACCCTGTGGGAGTTTATAATCAATCAGTTCAACATTTTCAACTATGTTAGTTTTTCTATGACTTAATGACTAATATTCCTCCTTTTAGAATGACTTTGAACAAATGGGAAGCAAAATCTTTATATAACAGCATGTAAACATAGCCTGTGATTTAACCACAAGGTCAGATTCCTAGAATACATGTGTCTAACAGTTTTATTTAAAAAGCGCAACACTTCTAATAATTGAATTTGTGTCATATTTTGTATACCTCATGACCCTGAATTAGTGCTTTGTTTCTTGTAATTCATGAACACATGGAAAGTGACATTAAGCTTTATTATTTCTTATAACTCATGAAAACACAGAAAGCTACAATAAGGTTTATAGGTACAATTATTGATCTAACAACACATATTTTGTGCATTTCACGTATTTAATTAAAAATCTGTACTGGGAAACAGGTTATCTATATTTTAGACTCCTTTTCTAGATAGCCAGTAGACTGTTGATTTTTTAATTTTCCACTCAATTCTTCATAATTTATATTTTGAGGATAATCTGCCCAAATAAATTTATTTAAAAAAAATACAGTATCTCTTTGGCAGCACTATTTGCTTTTATAATAAAATGCATGAAGCCTAATTGAACTTAATTCTCTTAAACCCATGCTCCTTAAATTAACCTTTGAAGAAGACTGTCTGTAGTGTTGTTGTAGCTATTGTGGCCCCAGGGAGAGAAGGTGGGTGAGGTAATATCTTTTATTGGACCAAGTTCTATTGGTAAGAGAGAGAAGTATTCAAGCTCTTCTTCTGTGTATGCTTGAATGCTTGTCCCACTAAAGAAGAGTCAGTATTCTGTGGCATTTAGTACAAAAATATACATACTCTGTGGCGCATGCTGACACACATTAACAGTTCATTAATGCGCTCTGATTGCAGAAAATGCTGCATTTGGCTGTACAGAATCCCTCAGTGTTGACCTGCAGTATTCTCAGGACTAGCCTGATGGCTCCAATGTTGGGGGACAGAATTGTATCAGGAATGTTGTCTGACAAGTGACTCAGATTCAGCCCTAGAAAGGATTTTGAATGCGGTCTGCTGATTGGATCATCAATTTCCCCATTATGAACCAGATACACACAGGATGCGTGACAAGAACACTGATCCATTTTACATTACATTGAGATGCTCTAGAAAAAGGTGTTGTCTCCATACCATCACACATCATCCTGGTCAATGAAGCTTTCAGTGAGTGTTGAGGAGCCATCTTCGAAGATGCTGTGCATCCACATTGCGCAGCTGCCATCCAGTCTACATGCCATGCATTGATGATGAATGTGCTAAACTGCTCAGTCAGTATGAATCCTCTGATGATCCATCTATTGCTGACCACATAACTGAGTCACTGGATGACTAGACAGGCATGATAGGAAGTGATGACTCAGAATCTAGAATTCTCATTCAAATCAGAAACGCTGAAATTTGATTCATTGTCTCAGCACAGCTCAGCAATCACCACCCCTAAGCCACTCACCTGTCATGCCAATCCAAGCTGCCAGCCATCTGCTGTATGTATCAAAGGCCCCAAATGAGAAGCATGTCAGACAAATTCATGATGAATGGCAGAGGTTCCATGTGAGAGATGCCACTTGGCAATATAGTGAGCTGTTCACAGCCACCAAGCTAGACAAAATTCTGAGTGACATTAGGAGTGGCACTGTTGCTGGCTATGACAACATATTGCTAGAGTTCCTGAAGCACTTCGGGACTTGTGCTCACCTATGATTGGTGCAGTTCTTCATGTGAGTGGTCAGTGAAGAGCAACTTCCAAAGACATTAGCCCTCCCCAGATTTCTCTGCGATGTTGATGCAGCATGAAGAACGGTCTGCAGCTGATGGCAGAAACCAGTCTCTTATAAGTGACCTGACCTCGCGTGTACCTGGATTGATTTGCCACACTGCTCATGGGTCTTTCTGAACTGATTTTGTACGGGCTAGGGTCAATGTGCAGCCAGCCTTCATACCTGCAGCCAACGAGAAGATCCCACATGCAGCTGTGGCCAAAGACAGACAATGTCACCCACCACCGATGACTGCCCTCTGACCAGATTTGATGGTGTTCTGAGGGCTCTACACTTACCTGAGGAGGCTGCTATCAATTGGCTTGGCGAGCTCTGTGTCCAACAGGAAGAAGAATGCACTTTGATTAGTTCTGTTTCAAACAGGACTAGATCAAAGCACGTTAACAAACTGTTAATGCAAAAAGAAAAGGAGTACTTGTGGCACCTTAGAGACTAACCAATGTATTTGAGCATGAGCTTTCGTGAGCTACAGCTCACTTCATCGGATGCTGTAGCTCACGAAAGCTCATGCTCAAATACATTGGTTAGTCTCTAAGGTGCCACAAGTAGACCTTTTCTTTTTGCGAATACAGACTAACACGGCTGTTACTCTGAAACTGTTAATGAGCATCAGCAGGGTTCACAGGGAAAACTTAGTCCTTGGCAGACTAGTGCAGGGTATATTCACACCACAGCTTGCCTCCATCTTAAGGGCTCCCTCAGGGGAAAAATGACTTGTTCTCTATCTTGTTTTATGACTGCTCTGAGATGGCATAGCATCTTAGAGATAAAGAGCTGTTTTACTGATTTGACACATGCCAAATTCACTGAATGTTGTCAGAGTCTTTATGTCTCCCAAGTCTCTCCGGAATAGTTTGGCCCAAACCAGTCTGTCATTCAGGTAGGGAATTATGCAGACCACTTCCCTCCCTGAGGGCCACTGCAATTACAACTATTGTTTTAGTGATGGTCCTAACAGACTAAAAGTGCAAGTGTTCTTGACCTTAGGGGTGGATTTGGGAGCCATTGTACTTGTCCTTGAGCTACTGCTGAATTAGAGTGAGGCTGTTCAGACACGTTTCTGACCTGGCTCTCAGCCCTGGCTGTGATAGTTCTGCACAGGGCTGAAGTGGGAGGGAGAAGTAGGAAGTGCAGAGGAGCTATGCTGATGAATGCTGTGGGGTGGAATGGAGGACAACAATATTACAGTAGGGTTTTTTCCAGCTCCTATTCTAGCTATATATAGGTATAAATTATATAAATATAGAAGAAAAATATATATAGAAGAATAAAATGGAACAGGGAAAAAAATTTTCTTCAGTCTTTTATTTGTTTTCCCCTGCTCCATTTTATTCTGGAGCTCACTGAGGCGGAAAGAAAACTGACATCTCAGTCAGAGATGCCAGATGTAGCTGTTTCCTGTGAAGCAGGAGAACAACTGGGAAAGCCTTCCCGCACACAAGACAGAGGAAGAGAGAGAAAAAAATACTGCATCCAGAGAGGTGAGGAGGATCTCACACATTCAGTCAAAGTGATGGCAACATCATCATAGAAAGTAACAGCAACTTAGCCCTCAAGTAACACAGATCCCTATAATAGGCAACTACATGATCTGAATTATTACACTGGTGTTCCTCTGGACCACTTGCTCAGTGTTTGCCACCAACTTTCATAATTTCAGGCTTAATCCTGCTACTAGCACAGGTAACATGATACTCTGTTTCAAATAATTACATCTTTATGCTTTAGTAAACAGTGCAACCATATTTTCAATATATATTTATGTAACTGAAAGATGGCATTTTACCTGAATTCTAAGTTCATCACTTCAGGCAACTCTCCAAATTTTACTTCTTCCACCTGTAGCTCTTTAACAGCATCTAGGATTTTCTGCTGGTCTCTGGTATTTGTAATCCCAATCTAAATTAAAAAGTTATTTTAAATGCATAATTGTGTAATGTTTAAAACAGACAATAGAATTAAAAAAGCTAAAAAGCTAGTTTTTTAAATTTTAGAAGTTCACAAAATATAATTATTTATACATATAGCAGCATAGAACCTTTCACTACAGAGGATCCCAAACACTTTACAGACTTAAAAACGTTCCAGAAAAGTACACTTGGGATCACTTCAACTAACTCTACAATATAGACAAACACTACTGAAGGTGAAACCTGGCAACTGTTTAATAGTGCACAGCACCGCTATATAATTAGACTGCAAGTGAAGAATGCCTAATTGAAATTGCACAGGAAACACAGGTAGACAGAATGTAATTACTCACATTGGCACTTGGCCAAAATGGGATATTTGTAAAAACTGCCATAGGATTTTCAATGATCACAAATAACTAGGGCCTCTGTTTTAGGTGCCATTTGAGGCACCTCCAGCAGTAAAACACTCCATATCATCATACTGGTTCAGTATTAACTCAACAGGAAGAAAGTCACCTAATGAATCATCAGCACCATTTCCTGTAGAACCTAGGTGTTCCTGAGAGATCTAATCCAACTACTGACCTAACCCAAACCATCTTATCTTGTTAATTAAAAGTACATTGAAAATGACAAAGATCACAAGACTGTTTAGAGTACAATTGTAAACAACAATCTATATGTTTATCAGTCTTGCCCCCCCAAGAAAAAAAAAATTAACATAATGACACCAAAAAGCATATCCAAATTTGTAAGTGTCTACTATTATTTTATAGACCACATGCTAATCATTTGGAATTTCCATGTGGTCCATGTATGACCTAAATACCTCTGGATATTTGGAAAATAATAAAATAATTTTATAAAAGAATTTCAGTTGGCATAAAGTATCTAAATATATCTGGGCAATAACTATCTACTTATGAGAGACATAAATTGACGGCTTCTATACAGAGAGTGACAGTGTGTGCCCCTTCCTGCTTGTTTATATAGAAAACGGTAGTTATATTGTCCGACATTATCAGGATGTGCTGGGATTGTATGAATGGTAGTAATGCTTTGCAAGCTTCTTGTACTGCTCTTACTTCCAGAAGATTTGTGTGTATTCTGGCTTCCCAAGGTGTCTAAATGCCTTGTGCTGTATGATTGACCATGTGGGCTCCACAGACCATCAGGGAGGAGTTTGTAATTGTTGTCTTGTTGGGTGTGGGGGATAGAAAGGGAATTCCCGCACATATGTATCCAGGGTCCCTCCAGTACACCAGAGATGCACTCACTTCAGTGGAAATTGTAACTATGGTATTCATGCTGTGTTTGCTCAGAATACCTACTGACCAGAGCCAACCTTGCAGACAATGGTGGAGTCTGGTGTCATGTAACATGACACCATACGGCCCAGGAGAGTAAGACACATCTGAACTGATATTTGAGGGTTGTGTGCAATCAGGTACATGAAAGCAACAATGGCACAAAATCTATTCATGGGGAAGTAGGCCCTCACCTTGATTGAATCCAATGTCATTCCTTTAAATTCTATGGTCTATGGCAGAGTCAAGGCAGACTTTTCCATATTTACACAGATTCTCAGGAAAGTTAGAAGGTAGAACAGTGACAAAGTTGATGTTAAGACTTCCAGGCGAAACCTGCTGGTTTGAAGTCAATCATCCAAGAATGGGAAGATGGTGTAGCGATCTGAGCTGAGCTGCTACTACTGAGAACACTTTGTGAAGACACTGGGAGCTGTAGTGAACTCAAATGGAAGCACTCTGTATTGTTGGTGGTGGAGACCCACCACAGACCTGAAGAATCGACTGTGAGCAGGGTGAATTTCCTCATGAAGTATGCATCTTTCATACTGAGAGCCATGAACCATGTGCCTTTTTTAAGGGATGGTATTGTTGATGCTAATGTAATCATGCAGAGTTTTGTTTTTTTTAATAAAATCATTCAGTTGATGCAATCGAGAATGGGTCGCCAGCCTGCTTTCTTCTTGGGGATTAGAAAATACTCTGAATAAAACTCTTTTTCATGATGTTGAGGAGGTGCCTGATGCTCCCTGTTGGAGAAGAGACTGTACTTCCTCAAGGAGAATTCCCTCATGACAGCGATCTGTGAAAAGAGATGGGGAAGGAAGTATGGTGAGGGAGAAACTCGATGGTATAGCTAGAATGGATGTTAACTAGCATCCATTTGTCTGTTACTGCTGCCCAGTTTTGGGAAAATTTTGCTAGGTGTCACCCTAAATGGGGTCTCAGAATCAGATGGAGCTGGCATTGATATTGGCTCGTACTTCTGTGGCATCATGTCAAAAATCTTTCTTGGTTAGAGAGTGAAGTTGGGTAGCTGTGGATGAAGTGGAAAACACCAGATACACTGGACTCTCCATTTTTTATTGTTTGCAGGGTGGCTTGTAAGGCTGCTGCTGATAAAATGGGTGAGGTAAGAGCCTTGGTCTGTAGTGCTGTTTATGCTATTTTCTCTTTGGGGCAGATGTATATACACTAAGGGAGCAGAGGGCTACCTTAGTCTTGTTCAGTGAGTGCAAAGACTTGTTTTTCTTTTTGTTGAAAAGATCAGTCTCATCAAAACGGAAGTCCTCAATCGTGTTTTGCACATCCCCGGGGAAGAGAGTAGCCACAATTACTGCTGCATCACAGTGGCAGTCACCATGGATCTCAATGCTGTATCAACTGTGGCTTGTAAAGAAGCTCTGGTTGCTAGTTTACCTCATCAATAAAGGCTTGAAATTGAATCCTGTCTTCCTGAAGCAACTTGTCCTTAAAGTCAAGGAACTTAGAATAGTTAAGGAGATCACATTTGGCGAGAAGAGCTTGATAATTTGAGATCCTAAAATGCAGGCTGGTAAATGTTATGACCATCTTTCCCATAAGGTTTAGACACTTGGTCTCATCTTTAGGGGAGACCCTTGGGTGTTGTTTCCTGGATTTTTCAGTGGCTGCACAGACCACCAAGGAGTTTGGGGCAGGGTGGGTGAAAAAGAATTCTCTTCTCTTAAGCAGCACAAAGTATCACTTCTCCACCCTCTTCAGGGCAGGGGCACAGTTGGCCTGGAATTTACCACACAGCACTTGCTGACTCTAGTATGGCTTCATTTACAAGGAAAGCAAGCCAGCTGGAGCTTTTAGGATATCCAGGAGCTTATGCTGAGGGTCCTGGTCCTCTTCTAAGGGGATATGGAGCTCTTCTGGCACTCTCTGTAAGCAGTTTCAGGAGCTGTTACGATCATCCAGGAGAAACAGAGGTTGAAGATCATCAGGTGAAAAGGACAATATCCCTGTCAGAACCTGAAGATCCAACTTATTTTACCCCTCTTTTTCTATGGGCTCAGGTGTTTCAGACTGACCCCTCGGAGGAGAGGGTTGATAAGATTACCTGATGAAATGGGTGGATTCTAGGTAGCATGTGAAAGGGTCTATAACAGAGGGGCATTCATTTCTTGAGCTCCTCCTGCTACTGTGTGTGGTACTGCAGGCCTTTTCCCTGCTCCTTTCACCCCTGTAGGTTGTGAACATCACTTGATGGGTCTTCAGTGGCTCAGCCCTCCGGCCAGGACACAGTCAAAATTAACCTCTTTTGGGGTAGCAAAGAATCCATCAGGGTCTTCGGCCCTGGCTCTGGGCCCTTTAAATTCAGCCCTTCACTTGGGCTTCCAAATGAGCCCTGTCCCCTTTTCAGGGCTTAAGTAAGTCTTGTCCCCGCCCCATCCTTGGGGTTTACCACTTCATTGGTGGGGAACCCAGGCCTGCCCACTACTCCAGGTTCCAACCCAGGGACCCTAAAAATAGAGCCCGGCATGGATATAAAAATTTGGATCTGCATCCGAGTTTCATTATAGGTGGCACTGCAGTCAGTGTCAATGCAGAGGCGAGTATCAAAGGAGTCTTTTGCACATGCCCACGTGGCTTAGGAGGACCTAACTCCTTATAGCTTGGGCGTGAAGGCTCACCCGATTTGTACAAGGTCGGGAGGGTTTAGGAGGGGATCTATTTTGTGTTTACGAGAGTGCCTCTTTACTCTCATGAAAGAGCCCAGCAAAAGGTCCTCTTCTCTGCCCCTTTCCATTCTGAAGTCAGACACAGAAATAGGAGCATGCTCCTTGACGACCCTGGCCAACGTACAGGCCTGGGTCTGACTGGGACCTCATTGTTTGCTCCATAAGGTGTTTCCGAAGTCTAAGCTCTCATGCCTGACACTTTCAGCTGGGGAAGGAGTGGCAGACACCTCACATAGAGGAGATATGAGCCTCCCCAAGGCAGTAGAGGCAGCGCTGAAGATAGTCACTGACCAAAATGAAGAGCAGGCAAGAAACAGTTTTTGAAACTCAGAATCCTGGGCATGATCTGAGTCCTGCGCTGGGATTCTAATTCTAGTTAACTAGAACTATCGTAACACTAACTAACAATGAGGTATGAATAATATAAAACTTTTACTTTTACAGGAAGAAGAGAAAGGATCAGTTCTGGACACTGGAGGATTCTGACTCAGGCCATGCGGTGGTAAGAAGGAACTGTAACTGTGGTCAGTCTGCCCTGCCCCTTATGCCCTCAGTGCAGAGCACAAGAGCAGGGGCACAGGTGCAGATCAATAGACACTACTTGCAATTCTCTGGTCGCAAGCACATGGCGCACAAACATACCCACAGTGAAATACACACAGGGAGCACCAAAAGAACTAGACTAATATCTACTGTAAAATATCAATTTCAAGAAGTGTAATCAATTAACAATTCAAGATGGCTGACACTTGTAGAACCATGATGACAGGGCACCAGACTACACTGGTCTAGTTACTACGTGGCTGACCCCTAGCCTGGTTACATACAATTCTATTTTATAGACTTCATCTTAACTGCCTTCGTGTATTATGCTTATTAGACTGCAAGCACTACAAGTGCTTGGTTGAAGAACAACCTAAACTACAAACTGGCACTGTGCTGTATGTTCTAATTGGGTCAGGAAACAATCCCGTAGACACTGAGTACTCCAACTCAGTTGTAACTTAAAAAGTAGATGAGCCCTGGGAGTCAAGAGACCTTGGTTCCACTCCTGGTTTTTTCCCTGACTCTGACTTTGGACAAGTCAATTATTTCTGAAAAACCTTATTTTCCCCATTTTTATAATGGGGGTTTAAGTTAGACTTCTTGCACGCCCACTAAAACAGCACGATCCCACAAGTATAACTGAGGGCACAATTTGGCCCACACTACTTTTATAACTGGTGATAGTGCACAAGTAGAAAATAACCTAGACTCCAACTCAGATCCCATGCTGAGTTTACAAATCTGGAGTAGCAGTTAACAACCACACTTTAAAAAGACAAATAAGCTTATGTATTTAGCTAGTTGGCTTAAAAAATAAAGCATTAACACCCACACATACACACTACTTTTACCATTCTTTAAAAAAACAGCACTGATTTATGGCTAGCCAAATTATCAAAGGAATAATCAACAAGATATTACACTACTTAGATAAACTTTCAGTCATCATATGGCAGTTCTAATTAATAAAATGTAAGCTAAAATGAAGGAAT
The DNA here is from genome assembly GCF_965152275.1 of Natator depressus. Taxonomy (NCBI): domain Eukaryota; kingdom Metazoa; phylum Chordata; order Testudines; family Cheloniidae; genus Natator; species Natator depressus. The sequence goes on from NC_134234.1 coordinate 301,916,288, forward strand.
GGTAACAGCTCAATAATTACATTAGACTGGTCTCAAACTCTAGGACCTGCCTGGTAATATACCCCACAGATTAATCTTTAAAATTGTATACAAAGGGCAGTCTACATTTAGATGCCAAGATCTTGAAAGCAAATAAGAGTTCTTCACGATTTCTGAGAGAAAAAGTTATTGATCCCCTTATTTTTCCCTCTAAGAATTTTCATAAAGACATACAAACAAACAAAGGAATATAAATGAAGTGAAAATAAATTAGAAAGAGTTCTAAAACATTAAACTGACCTGTGTAAAATCATCTTTTCTCATGGTGAGAAGCTGTCTTAAAGCTATATCTTTTTCCTGTAGGAAACAAAAATTTTCACTTAGCAAATATGAAATTCAGACGAAAGACTATGAAGAAAAAAGTTAGAAATGTAGCTATACATGTCAATTAGCAAAGGAGCATTGTAAAATTTCTCAAATGTATTCATAATACAAAAAATATCTAATGCATATAACTAAGCCTCAATTCCTAGGAAGTTTTAATCTTTAGTCTGCTAAAAAACTATAGTAATAATCAATAAACCCTCGCTCTAACTGGCCAATGGGACCACAGAGGGACTCCCTCCCTACCCTGCTCTGACTTGCCGGTGAGGCCATGGGGGACCCCCGACAGCCACTACGGTGGGAGGTGGGGGGCTGTGTGGTGGGGGAATCTGCCTGGGTAGCTTTTGCAGGACCAGTGCTTGAGTGATCTGGAAAAGGGGTGGGTGAGGGTTGTCTGTCATAATTAGGGAGCAGCCTTTTGGCTTGTTTAGCCTCACAAAGGAAGGCTAAGCAGGGCTATTGTTGGTCTTTATAAATACATCAGGGTAAATGTTAGGGAGGGTGAAGGGCTGTATAAACTATAGGACCGTGTTGGCACAAGAATAAATGGGTGTAAACTGGCCATGAACAAATTCAGGCTGGACATTAGAAAAAGATTTCTGAGGGCTTGGCGACACTTGCAAGTTACAGCGCAACAAAGGAGCCCCAAGCGCACTAGCTCACTACCCGTCCAGACTGGCAAGGCACGTACAGCGCTCTGACTCCGCGGCTACAGCGTTGCTGGTACTCCACCTTGGCGAGTGGAATAACGTTTGCTGTGCCCCTGCTGGAGCGCTGGGGCGCCATTGTGAACGAGGTGTTGCATTACTGCACTCTGATCAGCCTCCAGAAATGTCCCATAATCCCCTTAAGTCAAGTGGCCACTCTTGTCATTGTTTTTGAATCGCTGCAGGAATGCGGATATGCCCTTTGAAAGCTCCGTTTCTGACAGCCCGCTGTTTATCTGCTCTGAGACAAAGCAAGCCATTATGTGGAATGCTGTGTGTGTGTGTGTGTGTGTGAGGGGGGAGCGGTGGGGGGTAGGGGGTCTGCTGCTGTCTGAATTTATAAGACAGCATGCTGACATACTCTCAGCCCCCCAAAAACCCACTTTCTCTCCCCCCACATACACACAACATACTCCCTGTCACACTCCACCCGACCCTGCCCCGTTTGAAAAGCATGTTGCAGTCACTTGCATGCTGGGATAGCTGCCCACAATGCACCGCTCCCAATGCCGCTGCAAGTGCCACAAATGTGGCCATGCCAGTGCGCTTGAAGCTGTCAGCGTGGACAGACTGCATCGCTTTCCCTACTGCACTCTCCGAAAGCTGGTTTAACTCAAAGCGCTCTACATCTGCAAGTGTAGCCATGCCCTAATAATCAGAGGGGTGAGTTTCTGGAACAGCCTCCCATGGGGAACAGTGGGAGGCAAACAATTAGATTTAATTAGATTTCAAGATGAGCTGGTGTGACAGGGTCGGGCCAGATGGCTATAGGATAGTGATTTTTTGAAGCAGATATATTAGCCCCAGGTTAAGTAGGTCCTTTTTCCCTAGGTAAGGTAACAGGGAAGGTTCCAGAACAATCAGGAACTTTCTGGAAACTATTAAGGCAGTCAGGCTGATTAGAACACCTGCAGCCAATCAAGAAGCTGCTAGAATCAATTAAGGCAGGCTAATCAGGGCACCTGGGTTTAAAAAGGAGCTCACTTCAGTTTGTGGTGCGTGTGAGATGCTGGGAGCAAGAGGCGCAAGAAGCTGAGAGTGAAAAGGTGTACTACTGGAAGACTGAGAAGTACAAGCATTATCAGACATCAGGAGGAAGGTCCTGGGATGAGAATAAAGAAGGTGTTGGGAGGAGGCCATGGGGAAGTAGCCCAGGGAGCTGTAGCTGTCACGCAGCTGTTACAGGAGCCACTGTAGACAGCTGCAATCCACAGGGCTCTGGGCTGGAACCCGGAGTAGAGGGCGGGCCCAGGTTCCCCCCATCCCTCCATCCTCCCAACTTGATACCAGAGGAGTTGAACTGGACTGTGGGTTCCACCAAAGGGGAAGGTCTCTGGCCTGTTCCTCGATCCACTAGGTAGATCAGTAGAGACTGTGGGGATTGTTCTTCTTCCTTTCCCCATGCTGGCCAGTGATGAGGCTAACTGACTGAACAGCAGATTTGAGCCACGAAAATGGCCAAACTGAGGGCTGCCGTGAACCTCTGAGGTGAGAAAAATCTGCCAATAAGCACAGGACCCACCAAGGCAGAGGAGGAATTTTGTCACAGTGGACAATAAGAAGTTGGATTATATGACAGGGTTGCTTGTGATGTAGGGAGGCAGGGCTCACTTCCTGTTTGTCTTCAGTTCCTAAAGCTCATGCACCAACAGGTGTCAGGAAGGGATTTCCCCTGCCTCCCTCAATAAATAGAGAGCATGCACAGGCACGTGTGCGTATTTAATCTTCTTCCTCTGAAGTATCAGGGATGGTCATGGCTGCAGATGGGACATTGGACTGGGATGGTCATAGCTCTGAGGTGGCACCGAGCATTCTCTCTCAGGTACTTGTCTGTTTTGTTCTAACTCACATGCTTAGAGGCTAACTGAGTGCCACATATGGGGTGGGGAAGGAATTTCCCCCCAAGCTAAACTGGCAGTGACCTTTGAGTATTTTACCTTCCTCTTCAGCATGGGGTCTGGGTCACTGTGAGGATTATCTGGATATATCTCAATCAATTCCCTGTCACTGCAGGGTCCTCTGGCACTGCACGTTGGTCACTCAAATCTCTGCCTGTGGCACGTAATAGTCTAGTCTACTGTGGGCTGTAATACTTTTGTCTAATTTTGGTTGTTGTATTTAGTGTGTGGGTGCTGGGTGGTGTTGGTGGCCTGTGATACACAGCAGGTCAGACTAGATGATCTGGTGGTCTCTTTTGGCCTTAAACTCTAGGACTATCACGTAGACAAATTTTACACGTAACATTTCACATACAATTTTCTCATTTATTTTCAAATAAATGCATTAAAATGTGACTTGACAAAAGTATACAATCTAACACTGAAAAATCTAAAGGTCAGAATAATATGAAGCACATTTAATAATTTACAAACTATTTTTAAAATATACAATTTCATTACATTAATCTTACCTTTAATAACTCTGTTATGTGTTCTAGACCAAGACCATGTAAAAACACTTCTAGGTCACCAAAGGCTGCATAGGAACTATATATATTATTGCACGAGTCACAAAAAGAAAAAAAGTGGCAAATTTATTTTTCATAAATAAAGCAGATGTCTAAACTCTAATAGCCAAACACAAACACACATGCATGCATATGTGTCAGTAAAGTGATGTATATTTCCAGGCAAAGCACTTTATGAGACTGTAATTAAAGCTGTAAATTGGTATGAATACTTTAAATGAAAAAAAATCTTTAGTAAATCATTGTAATTTTAAAAATCAAATGGCTGCAGGCAGGAAATTCAAAGTTAAGGTTACTATTTCAAGAACACCCCAAATGTTGGAAAATATGGAAATGTAGTTATGGTACACCAAACTACTTTAACTCTGCCCTCTAATCACCAGCCACCCTTTATGTAAGGTAGATATGTCCATGACAAGCATCACAGCTTGTTTATTTTTAGATTAATGGTAAGAAAGGTAAGCACACCTACCCTGGGCTCCTGTGGCCTTTGAAATAATTTTAGAAGTACAAGAAGAAATAAAACTCAGCAGCCCTCAAAAGCCAGAAAATTAACAGCCAATCAGAAATGCACATACCAAACAACACCATGCAACAGGCAAAATGATGAGCCATTACTGCACTGCTTCCTCTCCAAAATCCTACATTAACAGAGGAGCCTTGCAGCATGCCCTGAGATTAAGTTTATTTCAGACCAAATATGGAGTGAATTCAAAATCTGAAAGCCTTTCCTGGAGAACACCCATCTCAAAATCCCACTCTTATACCCAGAAGACTCTAGTTCAGTTGTGTCCTCTGACACAATAAATCCTGAATATCTTGCTGGTTCAGATCAGGAATCCAGTTAGCCAGGAACACTGTATACGTTGGCATTTTTCCTAAGATTGTAGACATCTTAACTACACTCAGTGTCTTAAGCAACAGAGAAAAAGTTGCCTAATCCCAAGGATGTATATAGTGTATGATCTCTGCAGGAAGACAGAAAATGGAAAGTAAAGTTTACAATGGTTGCAAAATTTTCAACACCCAGTTAAGGAAAAATATTAAGAAACTGGGATGGGAGTTAGATAAGTCTCAGATTGCTGCATGAGGTATAATATCACCTGGTGCTTCTGTACCTTCCATCCCACTTTATCAACCCACTTTACAAACATCAGTTCATTCTATTCATAACCTCAGTGATATAGGTACTCTATTATTCCCATTTAACAGGTCAGCAAATGAAAGCGGAGACATTAGAGGCTTGATTTCAAGAGATACTGATCACCCACAACTGCAGCTGAAGTCAATAGGAACTCCAGGTGCTCAGTACATCTGAAAATTAGGCTATAATTGGCTTGCTTAAAAATCACACAGAAATTCTGTAAAACAGATGGGAAAAGAACCCAGGCCTTCAGGAATAGATTCAGGCCCTATCTACACTAGGTTTTTGCACTGGTGTAAATACACGGACACAAACCCTCTGTGTTGATGTGCTGCAATGGAGTGAGATGGACCGTTCACTCATGCAATTTAGTAAACTACTAGGGTAAATTGCACCAATGAAAGCCCAGCTTTGTACTGGTACAGCGTATCTACATTAGTTTTGTACTGATATAACCACATTGGTATAGTTCCACCAGTGCAAATTTTCCTAGTTTAAACAAGCTCTGGTATCTTAATCACAAGATTTCCTGTGCCTCCTGTGCTCATGCCACTAAAAGGGATAAATTCTCCCGAACAGCATAACTGTATCTCAACAGAATGGCCTTGTAATTTGGTATATGCAAGGCCAATGAGGCAGACTACTTGGCCTTTCTTCCTAAATTGCACATCTTCCTTTTATCTCATGAGGAGATGGGGGAGAGGATTTTCCACTCAGTTATATTTTATTCATATATTTGATTAAGAATAAATATACACATAATATGACTAAGTGAAAAATCCTCTCAATCAACACCTTATATAGCAACTGTTTTTATCAGGAAGTTGAGTGTGGGATGTGAAAAGTCAATACTCAAATACTCAAATCCATGGAGGGACACTTGATAAAATATCTTCCACCTTGGCCATGGGAAGAACAGGTACATATAAGAGCCAGAAGTCCTTGGCATGCTCCAAAAGACCTTCTTTTCTAAAATATCATATAGTGTATGTGGGGTGCTTCTGGTCAGAAGAAACCTCAATTTTTAAAGCATCTGTCATTCTCAACAAAAGTCCTTAACCTTGTCAGAAATTATCTGATGGAGAAGTATACAATAGGGTCACATTCTCCACTGATGATACAGATAAACTTAATTGTGTATATAGTGTGCCAGTGGCCTCTGTTAAAAACTTGGAAGCATCCAAACTATGTAATGCAATATTGAATTTGTACAGTCAGGCACCTAAATGTCAGGAAATACAACATTTAAGATGAGTTTCTGTGTTTCATAATAGGATTTCCGTTTCTCATTTTAACAAATTATTACATTAGGTATGATTGTAAAAATAGTTCCAAAAATAGACACTGTAAATTGTTCTGCATTAATACTAATCATGTACAAACCCAAAAAGTATTCATAATATTAAAACTAAAATGAACTAAAATAGCATTAGTTTTCTTCCTTCTTTACCTAACTCTATGATCTCTAACTGCATCAGGGACTGCGTTCAAGAGTTTGTGGATAGTCTCTTCTTTAAGCAGGTTCTGGAACTTCCCTTGCAAGGGATTTGCAGTCAAAGAAAGTAAATTAAAAAGCTGAAAAAAGTATAAAAAACATTTAGTTAATATTCAGTTTAAGAAAAGAGAAGTAGAGTAGTGTCCTATTGAATTAAATAAGCACAAGAATAATTCAATGCACAATGAAAATTTAAATTGTAAAAAAGGTGGGAAAATTATTTCATGGCCTACTACCTGGGGAGAATAATTCAGGTAAATCATCTCATTCTTCCAAAAGGCAAACATCTGTGATAGAGATGAGCCCGTGGAGCTTAAATCTCCAAGAGTGAATGTTGCTAAGCTAACCAAATTTCAATGGAATACTGAACAAGAACCATCAGTATACAGTGAAGCAACACTGTGTACAGTGTGAAGATAAATAAAAACATTCTGATGTGAAATGTGAAAGGCTGGAAAAGGTCATATATGATCTAAAATTAACTGAGTATTTATTTTTGGTTCTAAGACTTAGAAGTTCTTCACTCCCAAGTAAAATCTCTTCAACAACATTGTGTATGCACTTTTAACTTATTCCTGTATCCTGGACATGGATGTATGGATATATTAGCACATATACACAGATAACGGTATTATAGACATTCCAAACTAAAACAATGGATTTTGTATTTGGGTGTTCTTTATATCTAATTGATCAACGAAAAAAGGACTTTTTTTTTTGCCTGCTGATTCATTCTCTTATGGTAAAACCATACAAACAATCTCCACTAGATAGCTCAGTCTATTCCTCTGGCCCCAGCGACAGCAGTAAAGTTGACATTCAGGGGACATGTCACTCTAAAGTCTGCCTTCAGGGGCAATGATCCAAGTTCTCTTCCTGAACTACCAACAAAACTATGATTTCAGAAAGAAAGGGCAAAGCTAATGTTAAACCAAAAAGCCTGACAAAGTCATCAGGGAAAAGCTTTCAAACACGTGATTAGTAGTGCATTCCTTCAAAGGTGAGTTGCAGTGTGGGAAAAAATGTTCAGTCTGTGCCCATTTTATGCTTTTTTTTATAATGTACAAAGAAGGCCTGACATCCTGATCAGTGATTCCCCCAATTTAAAAAGAAATTTATTTCTGCTTTTTTATGGTCACATCACAAGGAAAGGAGATCTTTGCTCTTCATCAGGTTCATAGACATGATTTGCCTGGATGACTATAATCCTAATGAAGGATGAGAAAGAGACTGAAGCTTGAAGAGCCACTGCAAAAGTTTCATAATTCTCTTAGGGAACCCACTGTATGTGTGTCTGGTCGTCAGGAAGTCAGCATCTCCTTAAGTGTCTTTGGTGAGGGTTGTTACTATTGTGCCAATCTTTGTGAGCTGCACAAAGATCCTGCATGTCCTTTGTAAAATGGTAATGTTTAGACATTTCCTATCCAGAGGAGAGACCCATGCAGCCATGCTGTTTTGTCTGTCTGTTGCAGGCGCTGCCTCCCGCAGCTGCCATTGGCTGGGGGAGAGGGACAGAGATACCATCACTAGTCGCCGGGCAGAATCAGCCATGGAGGCAGCATTACTAGTCGCTGAACAGAGTCAGTCAGGGTGGCATGAGGCCAAGGGAGCAAGGTGACATTATTGGCCTGCTGGGAGGATTTGAAGACTGGCACTGGCCCTAAGGTAAACTGAGTTTGAGACCCCTGTTTTAAAGCAGCACGAACACCTACAGTGTAGCACTGAATAATATTAATAAATATTGGTTAAATATATGCTGTAATACATGTTTAAGGGCCTACATTAACACTGGTCTGGGAAACTGTGCAACCAGTGAGAACATGAATGTTTCAGGAAAAACAGAATTAGACCTTAGTGGAGAACAATACCTCTGAATGTTTACTGCTTTTTGCAATCTCTCCTGCTGTCTTTCCATCTTTGGTTTGCAGAATTTTATCAGCTCCAAGTTCAAGCAACTTCAAGACTACATTTTTATGTCCCTGGTGGGATGCCCATGTCAGTGCCTATATATAAAACATTTTGTTTCATTTCGTAGAATAAGTTTAAAAACAAGACAAAAAACAGAGCTTATTATCTCAGTAAAACAAAATAGGGTAACCTTTGTGAAAGGTAAACATGGAAGAGTAACTCTACCAGCTAATTATGATGATACTGCACAATCTCCTTTTGTCTCATTATTGTCTGGAAGATGACCGGACAGAATACAGTTCATTAAAAATGGACAACATGTAAAATATCTTGTCAAATGCTTTAAAAATTAATTCAAAGTTAAAGTGCAGATTTAAATATGAATGACAAAAGTTCTCAACACATATGCAAAGTCAGTTCCAACTCTGCCCTTTCTCACTCACTCATCTTTCACACATGGAAAGGTGTTCCCTCCCCTTTGCCACACCATCGGACTACATGTATATTTAATAGACTGTCTTAGTTTGTTCTAAATTCTACAATTTTGCTTTATTTAAACATTAACAGCAAAATTACCCCCATACCCTACAGTTTGCAGACTGTTTTAAATACAGGAACATAAGGGCAAACAAGGAAGCAATAAGTTGCCTGTGAAATTCTGAAATTACATTCCAAGCAATTCTCAAACCTTTGGGGCTACCACGACTCCACATATAAAAGGGACTCAGAGGCTATGGCAACAGGGATTTAAATGTGATTATTTTGCGGGGGGGTGACGCTCTATACCTCAGGGGAACACCTGTCACCCCCATTTTCATCCTTATAAAATGATTGTGTGGTATCCAATGCAAAGTTTGTCATTTCGGTTGTCTTCAGAAGGCTCATGATGCACTGAGTATTGTTGTCATAGTAATGTTATAGGTTGTTTCATGTATATAGCTATGAGGCTGAAAATGTGTCCTCATGGCTTAAAACAAACCCAGGCAAAAACTCTCCAGGAGCAGAGGGGCAGTTCACACCTCATCAGGGCATGTACAAGACAAACCCAGCCTAGGCTCACAGGAACAAAGGACACTAGCCTAGGAAGCAACAAAGGATCTGTTGGACTCTCACCCCCCTTCCCTTGGTCAGTTTGGGACTACGATGAGGTAATGCTCACCTGACTCTGAAAGGGGTGGGGGGGGCAAAACCAAGAGGGAAGAAAGGACATGATCTTATTTAATCTTTTTATTACTGACCTTGGCACAAAAAGTGGGAGGGTGCTAATAAAGTTTACGGATGATACACAGCTGGGAGGTATTGCCAATCTAGAGAAGGACAGGGATACCCTACAGGAGGATCTGGATGACCTTGTAAACTGGAGTAATAGTAATAGGATGAAATTTAATAGTGAGAAGTGTAAGGTTATGCATTTAGGGATTAATAACAAGAATTTTAGTTATAAGCTAGGGACGCATCAATTAGAAGTAACAGAGGAGGAAAAGGACCTTGGAGTATTGGTTGATCATAGGATGACTATGAGCCGCCAATGTGATATGGCCGTGAAAAAAGCTAATGCGGTCTCGGGATGCATCAGGAGAGGTATTTCCAGTAGGGATAAGGAGGTTTTAGTACCGTTATACAAGGCACTGGTGAGACCTCACCTGGAATACTGTGTGCAGTTCTGGTTTCCCATATTTAAGAAGGATGAATTCAAACTGGAACAGGTACACAGAAGGGCTACTAGGATGATCCGAGGAATGGAAAACTTATCTTATGAAAGGAGACTCAAGGAGCTTGGCTTGTTTAGCCTAACTAAGAGAAGGTTGAGGGGAGATATGATTGCTTTCTATAAATATATCAGAGGGATAAATACCGGAGAGGAGAGGAATTATTTAAACTCAGTACCAATGTGGACACAAGAACAAATGGATATAAACTGGCCACCAGGAAATTTAGACTAGAAATTAGATGAAGGTTTCTAACCATCAGAGGAGTGAAGTTTTGGAATAGCCTCCCAAGGGAAGCAGTGGGGGCAAAAGATCTATCTGGCTTTAAGATTAAACTCGATAAGTTTATGGAGGAGATGGTATGATGGGATAACATGGTTTTGGTAATTAAATATTCCTGGTAAATAGGCCCAATGGCCTGTGATGGGCTATTAGATGGGGTGGGATCCGAGTTACCCAGGAAAGAATTTTCTGTAGTATCTGGCTGATGAATCTTGCCCATATGCTCAGGGTTTAGCTGATCACCATATTTGGGGTCGGGAAGGAATTTTCCTCCAGGGCAGATTGAAAGAGGCCCTGGAGGTTTTTCGCCTTCCTCTGTAGCATGGGGCATGGGTCACTTGCTGGAGGATTCTCTGCTCCTTGAAGTCTTTAAACTACGATTTGAGGACTTCAATAGCACAGATATAGGTGTGAGGTTTTTTGCAGGAGTGGGTTGGTGAAATTCTGTGGCCTGCGTTGTGCAGGAGGTCAGACTAGATGATCATAATGGTCCCTTCTGACCTAAATATCTATGAATCTATGATAAAAGGGAAAGACGTTTGCCATGCTCTCTCTCTCTTCCACCTCCATCTACAGACACCACCACCAAGCGACTGAAGCGCTGATCAAAGTGGAGAGCCTGGCTGAAGGGCAACAAGCCAGCCTGTGGTGAGAAGCATCTAAGTTTGAAAGGGCACTGAAAGTGTTAAGATCAGCTTAGAATGCATTTTGCTTTTATTTCATTTGACCAAATCTGACTTGCTGTATTTTGACTTATAATCACTTAAAATCTATCTTTTGTAGTTAATAAATTTGTTCGTTTATTCTACCTGAAGCAGTGCATTTGGTTTGAAGCATGTCAGAGACTCCCCTTGGGATAACAAGCCTGGTACATATCAATTTCTTTGTTAAACTGATGAACTCATATAAGCTTGCAGTGTCCAGTGGGCATAACTGGACACTTTGAGACAGAGGTTCCTAGGGTTGTGTCTGGGACCAGAGATATTGGCGAGTGTCATTCGGTTGCACAGTTCAAGCAGCGGCCGGCCAGAAGTGCTCACTCATGTAGCTAGTGCTCACTCAAAAGTGCTAGAGGCTGTGCATGAACAGCCCAGGAGTGGGGGTTCTCACAGCAGAGCAGGGTAAGGCTGGCTGCCAAAGTCGAGGATTGGCGTGACCTAGCAGATCACCGGTCCAGATAACACCAGAAGAACGTCACAGGGGGAACTTTAAACATCAGCACCCCGTCCAATGTCCCCGGGCTCTGCTGCCTCCCCCACCGCCTCCCCAGAGAACCCCCCCCCCCCCCGTTTCCACTGTGTCTGGCCACCTTTGTCCCGAGCTCCCTTCTGTGGCACCCCAGGCAGGCGCCAAACACTCACTGGAGGCTGCAGGCAAGGAAGGGACGGGTAACATGCCCCCTCTGGCAGAGCTGGGCTGCCAGCTCTGCTTCCCTGCTCCGAGCGTCATCTAGTGGGGCTCAGTGGGAGCACTAGCTGCAGTGCCTTTCTCAGGCATGTTCCTTCAGCTGAGCTCAGCCCAACTCCCACCCTAGCAAAAAGAGGGGAGGATGGGCTCAGGAGAGGGAATCCCAGGGGGGAGGGCAGGGCAGAAGCTGGGAGTGGTGGCGGAGTGGGGGGGCGGGCATGCCCCCCCCCCGTTCATGCCCCAATGGCAACGGATGACAGATAGATTAGAGATAAGGTTAGATAAAGAAAGAAAAACAATAAAAGTCAAAGCTGCTACTGCAAGTGCCATGTAAAGGAACAATCTCTTCTGGTTCAGAAAAAGCTGTGAGTGGTGCCAGATGGAGTTAGTTCCAGAAAAATTCGGCAAGCTGGAGCACAAGAGTGAAGGGTATTTCTGAGGAACAAGTAGTAAAAACAAACTAATGTGAAAAGTGTAAACACAATTCAGTATCACATACAGTATATACAAGTAGCTTGCTTACTGTATAACCATTTTCATCCTGGGCATTTATTTGTGATCCATAAGCAACAAGAAGAGCAACAACCTGAGGGTGTCCTTCTCGAGCTGCATACATTAGCGGAGTCATTTGCTTCCTTGGAAAAAAGAGGAATTTTTGTTAGAATACTCAACATTAGCTAAGGCATCAGCTATATGGCCTTGACTCAGCAAAGATTTAGCAGAACACTCAAGCATGAGCTTAAACTTTAAATGCAATCTTAAATCCTATTAGAGTCAATGGACCTTAAGCAGATGCTTAACTTTAAGCACATATTGAAATGATGTAACAAATTGGGCCTATATTCCCAATGAGCAGTTTTAACACCTATCCTGTCAAGCATCTATTGTACTGCAATCAGAAGTACAAATATCAGTAAGTGGAAAATCAGTATTGTATTCCTAGACAAAAAGATACACTTAAGATTGCTTGTATGTATCAGCAATTTAGAGTATAATACTCTATAATAACTACAGCATTAAGCAAGTAACTCTTTGCTTAATGCTGTAGTTATGTTCCTGAAAAAATGCTACTTTAAGCAAAATGATGTTAAGCGAATCCAATTTCCCCATAAGAATTAATGTAAATGGGGGGCGGGGGGAGGGTTAGGTTCCAGGGAAATTTTTTTCGCTGCGCACGCACACACACACACTATAAGTTTTAAACAAACAATTTAATACTGTACACAGCAATGTTGATTGTGAAGCTTGGTTGAGGTGGTGAAGTCAGAGGGTTGGATAATTCCCAAAGAATGCCTTACTGCTAAATGATGAAGTAGCACTCGGCTAAGCCCTCCAGGGTTAACACATTGTTAATGTAGCCTCACACTCTACAAGGCAGAAGGAATGAAGGGAGGGGAGACTGCATGGCAGAGAGAGACAGAGACACACACCGTGTGTGTGTGTGAGAGAGACATGCATTGCCCCTTTAAGTACGCTGACCCCACTCTATGTACACTGCCTTTTTAAGTACATCAGGAAGCTGAGACAGCAGCTGCTGCCAGCAAGCTCCCTCGCTTCTGAGCCCTATCATGTGTCCCCCCTGCTCTGTGGAGATGAGGTACCGGATCAGGGGAAAGGGGGCACCCTGACATTAGCCTCCCTCTTTCCCCCCTCCTGCACAGCAAGTAGGAGGCTCCCGCACAGCAAGCAGGAGACTTCCGGAAGCAGCTCAGAGGCAGAGGGCAGGAGCAGCACAGGGCAGTGGGGGGAGGGACAGCTGAACTGCCCGGCAATCGATAGCCTGATGGGCGGCTGCCACACAGGGAACTTAGGGGGGCTGCCAGTCTACCCTGGTTCCAAGTCCCCACCAGCTAGCTCCAATGGGCTGCTCTTTCTGCAAGCAGTGGACAAAGCAGGCGGCTGCCAAACATTATAAGGGAGCATTGTGCAACTTTAAATGAGCACATTCTCTAATTGATCAGCAACGTAACAACATTAACCGGGACGACTTTAAGTGAGGAGTTACTGTACATTATAGAGATGTTGTAACTATCCCAAAAGCAACCATTATAAATCAAGGAAATTCAGAATTAAGGCTAAACTTATAGGAAATACGAACATGTAAAAGAATGGAATGTAGTTAGAGCACCCAAACAACCTTAACTCTTCCCTTTAGTAACACCATGCAATAACACTGTGATTAAAGCATTATGGTGTTTGTGACCGATTAGATGAAAATCTGTTCAAAAAAAAAAAAAAAAGAAGTATGTTGTCACTACAGGGCAGATTTGACTCTGGAGTCAAAGTGCAACACTGAGAAGTATGTAAATAGGTGCAGTTGCAGCCTGTGGCCTCAGTTCCATTAAACACAATAGGAGATGGCAGCCATTTTGAAAAAAAAAAACAAAGAAGTCTTCAAGAAATTCTCTGAAAGAGAAATTTTCAGTTATGAAGAAAAACTACAAAAACCCGACAATTAATCCACAAAGTAATTCTTCAAAGTAGCCAATGCAAAATATTTCAATGAGATTTAACTATATGGGAAGTTTGAAAAGTTAGCATTATTCCAAGTATTAAGATAAATAAAAACAAATGTTTATTAAGATCAATAAAAAAAATAGTGGTGATGTTACACACCATATTATTTATGGAAATATGCTTATGATATGGATATGACATAACTAAGATATGTTTTATGCAAGATGGGTCATGTGAGATATTGAAAAGGTTATGATTTACTGAATGTGATTATCCAATTTGTATGCATGTATCATTTCTGTATCTAAAGTTAGGAATATGGACTACATAACAACAATTAAAACTGGGTGTGTATTTGGAAGACACCCACCAGACAACAGGCCATCAGATTTGATGGGCCATTAGGAAGAAACAACAAGACTGTAAAGACACTAATCTCTCTCCTTTCTTGGGATGCAGCTGTGACACTACTAGGTCAGATGGTCTTGTCATCTGATACTAAACATCATCTTGGACTTCTTGTAACTTTCCACTAAAAGGAGGGGGGGGGGGTCAAGTTTGGGAAACAAAATATTCCTGCCTTATGTAAATCTTATTTAAGGGTGGGCAGGAGGGCAAATGGGTCTCTCCTCCATTGCCTATCCAAGAAGAAAGACTGCTGACAGTACCTGAAGGGTCAAAGAAACCAACCTGAAGGGAAAGGCAGGGGTGAGTCCAGACTGAGACAGGGGTCCAGTCTATAACAAAATAACTGGAACTCTGAGCTACAGAAACCCTGCATCCTGCCTAAATTCAACATTTAGGGTGAAAAATTACATTTTGGAACCTGTTTCTTTAGTAAATCAAGCTTAGTTTGTGTGGTTTGTTTTATTTGCTCAGTAACCTGCTTTGTTCGGTTTGCTATCTCTTTAACCACTTAAAATCTGCCTTTTATAGTTAATACAATTTGTTTTGTTTATTACTAAACCCAGTTTATGTAATTTCTAACTGGGGTGGGGAGGGGACCAAGAAGTTGTGCATCTCTCTCTTCACACTGAGGAAGAGGGGGAAATTTTATGAGTTTGAGCTGTGCAGATCTTTCTGTACAGTGCAAAACATTATACTTTGCGGTTTATTTCCCAAAAGGGGTGTGCATGTGAGTGCCGGGTGAGCCTTTTCATGCAGAGCTGATTTCAGTCTGTGTCTGTAGCTGGGTGTGGCCCTACCAGTGTGTGTATGTTCCAAGAGGCTGGAGAGCCTAATTCAGCAAAACAGGGAGAGGGAATCCAGGCTGGTGGAGCAGGAGAGGCTCAGCTAAACTCCAGTACATCAGGTGGCATCCCAGACAGGGAGGTCCAACCGTCACAATAATTTTAACTCAAACTAAATTAATAGATTTACTGTAAAGTCTCAGAAAACTAGTTCTCTACTTGAAGAATAAGTGCTGTATCTTGGGGGAGAACACACTATTTTTTCGTGTATAATCAAGAACAAAACTAAACTCAACATTAACTATGGAGATGCAACTGATGCCTCCATAATTTGAATACATAAATACATCTGCAAAGCGACAGTGAAGTTTAAATTGCATAGAGGGATCACAAAAACTACAGAGCAGGGATTTCTCATGCCTTGTAGGCTTCAACAATATAGAGCCTAATCCATCTAGCGATGGATGATTTAGAAACTCTGAGACCTTGACATTTACACTGGAAGGACACAAACAGGGCACCTGACCTCATTGTGGATTGTGTGTGCATGATGTAGATTTTCAGCACTCTCCTGGCATTAAGGTGTGCCACTTCTATTCTGTCAGACGTCGCAGCTTCGGACAGAATGAAGGAAGGACAACTTTTTGGGAAGTATGAAAGGGAAAATTTACTTTAGGAAGAAAAAACTGGCGTTTTCAGCACCACCTTGGCGTCGTGGAATATACAAGGTTCTTGCACAGATAATATCACCAGTTCTGATACCCATCTAGCAGATGTGAGAGACCAGAAAACAAGCTTTTATGGACAAGTAAAAGGCCATCACTGAAGTCAGGGTCTCAAAGGAATGATCGCTTAGATCTTTCAAAACCAGTGGTAGATCCCATTTTGTGAAGATCAGCCTGATCAACAGCTTGGTCAGCCTGATAGCTCTGAGGAATCTGAAGATCAAGGATTCTGCAGACCCCATAAAAAAGACGCTACTGAGATTAGAAATTTGGTGCTATGGTGCTGCATTGAAGGCCCTTGTCTACGACTTCCTGCAGAAAGTTCAAAATGGCTTGGATTGCTGGGGTCCACACAGTACTCGTGGCACAAGACACTGAACCTGGACCAGAGAGAAGAGTATGGCTTTTGTGTCGAGGCTCTTCTGGATGCTAGCAAAGTCTTCATAACTTTGGAAGATAGTCTGGTTACTGAAACGGAGGCCTTAGCAATACTGGGTCTATCAACTGAAGCTGGTCCGAGACCTGGATGGAGAAACAGACCTTGGGAGATTATGTTCCAGTCTCCATGGCCACTGTAGCAGAGGTTCCACAGTCAGGTCTATCAGGTCAGAAAACCAGGGTCTCCTTGGCCAATAGGCAGTTATCAATATGACTTCTGTCTGCTCCCTTTTTATTTTCTGAATCACTTTCCCCAGGAAGGGAAAAGGTGGCCATCTGTGTGAAAGGGCATCTGTCCCCAAGGATTTGGGATCTGTCTCCCTGGTGAATTATCTTGGCCTCTTCATGTTCTCACAGCTCACAAACAAATTGGCTGAAGGAAGACAGATTGTCCTTTGAAATCAGACTGAAGACCTCCTGATTCAGGCACCATTCTAGCGTGTTGAGCTAGTGTCGGTTGAGCCAGTCTACCTTCTGGTTCAATTCCCCTTTACATGGATCATTCTGAATGACAAGAAAGACTGCTCTGCCCGTTTCATTATTTCCATTGTTTCTGCATGTTGCCTTGGGCAACTTCTCCTTCCATGGTTGTTTATGTACATGACCGTAGTTGTGTTGTCTGACTGAAACAGAATATGATTTCCCTCCAGGAAGATCTAGAACTTTCAAAGAGCTAGCTTGACTGCTCTGAGTTCTAAAAGGTTTATGCCATTTGTCTTTTCCTCTGGGCTCCAGGTTCCCTGGGTGGTTTG
This sequence comes from Natator depressus, assembly GCF_965152275.1. Classification (NCBI taxonomy): domain Eukaryota; kingdom Metazoa; phylum Chordata; order Testudines; family Cheloniidae; genus Natator; species Natator depressus. The sequence goes on from NC_134234.1 coordinate 301,933,332, forward strand.
AAACCCCACACGAGTACCTCAGCCCTCCAGGTTGGCATTGTTAGTAAGGACAAGGGGATATGGAAGGCATATGGGCAGACCTTTGCAGACAATCCAATGGACAGTCCCCACCACTCTAGGGAGCTGAGTGTCTGGATCGGGATTCAGATGTGGTCTTTCATGTGTTCTGGGGAGTGGTTCCACACTCTCAGGAGGAAGATCTGAAGGCACCTGATTGTAGGAAAGATCCCATGGGAAGCAAGTCTAAGGGAAAAAAGAGCTTATGAGAGTTGGCAGGTTTTTAAAGAAACACTATTAAGGGGCTAAGAGCAAACTACACCAATGTGTAGGAAAGATAGGAAGTATGATAAGGGACTACCTTGGCTTAACCATGAGATCTTCAATTAACTGAAACTCAAACCATAATCATAAAAAAGTAGAAACTAGGTCAAATTATGAAGGATGAATATAAAAAACGACAACATAAGGACAAAATTAGAAAGGCTACGGTAGTAAACAAGATTCAACTGGGGACATAAAGGGTAACAAGAAATCATTTTATAAATACACGAGAAGCATGAAGAAGACCAAGAATAGGGTAGGCACAATACTCAATACGGAGGGAAAAACAAGAACAGAAAATGCAGGAAGGGCCGAAGAGCTAAATGCCTTTTTTGTTTCAGTTTTCACAAAAGAAGTTAACAGTGATTGGACAACTCACAGTGAGCCATCAGTGTAATGGAGTAGGATCAGAGGCTAAAATAGCAAAAGAACAAGTTAAGAATTACTACAACAAGTTAGATGCCTTCAAGTCAGTAGGGCTTCTGTGGTATATGTGTTTCTCCCAGGCATCTCACACAGAGAGAGTGCCTGTTGGACTGCGGAATTACTTCTTTGCAGGAGCTGCAACTCTTACAGCCAGGGGTACCTGGCATGTTCAGGGTAGTGCCCCAAGGGAGAGGGGAAACGGAGAAAAGCTTTTGTGGAATGTGCTCCCGAGGGAGCAGGGAACCAGAGAAAGAAAAACTATATATTTTTTTTAACTAGTACTAAGAACTACAATAAACTAACTAAATTTCTATTTTGTCAATCTATAGGGTAAAAAGCTATCGCACTGCCCTGAGTGCCATCTTCAGACGAGGATGGTTGAGAAGGAACTGAGGGGCTTGGGCCGTGCATGTGCTAATTGAGACTCCAATGGCGCCGCAACACAGCTACTAAGCACATGCAGCCCGACTGAGCAGTGCTACCGAAAATCTCCAATTAACAGCATCAGGACTCACCATCACCTGAAGTGGAGCACCCACAGGGACAGCACTTGAAGAAGACGACGTGTTTTGTGTAGGTGAGTTTCTCAGGTCTGAGGTGAGAGTTGTTTGCAAAGAACCAGGTACCATTTTGCCAAGGGGTCTCTGTGTCACACTGAGCAATAAAGTTCTTTGGCTCCTGTAGCACCTGAGGTAAATTTTACTGATGTTTGCCTTTGTCAGGCTTGTCCCATTCCTCTGTGATCACATCCTCAGAAGAGGAGCACAGAGGAACAGCAGCTTCAGGGGAGGATTTTAAGGCCAGGAATTTGCTTTGAGGCTTGCTCTCACAAGCCTGTTCAGGCTGGATCTGGATCTGTACAACCTTTCTGTACACGATCTCAAACTTTTCGGGGTGGAGGGGAGAGAAGAGGAAGCGTCAGAGGGAATGTGCCTTCGAGTTTTGGGTTTTTTTCCTGTTTTCTTCCCGTTTGGTCTTTGTTCTTGTAACCCATCTCATGTCCACAGGAACCCTGCTGGGGCTCTGATGAGGTTTTTATAGCTTGCCTTTCAAAGTGCTTGAAGATCTCCAGAGAGCTCTCTGTCTGATTCCTCCCCTCCAGGGTCCCAGTCCCCTAGAGCAAGGGAGAGGGGTTCATTGCCCAACTCCTCCAGCTCAAACTGGGAGGGAGAGGGTCTGCTTATGAACCCCCATTCTTTCCCCAGGGCATTTAGGAGCCATTTTAAGATGTGGGGGTGTGTGTGTGAGGGGGAAGACGGACCTGTAGCCCTGCAGCCTTGTTCTGTTTAGAGTCCTGGACCCTGGGACTTACCCTTCGGCCAGCTAAATGAGATCCTTCTTGTCCTTTGATCCTCTCTCTGCTCTGTTCTGTGGCTCCAGCTCTGACTGTCCTGTGTTGGAGATATGGCAACTCAGCAGACAGGACTCCACATGCCTGTCCAACTTGGAGACCCATGTCCTAATGGAGTTAGGGTCAGTTGGTTGGACGGAGGCAGAGCACAATTCACCACCTGCTGAGCCTGGAAGGCTGCCTCGCAAACAGTGCACTTTTTTGGACCTGGTCTGATGCTTCCTTGGCTGTTCTATCATGCCTGGGAGGGAGGCAGAGAAGCTGGCAGAGAGACTCTATAGAGGCAGCTTCCAGGTGAATTAACCACCCAACAGTTGATTAACTACCCAAGGGGGAGGAGAAAGGGATTAAAAAGATCCAGCTCATCTGCTCACCACTGCCTAAAAACAGGAGAGAAAAACAAACAGGGGAGCAAATGAAAGCAGGAGCAGCTAAATCTGCCAACTGTCCCTTGCCACAGAGGCAGAGAACCTAGTGGCAAGCAGGAGCGGGAAGGCATGGCTAGCACAAGCAGTGCTGAAACTCTGGAACGCCTCTGTGAGTGGCCCTGTGGAGAGTAACAGGCCAGATGTATGAGCACTGGGGGAGATGCTGGGCTGGAGAATATGCATATTATACAACAAATGTCTGAATAGCACCCTCTAGCGAAAGTTATATATAATTCAAAAATCCAGGAATACACCACTCTTACCAAGTGGTTCTCTAAGAACAGTAGTGCACAAATATATTTTAACATCCAACAAGTTGAACACATGGTAAAATATCTGAACATCTTTAGTCTTTTACCTTTATTTCTATTTGTTATTCCAAAACTGTGTTTTGATGCTATTCTTCTACACACTTTTACCTCTTGGCAATGCTGCAGGGAAAGTCCTCTGAGACCATTCTCTCTCCCAAATCTACCCTTTATTTCTACACCCCAGAAGACCTGGTGATAGGAGGACCTGCTGACCTGGATAGATTCAAATATCTCGCAAGCATGTCAATATCACTCTTGAATTGGCTTGGGGACTGGGCTGGAAGAAAAAAAGTGTTTCAAAACAGGAAAGGACTGGAAAGTGCTGAAGATGGGGATGAAAATAGGTAAGGATTAAAATACAAAACAAAAGAAAACATTGCAAAAGTCTCATGTTATATCCCCCCCACCTCCTTTGTCTGTGCGTGACAATAAGCTCTTCAGGGCAGGGATTTCTTACCACATATCTAGAGTGGCTAGTATTCTTTTGAGCACTACAGAAATAAATAAAACAACCAACCAACACTGAGACGAACAGTAAGGGATCATACAATTATATAATGAGAAATATCTCTGAGGAGAAGCTTTCAAGTTCTGATTGCAGTAAATAAAAAGTAGTTTTGAGTGAGGAGCCACCACGCCTTCTAAGGATGGTAAGTAATATTTAAAATGTATTAACATTCAACATTTTGTCTTCACAAGAATTAACCATTGTTTGCATTACATTGTTCTGTGACAAGGCACTCTTCTGTCTGGTGGCAACAGACGTTTCAACTCTTTTCTTAGGAAGAAATGTAAAACCTTGGGAGGGGGCTTTTCCTATAGTACCTACAGGTATTAACCATAATACTGAACACTAGAGGGACCCTGAAAAGCAAGTATATAGCAGAGAGGCTGTATAATTCTGTTTGAATGGATTGTGAGAGACTGAGCTTTGTCACTCTTTTACCATATGCTAGTTACAGCAAAGTATGGCATTGTTCATCTTTCCTTGCTATTTTTCATAAGCAAAATATACGGCAGAGAGAAACCTGCTCTCCAGAACATTCACATAAGGAGAAGACTGCATAATCTGAGGCTAAAGAGCATCCAGAGATCAGAGATGAACTGGGAACTGAAAAACAGACAGACAAAAACTGGTGAGAAAATTATGGCATGCTGAAGTAGAGACTAGGAAAGGGAGAAAGGCATGAGAGTCTTATAAAAAGAGGAAGATAGCTAGAAAAGGGTCTCTAATGCTTTCCCTTGAAAGGTGGAGGATTTAGCAGTAGGAAGAAAAGAGCTGATTTAATGCACAGGCACGATAGGATCACGCCTAGGGCTCTGACTCATGCAGATGTGTGATTATATCAGAATCTAACCTTCCCCTGGAGTTAGACGGGGAATATTTACAGTGGTTGCACTTTAAAAGTTTATTGCATGTTAAGAGATATCAACAGCTCTAGTATTTCTCTTTAAGTTTTATGTATTGTGTGTATTGGAATAGCACCCAAGGACCCAATCAGGATTGGGGTCCCACTGTGCTAATCTCTTTCAAACCAGAAGAATCTCACAAAAACAGAAGAAAAGTTTTAAAACAGAACACTGTAATTCCATAATCAGATTATGAATGAACTTCCAAAAAGCTCTAGTAACATCTGGAGATGTTACGGAAGTAAAAATGGATGTCACTTCTCCAGCGATACAGAGCTTCAATTCCCCAATACCTTCCTTTTCATATCAGTGCGAATTTATCTGATTAACCTTGCTGGTGGAAGGATGTAAACCTCTTTCCTCTACTAATACTTTAAAAGAGGTTAGACTGAGCACTGATTTTTTAAAATCTTTCGGATGTTTACACCATGACAAAATCTTGGCATGCATTAAATTACACTTATTTCTGTTTCTGCCCTTCCTTCTTTCAACAATATTCTTGCCTGGGAACTTGTGTGAATCAATTAACTCAGACAATCCCAAAAACCAAAAAGCAGTAGGTATGCTTTTCTCCAGCAAAGTGCAGTATATGAAATGAGTAATCACTCAAGTTTATTTGCATCAGTTTCTGAAAAAGCCACAGGGAACAACTGAAAGTTCCATGAGCAGCTGTTGCAGAGACACTGCACAAGTTGCCATGTCATCCCTGCCTACGATGGGACTAGGTGACTCCTAAGGCCTATCTGATCACCTTCAAATATGATTTGGGTTGCCAGCTTAGTTCCATTTTTAACAAAAGCAGCACAAGCCATGTATTAAGCCCTGTAGGAGGATATGGCCACCAACTTCAATGTCATCAAAGCTGCCAAGCTGGATTCCCCAATCACATTACAGCAACAATACCACCAGCAACTTAGGGGTGAGCCCTTTTCCTTTAGTGGGCGGCCACACATCTTTACCCAGCAATTTACCGAGTGCCTGACTGAGTCATGGACCGCGGAACTGACAGACATAAATAGACCTTTTTAGACAGTATTCCCAGGAAGGTGCAAACTTGGGTACAATGGATCCAGCTTTCTGCTATCAGAAGGAGGAATAAAGAGGATTTAATGGAGGTTGAATTGTTGGAGAAATCACCCTGCTTGTAGCTCAGGACAGCCATGAAAAAGGAAATGTAAGGAAGATTACTGAAGGGCCTTGTGGAATTCAAGTGGGAGGGGGAGCCAAAATGGACATCTGCCTTGACTAAGGGGGATCCATCAGCTTCTTCTACTGTGTATTTTGCCTGTGGGCAAGAGGAACATTTACAAATAATTCTATGCCATGATGGAATCTGACTTCGGAGAGACATGGGCTTGCTGGGGCCACATCTAAAAGGGACTGTCACTCAGCCTCTATGGAGGAGCAATCAGTCTTTCCAGCTGGTGGTGTGAACAAGGGCACATACAAAGATTTTGTCCCTTCCAGGGGTATCTCTGTGAATTGGGGAAAAAGGAAGGGGGGAGGAGGAAAGGTGGATTAAGAACTGGTTAAAGGGGAGACTACAAGAAGTCATACTGAAAGGTGAACTGTCAGGCTGAAGGGAGGTTACTAGTGGAGTTCCTCAGGAATTGGTCTTGGGACCAATCTTACTTAACATTTTTATTACTGACCTTGGCACAAAAACTGAGAGTGGCTAATAAAATTTGTGAATGACACGAAGAGGGAGGTATTGCCAATATGGAGGAGGACTGGAATATCATACAATCAAATCTGGATGACCTTGTAACTGGAGTCACAGAAATTGGATAAAATTTAATAGTGCAAAGTCAAGCAATTAGAGACTAACAACAAGAATTTTTGCTATAAGCTGGGAACTTATCAGTTGGAAGCAACAGAGGAGGAGAAAGACCTGGGTGTATTGGTTGATCACAGGATTACTATGAGAGGGAAGAGCATCTTCACAAGCAGGCTGGCTAACCTAGTGAGGAGGGCTTTAAACTAGGTTCACCGGGGGAAGGAGACCAAAGCCCTGAGGTAAGTGGGGAAGTGGGATAACAGGAGGAAGTACGAGCAGGAGAGCACGAGAGGGGAGGGCTCCTGCCTAATACTGAGAAAGAGGGACGATCAGCGAGTTATCTCAAGTGCCTATACACAAATGCAAGAAGCCTGGGAAACAAGCAGGGAAAACTGGAAGTCCTGGCACAGTCAAGGAATTATGATGTGATTGGAATAACAGAGACTTGGTGGGATAACTCATATGACTGGAGTACTGTCATGGATGGATATAAACTGTTCAGGAAGGACAGGCAGGGCAGAAAAGGTGGGGCAGTTGCATTGTATGTAAGAGAGCAGTATGACTGCTCAGAGCTCCGGTATGAAATTGCAGAAAAACCTGAGTGTGTCTCTGGATTAAGTTTAGAAGTGTGAGCAACAAGGGTAATGTCATGGTGGGAGTCTGCTATAGACCACCGGACCAGGGGGATGAGGTGGACAAGGCTTTCTTCCGGCAACTAATGGAAGTTACTAGATCGCAGGCCCTGATTCTCATGGGAGACTTCAATCACCCTGATATCTGCTGGGAGAGCAATACAGTGGTGCACAGACAATCCAGAAAGTTTTTGGAAAGCGTAGGGGACAATTTCCTGGTGCAAGTGCTTGAGGAACCAACTAGGGGCGGAGCTATTCTTGACCTGCTGCTCACAAACCGGGAAGAATTAGTGGGGAAGCAAGAGTGAATGGGAACCTGAGAGGCAGTAACCATGAGATGGTCGAGTTCAGGATCCTGACACAGGGAAGAAAGGAGAGCAGCAGAATACGGACAGTGGACTTCAGAAAAGCAGACTTTGACTCCCTACGGGAACTGATGGGCAGGATCCCCTGGGAGAATAACATAAGGGGGAAAGGAGTCCAGAAGAGATGGCTGTATTTTAAAGAATCGTTATTGAGGTTACAGGGACAAACCATCCCGATGTGTAGAAAGAATAGTAAATATGGCATGCAACCAGCTTGGCTTAACAGTGAAATCCTTGCTGATCTTAACCACAAAAAAGAAGCTTACAAGAAGTGGAAGATTGGACAAATGACCAGGGAGGAGTATAAAAATATTGCTCAGGCATGCAGGCGTGAAATCAGGAAGGCCAAATCACACTTGGAGTTGCAGCTAGCAAGAGATGTTAAGAGTAACAAGAAGGGTTTCTTCAGGTATGTTAGCAACAAGAAGAAAGTCAAGGAAAGTGTGGGACCCTTACTAAGTGAGGGAGGCAACCTAGTGACAGAAGATGTGGAAAAAGCTAAAGTACTCAATGCTTTTTTTGCCTGTCTTCACGAACAAGATCAGCTCCCAGCCTACTGCACTGGGCAGCACAGCATGGGGAGGAGGTGACCAGCCCTCTGTGGAGAAAGAAGTGGTTCGGGACTATTTAGAAAAGCTGGACGAGCACAAGTCCATGGGGCCGGATGCGCTGCATCCGAGAGTGCTAAAGGAGTTGGCGGATGTGACTGCAGAGCCACTGGCCATTATCTTTGAAAACTCATGGCGATCGCGGGAAGTCCCGGATGACTGGAAAAAGGCTATTGTACTGCCCATCTTTAAAAAAAGGGAAGGAGGAGGATCCGGAGAACTACAGGCCAGTCAGCCTCACCTCAGTCCCTGGAAAAATCATGGAGCAGATCCTCAAGGAATCAATTCTGAAGCACTTAGAGGACAGGAAAGTGATCAGGAACAGTCAGCATGGATTCACCAAGGGAAAGTCATGCCTGACTAATCTAATTTCCTTCTATGACAAGATAACTGGCTCTGTGGATGAGGGGAAAGCAGTGGACATATTATTCCTTGACTTTAGCAAAGCTTTTGACACGGTCTCCCACAGTATTCTTGCTAGCAAGTTAAAGAAGTATGGGCTGGATGAATGGACTATAAGGTGGATAGAAAGCTGGCTAGATTGTCAGGCTCAACGGGTAATGATCAATGGCTCCATGTCTAGTTGGCAGCTGGTATCAAGGGGAGTGCCCCAAGGGTCGGTCCTGGGGCCGGTTTTGTTCAATATCTTCATTAATGATCTGGAGGATGGCGTGGATTGCACCCTCAGCAAGTTTGCAGATGACACGAAACTGGAAGGGGAGGTAGATAAGCTGGAAGGTAGGGATAGGATACAGAGGGACCTAGACAAATTAGAGGATTGGGCTAAAAGACATCTGATGAGGTTCAACAAGGACGAGTGCAGAGTCCTGCACTTAGGACGGAAGAATCCCATTCACCGCTACAGACTAGGGACCGAATGGCTAGGCAGCAGTTCTGCAGAAAAGGACCTAGGGGTTACAGTGGACGAGAAGCTGGATATGAGTCAACAGTGTGCCCTTGTTGCCAAGAAGGCCAATGGCATTTTCGGATGTATAAGTAGGGGCACTGCCAGCAGATCGAGGGACGTGATTGTTCCCCTCTATTCGACATTGGTGAGGCCTCATCTGGAGTACTGTGTCCAGTTTTGGGCCCCACACTACAAGAAGGATGTGAAAAAATTGGAAAGTGTCCAGCGGAGGGCAACAAAAATGATTAGGGGACTGGAACACACGACTTATGAGGAGAGGCTGAGGGAACTGGTCATTTGCCGCCCCCTCAGTTCCGTCTTGCTGACAACTCCGACAGAGGGGTAGGAACATAGGTTTTGGAATGGACAGGAGCAACACATCTCAAAGAACACCAGTTACAGACAGGTTAGCAACTGTTTTTTCTTCTTCGAGTGCTTGCTCATGTCCATTTCAATGTAGGTGACGCCCAACCAGGTGGAGGGTCCAGAGTTCATTGGCATGCCAACTGTAGCACCGCTTGGACAAAGCCTGCATCATCTCCAGCTTGTTGGGTGATGGGGTAGTTTGAGGCAAATGTGTGGATCGACTTGAAGATGACAGTGTACGGTGGCTCAGAGATAAGGGCATGGATCATCATATCTGGAAAATTATAACTTTTTTGCAGATACCTTACATACCTATCTGGCATAACTCATTGTAATTTTACAATATTAATATTCATAATATCCTCAAGTGTCCCCCAGAATCCATACAGTGTCACAAGGAGAATTCATCCCTGGATTCCGCAGGCAGGAGTTCCTTGAACTTTGTCAGGGCTGACCAGGAGTTAAAGTCATAAGAGCCCAAGAGGGCCCAATGGTGGGCAATTCTTAGCTGGAGGCTGCCCGTTGAGTGTACATTTCTACCAAACAGATAGAGTTTTTTGGCATCCATGGCCTTAGGGGTTGGCTTTTGTTGTTCCTGTCTCCCTCTTGTTCATCACCAAAACGGCCAGTGAGTCTGGTGGGGAGTGAGCATACAAAAACCCATACCCCTTTGGGAGAACAGAAGTATTTCTTCTCCATCTGTTTAGCAGTGCGCTGGAGGGATGCAGGGGTCTGCCAGAGTGCTTTTATTGGCTCTAGGTAGGCATCGTTCAAGGGCAAGGCCACCTGAGATGGCTCTGAGGCCATTAGTATGTCCACTAGGGCGTGGGAGGATTCACAAAATTTCTTCTGCTTGTACGCCCAGGTTCTGAGCTAACGTCTGTAGAAGTTCTTGGCGTGCCCTATAATTGTCCTAGGTGGGCACCATGGCAGTCCCCACCACAGCCTCATCTGGGGAGGAAGACGATGAGGCTTGTGCCGGCTTCCTCTGCTACAGGTGGGTCCCGTGAAGGTGTATCTTGCCTCTTGTTACCCAGCTCGGCACTGGGAACCGATCCCTATTCTGAGGGAAATGGCAGGGGAGCTCACATCTCAGATGCTGTCATGTAGGAGCGCCTCAAATGGGAACCCTGAATCAGCTGGAACATCCATGGGTTCCAAACTGGCCACTGCAGTGTCATTTGCTATTGTGCTGGTGGCCATGCTGCCAGCACAAAGCCTTGTCCCATGTCTGGCGCCGGGTGTTTCCGGTTGGAGCGATAACTGTTCCTGTTCAAGGCATAGGATTCTGTCTCCGAACCAAAGTCAGAAGACTCACTCCTGGGTGACCATGGTGCTGCGGTGCTGATGGGTGCCAAAAAGTGGTGCCACGCCATCATCGCTGGCTTGCCCTTTGTTGGCACCTGCCTTGGTGCCGAGATGTCCCAGGGTATCGGAACTGCCACTGACAGTTCACGACCAGCAGAGGTTGGTGGCATAGGGAAGGAAAGAAGGTCCCTCGCTGCCTCAAAAGTCTCTGGCATAGATGGTAAAACCATGGCCGTCACACCATGGTGGCTCTCCTTGGGCGGGGAGTCCACCAGTACTGGACTCAATGATTCCCAGGGCTGGAGTCGATGGTGTCACATGCCCTGTTGGGGTTGATTTGCGGGTTGATTTGCGGGTCTTGGGGTCAGGGAGCATCCCCAGTTTGTCTGTCTTTGTTTTTAATTCAGCACTGGCGATGAAGAGCAGTGCTGAGGGTCCAGTACCAGCGTCAACTTTCTGTGTACCGTGGCTGTATGACGGTACCATAAGTCCTGGGCTGTTGGCTTGGAGTCCTTTCTGGATGTTGGGGAGGACGACCAGCACTGCACCTCTCTCAGAGACACCGCGGTGCTCCTGACTGACACTGAAGTACTCAGTGCCGATTCCACCTGCAGCGCTGAGAGACGAAGTCCTGCCTCCATAAGGAGGAACTTAAGTCTAATGTCCCTGTCTCTTTTTGTCCTGGGTTTGAAGCTCCTGCAGATTCAGCACCTTTCTTGCACATGGGCCTCTCTCAGGCACTTAAGGCAACTATTGTGCAGGTCGCTCACTGGGTTTGTGGCACGCTGCACACTCTTTGAAACCCCGGAACCAAGGCATACCCCAGTGCCCTGGATGGGCTGGCCTCACAAGGGCGGGGAACACTACTAACTACACTAGACTATTTAACTCCATGCTAACTTAATTCTAATAAACTATTTACAATTTATTTACAGAAAAATCTACTAAGAGGCAACACCTGCAAAGCAAGAAATGAGCAACATTCCAGCAATGATCACAGGTGGTAAGAAGGAACTGAGGGGTGGCAAGTCCCTATATACCGTGCCATGAGGACACATCTCCAGGGAGCACCAGAGCTGACCTGACGGATACCACTGCGCGCGGAAAACTTTACAGTGGTGGTGCAAGCGGCACGCACACACCTACATTGGAATGGACGTGAGCAAGCACTCGAATAAGAATAATGAGTAAGGCTATGATTTAGTCACAGGTATTTTTAATAAAAGTCATGGACAGGTCACGGTCAACAAACAAAAATTCACAGCTTGTGACCTGTCCATGTCTTGTACTATAAATACCCCTGACTAAATCTTAGCTGTGGTGCTGCTGCTCAGGGGGTGGGGTGGGCGGGGAGCCACTGCTGGGGGGGGCCCAGGGAGAGCTGTTGCTCAGGGGTGCCTCTCGGGGGGCCCCGGGGCCAGCAGCACCAGCTGCTACGGGCCACGAGCTGTGGCTGCTCCAGCCATCTCTGGGGCCGCCCCTCGTCGCTGCTCCGGCTGCCCCTGGGACTGCTGCTGGGGGCTGCCGAGCTGCGGTGGTTCCAGCCGTCCCTGAGACTGCTGCTTGGGTGGTCCCCAGGGCCAGCTGCCCGAGCAGCAGCTTGTGAGGCTGGCCACAGGGCAGTTCCAGCAGCGACCACTGTGGCTGGCTGCAGGGCTGCCCGATCAGCTGGCTGTAGAGCAGCTCCAGCAGCAGCTGGTGTGGCTGTCTCCAGGGCAGCCTGAGCAGCTGGCCCTGGAGCCAGCTGCTTGGACAGCCCTCGGGTCAGCCACACTGGCCGCTGCAGAAGTCATAGAGGTCATGGAAACTCACGGAATCCTTGATTTCCGCAACCTCTGTGACAGACACGGAGCCCTAATAATAAGTAACTTTTAAAAAGCAGTCTGCTCATGTCTACATCCACTAGAGGGTGACCAAAGCATCTGTGTACAGAAACACAGATCTATTATCAAGAGATCATGCAGAAGACTCAATCAAGCAAAGTGAAAATAAAAGCCTGTATTTATATGATTCCAAAACCAAGATGCTTATAGTTTCCCTTTCAGGCTGAAATATGATCTAGTAATAGTTTTAGAAGTCTTAATTTTATATTTTTAGAATTGATATAAGATGCATAGTGACAGTTATTCGGATTATTTGTACAATTAGGATTTACTCTGAAGAATCCCATAACTGCTCTATGGTTTTAATTATTTGGCATAACCGACTCTGATTCAAAGGTGTCTCTGTTTCCGAAATACATTTAAAAAGAAAACCTGCTCTGTGTGGTACAAGCATGGTCTGCTCTGCCATATAAACAATTTTAATTATTAACTGAAGCTAGATTGGGCACAATGCAACTTCTGCAAATATTTAAAACATTGGAACTTGTATAAAAAATAACAAACTTTTACCACATAGATGATACAACTGTCTGCAAAATCCTGACTTCAGAACAGTCAAGCTCCGATGCCAGAACTACTACGCAATATCGGAACTGAAAGAAACAAATTCTTTTGTTTGCTTTGAAAGCTAGAATTACAGAAAACTTCTTTCACTTTTAATGTCTATATGTCTGTGTTTGACAAAAAGAAGAAGAAACTTATACTTAAGTTTTATACTAAACTTAGAAATTATTTTTTATTTTAAAGACAAAACTCCTTTAACATATTTAACTACCACTATATCATCCAGTTTAATCAGGATACACTAGCAGTAACCATCTAAATATTTAAAACAGTTTACACAACTAAGAGGGATATTTTCAGAAAGGGAGATCTGCCATTCTTAGCAAATGGACATTCCTGTCTTTGGTATGTTCTGCTTCGTATGTTCAGCTAGCATGAAATTTCTATCCATCCTTTTAGTTCAAGAAAAAATTTCTGCAGAAAACAGTGAGAGGAAAAGAAAGGTTATTTACCCTATAGTAACGAATTCTTTGAGATGTGGAGTCCCAATGGATATTCACTGTAGGGTGCGCATATGCTCCATGCGCCAGAGACTAGCAATGTCTGTTAGTCCACGCCTGCGCCTCCTCATGCTGTGAACTGACAGCCTACGGGACAGCACAGGGACCAATCTTCTCTTGTTCCTACTCTACCACAATTCATCTAGGAAGCATCTGAAGTAGACAGGAAGGAGGGTGGATAATGGAATACTCATAGGGAATCAATGGATTCAAAGAACTCCAGTTACCATACTGTAAGTACCCCTTTTTTTCTTCTTCGAGTGGTGGTCCATATGAGTGTTCACTTTGGGTGACTCACAAGCAGTATTCATAGAGGAGGAGGGTGTTTAAGAAGCTATGCTGTATCACAGCCCACAAGACTGCTTCACCAAAGGATGCATCTGCAGAAGCAGCTTACACAAGGGGGTAATATCTAGCAAAGATGCATACTGAGCTCATTGTAGCTGCTCTATAGATTTCTATGAGTGGTACATCCTGTAGAGAAGCCACAGAGATAGCTTGTGCTTTGGTCGAGTGGACCTTCACACCTTGAGGGAGAGGAGTTTCCATTTGTTCATAACAAAGCAGAATGCAACCCAAAATACAGCTCAAGAGTCTGTGAGATAAGAATGCTTCCCCTTTCTGCCATTCACTGGTAGAAAGAATCTCAGAGATTTCCTAAAAGACTTTGTCCTTTGCTGATAGAAAGCCAGTGGTCTAGGAAAATGGGGAAAATGGGGCTTCTTGCCCTCTCTGATGATGTGAGGGTTTGGATAGAAAACAGGTCGATGTGGTGGTTTGATTCAGATGGAAATCGGAGAGAACCTTTGGGGTGAACTTGTCTCTTCCTGGGCTGTATAACACTAGGTGCTTGTAGTTTAGTCTCATCTGGCTGGGGAGGCAGCCCCTCCTTGCCTGCTTACACCACAAATTAGGAGCACAGCTTTCTATATAAACAAATACATAAACTCATAACCAGTCTGTATACATGTCAGTGACTATTAAATTTAGAAGATTACCAGCCACATATCAATGACCATTAAGTTTAGAACATTACAAGCTTTCATAAAAGACATTAACATATTTTTATAGCACAACAACATTGTATACAGCTGATTCAACCTGCTCATTCTTTGGGGTTCAAGTATGCTGGGGGTGTTTGGACCCTGATTATCACAGTGGATTCTGAAGTGCTGATAGTACCAGATTAACGTCCTGATTAGGAGTTGCTGTCAATACTGAAGTAAAGGTTCCGATGAGATCCTTCAAAAATCTCACGGTCGTAGGGTGAGTGATGACCAAGCAGTTTTCTATTGGAGGATGGAAAACATTAATTGCTGCTAGATGTACCTGAAGTGAGCTAATGGATAAACCCAATATCTTCAGGAACAGGAGATACTCCCAAGATGTAGGGATCTCAGAGTCCTTTGTAGATACATGACGATGCTGCACCAGATGGAGAAATGCTTCCACTTGGCAGCATGACATTTTCTTGTAGAAACCTTTCTATTGTTTTCATTCATAGATTCATAGTTTCCAAGGCCAGAGGGACCATTCTGACCATCAAGTCTGATCTCATGTATAACACATGCCATAGAACCTCCCCTGCAAAAAAAAAATCTTAGATCTTATCTTTTAGAAAAACACCCAATCTTGATATTAAAACTTCCAGCAATGGAGATTTTTTAAATAAAGACTGGATGTTCCAGGCCCACTGTAAAGCACAGAACCCTCCTGTGGATCCACTGTGGAGTGAATATCTATATAAAATTAGGCATCCTTCAAGACAGCTGCAAATCAGTCGCCTTTGTTTAGGGAAGGGGTTAGAGAGACCAGGATGGTCATCTTGAATGGCATATGAAGACATTCAGTTGTCTGTGATTCAGAATGGGTCTTATGCCTTCCCTTCTTTATGGGAACAAGGAAGTATCTTGAATAGAATCCTTCCCTTTGTGCTGAGGTGGCATGGGCTCTAAAGCTCCTAGCTGGAGAAGGAAGTCTACCTCCCAAGAGTCTTCTCATGAGAAGGGTCCCGGAAGAATGATGGGGAAGGGGGAGGGGTTGATGTAGGGATGGAAAAGAATTCAATAAGTGTCGCTGATGGAGATGATCTCCACAACATCAGGAAGAAATGGGCCTGGAGGCCACCGAAGGGAATGACGGTGTCTGGCACCATAGAGACTGGTTGGTGGCTCTCAAAAGTTCTGTCAAATTAATTTTTTGGCAGGAGGCTGAGGGGGAAATGACAGCAGGGCATTCTGCCTGCTGCAGTGAACCCTCTGTTTCCTGGGAGGTTCATAGACTCTTTGATGGTAAAAAGGCTGATGAGCAGGACCTTGTTTATCTGAAGGTGGTTTGGAGTACCTTCTCTGAGGTGCTGAGGTGTATATACCCAAGCAGTGGAGGACTTTCTTGTAACCTCAGGGGGTGTGCAACGATTCATCCATATTCTTACTGAATACTGTTGCTCTTGAAGGGAGGTCCTCCATAATAGCTTGAACTTCCCTGGGAAACCCAGAGGAGTGAAGCAATGAAGCCCACCTCAAGACAACTGAAGTCCCCATAGAATACAATGCAGTAACTGCTGCATCTAACAATGCCTAGAGGAATGACCTGGCTATCAGCTTTCCTTCATTAAGGATAGCCTGAAATTAAGACCTGGGTTCCTCTGGAAGTTTATTAACTATAATAAATTGTCTGAGTTCACCAACCAAGTCATATTTACATATCAGTGCCTAATAATTCACTATACAAAACTGTATGCTGGTAGAAGAGACACTCTTCAGAGAAGATCCAATTTTTTGGCATCCTTGTAGGAAGGACTGGACCTGGACTGATGCAATCTGTTGTGTTCAGTGACTTCATGGATCATTAAAAAATTCAGAGCGGGGTGGGAAAACAAATATTCTACTTCTTTAGATGGAACAAAGTACCTTTTCTCCATCCCTTTTGGAGTCAGGATGCAGGTGGCTGGAGTGTGCCAAACCATCTTGGCTGGTACCAGTACAGTCTTGTTGATAGGAAGTACCACATTGCTATGTCCTATAGCCTGGAGCAGCGGTTCTCAAACTGTGGGTAGGGACCCCAAAGTGGGCCACAACCCCATTTTAATGGGGTCACCAGGGCTGGCATTAGACTTACTGGGGCTTGGGGCAGAAGCCGAAGTCTGAGCCCCACCACCCGGGACCAAAGCCCAAGCCGCACTGCCTGGGGTTGAAGCCAAAGCCCAAGGGCTTCAGGGCTCAGGCTTTAGCTTCAGCCCTGGGCGGTGGGGCTCACGTTACAGGCCCCTCACCTGGGTCTGAAGCTTTTGGGCTTTGCCCCTCCACCTCGGGTGGCAGGGCTTAGGCGGGCTCAGGCTTCAGTCCCCCCTTCTGGGGTTGTGTCATAATTTTTGTTGTCAGAAGGGGGTCACAGTGCAATGAAGTTTGAGAATCCGTGGTCTGGAGGATGTCCAGATGGTTATGAGAATCTGGTTAGGTTAGGTTAGGAGAATCTGGACAGCCTCCATGCCCCTCCTTAGGAGGTCCTGAAATTGTTGATAGTCATCCAATAGCGATGGTGAGGCTGGTGCCACTGCCTTATTGAGAGATTAAGAGGAGAAAGCCACAGGTGGATTGAACGAGTGTGGTTGCTTGGGCTGTTCCTCCTCTTCACAGAACTCCTGAGGAGACTGAGGTTTCCTGAGAGGTGATCTCTGTTCGAATTCCTGCTCGGATCCCTGGAAGTTAGGGGGTCTGAAGTAAGAGTCCCAAGCACCCCAATACAGCATTCAAGGTGATGCCCATGGGGGAGAGTACCACTGGTCCTGAACCTGACAGTATGTCTTACAAGGGTGACAGGATGCCCAGGAGCCTCTAGAACCCCAACAGGGGTTCTAGAGGCATCTTGGGATAGTTGAAGAAACCGCTACCTAAGCCTCAAACTTGCAGGAGAAGGAGGAGTCTCAGAGTCTACAGATGGAGACATTGGTATTGCACGTCTCAAGATGTCACAGCTGGTAAACGGGACTAGTAAATAGTGCACAGTCAGCATAGGCAGCTTGATGCTATGTCTGGTGAACAGAACTGGTGAACAGAACTAATGGTGTGGGCACCTCTCTGGGAATCATTGGTTCCAAAAGTATTGGCTATACCAAATCAGAATAAACTGCGATGTCATTGAGGATGGTATAACGAGGTCTAGCAGATGGAAAGTGAGAGGGACTCCTGTCTCTAGGTGGGGCCAATAGTGCAGACTTGGGTCAGATGGTGAGCACAGGTACTGCCAAGTCCTTCTTTTTGCAGCGTGGTACTGACAGTGCAGTTAGCAATCTCTTTTTCCTCTCCCTTGCTAGTGCTAAGATCAGTCCCGCCCCATGCACAGGAAGCAGTTTGGACTGTCCTTGGAACTCAGGACCAATAGTACAGACCTCTGCTCCCCGTGAACTCCAGACACCCCCATACCAGATTTGAGAGGGTTAGAGAGGCAGTTCTCTTCCTTAGAGGGCTTGGTGGGGAGAGGGGGATTTCTCCTGCTTTTTTGAGGGTGTTTGTTTTTACCTTCCTCCCATCTCTTCTTGCTAGAGCAGTGGTGGGTAACCTGCGGCCTGTCAGGGTAATCCGCTGGTGGGCCGCCAGATCGTTGGTTTACATTTGCACGGCTGTCCGCATCTTCCAGTGGCTGTGGTTCACCGTTCCCAGCCAATGAGAGCTGTGGGAAATGGTGCAGGCTGCAGGGACGTGCTGGCCGCTGCTTCCCACAGTTCCCATTGGCCGGGAACGGTGAATTACGGCCATTGGGAGCTGCGGGCGGCCGTGCAAATGTAAACAAACTGTCTGGGGGCCCGCCAGCAGATTACCCTGATGGGCCGCATGTGGCCCGCGGGCCACAGGTTGCCCACCACTGTGCTAGTCATTATGTCTGGGCTCCGACAATCTGGGGCTAGGGAGCACCAGGTCTGGGGGAGGAGGTGGGTCGGAATGCCCAGAGTCAGAATGGAGAGCTCCATCAGATGTCTTCAGAGTCAGAATTCAAAAGATTGTTGTGTTCAAGCTGGAAAAGAACGCAAATCTCATATCTGAAAAGAGTAAGACACCCTGAGGCAATATAAGCAAGAATCATGGGGATCACTAGCTGGGAAGACCTGGGGGCAGGCCATGCAGGACTTGAAGCTAGGGATCCTTGGGCACAGAACTCCTAACCCCCAAAACATTATCTAAACCACGGGTTCTCAACCTTTTTCTTTCTGAGACCCCCCCCCCAACATGCCTATAAAACCTCCACAGCCCACCTGGGCCACAACTGGTTTTCTGCATATCCAGTAGATTAAAAGCCAGGGCCGGCGTTAGGGGGCAGCAAGCAGGGCAATTGCCTGGTGCCCTGCAAAACTAAATTGCTTGGGCTTCATCTTCAGCCCTGGACCCAGCGAGTCTAACACTGGGTCTGCTCTCTGGTTTATTTTGGCAGTCCCTCTGAAACCTACTCACAGCTCCCCAGGGGGCCCTGGACCTCTGGTTGAGAACCACTGATCTAAACTACACACTAAAACTAGTTAACTATATAAAATAAGGTAAATAATTTACAGCCAAAACCTGATTAGGAAGGCAGGAACACTAGCAAAGCTGCAGACACTGAGTATTAAGTATTGGACCACGAGCGGTAGAGAGGAACTGAGGAGGTGGTTGGTCCATCCTGCATCTTATGCTCTCTATTTTGAGCATGAGACAGCACAAGTATAGACTATTAGACACTGCTAATGAAGAATCTTCTGGTCTTGGGTGCATGCCCATGCACATCAAATATTTTCTGTCACTACTCCTCTACGAATCACCCTCTCACCTCCCCCTTCTAGATACATTTTCCTGTGGGAGGAAGAGTAAGTTCAAAAGGAAATCCACACTTAGGATGGCAGTTCTGAAATGTATGTATTATTTAAGAGTGTAAGGACTTTGGAAAGGGAAGTTTCATATCTGGAGTGGATGGTTTCTGAATAATTATACCCTGAAAAGCAGTGGAAGACAAGACTACAGCTAAAAAAGATGTAACCAGGTGTCCTGAATTCATGAAAAAAGAAATAGTTCGAAAGTTCTTAAGCCTAGTTCTCAATCTTTTTCATCCGGGACCTTCTTAGCGGAGAGACTCCAATAAAGATCGTAAGGAGGGTGGGTTGTGGAATGAACACGTGCAACACATCTCGAAGAACAGTTACAGAAAGGTAGGTAACCTTCAAGTGATTGCATGTGTCCATTCCACTGTAGGCGATTCACAACCATATTAAGGTGAAGGCAGGCTCAGAGTCTACCAGAACTGTGACTGTAGAACACCATGTCCAAAACTGCCACTGTTCCTGGACTGATGGGAAATGGCATAATGAGCAGCAAATGTGTGAACTGATTACAAGGTTGCTACTTTGCAAATGTCTTCAATAGATAACTGTGCTAGGGAAACTGCTGAAGCTGCCTGCATTCTAGTCAAATCAGCCAACACTTTAGGCATGATATTAGCTAGCTGGTAGCACAAGTGAATGCAGGCAGAGATTGAGAGTGGAAACTGGTTTACCTTTCACCCTGTGCACAACTCTAACAAATGTGTTGAGGATCTAAAGGGTCTGCTCTGGTCCAAGTAGAAGGCTAAATAAAGCTCTCCTCGCATAAAACAAATGAAGCTTCTGCTCATCTGTGTGTGTGTGAGGCTTCAGGAAAAATATTGGCAAATAATAGCCTTGTTAATGTGGACATTGGAAACCACCTTTGTCAAGAATTTTGGGTGAGGGTATAGGTAAGCTTTATCCTTATGGAAAAGTGTAGACGGAGGCTCTGAAACCTGGGCTCTCAATTCACCCATTTCCTTGCTGAGATCATTGCAACCAGAAATGCTACTTTCACAGAGAGGTAGAGTAGGGAGCAAACCATGAAAGGTCAAATTAAGGACCCATTAATTTTGTTAGCATGAGCTTGAGATCCTTTGAGGAAAACAGGTTCTCACACCTAAGCATATAACCTGTCCAACCCTTTTAGAAATCGAATAGTTATGGGGTTGGAAAAAAGCAATCTATTACTCATTGGAGGGTGAAATGCTGAAATTGCTGCCAAATGTACTTTATGGAACTAACCGTCAGGCCTTGATGTTTTAGGTGCAACAGATAATCAAAAACATGGTTAATGGAAGCCTGCACTGGAGAGAGACTTTTCTGCTGAGACCAGACCCCAAAAAAATTCCCATTGCACCAGGTAAGTACTCTTAGTTAAAGGCTTTCTTCTATTCAGAAGCACCTCCTGAACATCTTTCAAGCAAGCTATTTCCATTGATAGTGCAGATGCTTCACGGTTAAGTGGAGGGCTGGTAGGTTGGGATGGAGATGGCCAGGGTCCTGAAAAATTATGTCTGAATCCAACAGAAGAGGAGGGGCAGGTATGACTAACAACACTAGCAGGGTTGAGAAGTTGCCAAGGTCACACTGGTGCTATTAGTATGAAGCAAGCATGATCCTGCTTTGCCTTGAACAGGACTCTGGATAGTAATGGTATTGAAGGAAAGGCATATAGAGCAGGGAATTCGTCCACGATAACAGGAAAGTGTCCGCCAAAGACCCTGGGCTCAGACTCCCTCATGAGCAGAACAAATGGCACTTTCTGTTGGCCTTTATTGCAAAACAGGCCCACTTGGGAATTTCCTCACAGCTGGAAATTGGACCTGGCCACATCCAGACGCAGTGACCATTTGTGGTGAGCTGAGATGGACCTGCTTAGGTGATCTCCCAATATGTTCTCCTGGAGGTAAGCAGCTTTGAGATGAATAGAGTTGGTTATGCAGAACTCCCAAAGCAGAATTGCCTCCCTGAATAGTTGAGACAAATGTGCCCCTCCCTATGTGTTTACATAAAACACAGTTGCTGTGTTGTCCGTTAACACTAGCAGATTTTTCTTCAGCATATGTGGATGTAAGGCCAAGCAGGATAGCACATAATTCCCTGATGTTTAAATGAGTCCTCAGATTCTGTGAGGACCACAATCCAAGTTTGCAGGGTTCCAGTGTGTGCCCCCCAACCTAGGGATGAGGCATCCATGACTAACGTCAGCGATGGTTGCAGAGAAATGAAGGAAATACCTGCACAAATGTTCTGAAAGTCTGTCCACCAGCCCAGAGAGGACACAATTACCTTTTGGAATACAAATCATTCTGTCCAGATGATGTCAACAAGGGATATATAGCAACGGTAGCCTTCCCTAAAGCTCCTGAGGTATAGTTTGGCATTCTGTACTAGGTAGGTACATGTTGCCAAGTGTTCCAGATGCATGAGGCAAATATGCACTGTGGTAATAGGATATGCTTTTAGATCCAACACCAGGCCTCAAAGCTTCAGGAACTTTGAGTGGGCAGAAAATCTGGTTTTTATAGCATCCAGAAGTGCTATGATAAACCTTATTCTTTTTACAGGTTTTGGAATTGACTTGTCCAGACTGAGTAAAACCCCAGCACATGGAAGGTGGATTGAATGATGGCCATGCTAGACAGCACTTGAGACTAGACTCAATTCTCACAAACTAGTCATTCAGGTAGGAGAACACATGGATTCCCAACCTCCTCAGATACACAGCTACTATGCCATGCACTTTGTGAAAACACGATGGGTTGCTGAAAGACCAGGTGGAAGTACTGTGAATTGGTATTGTGCTCTATTCACTATAAACCTGGGAATTTTGTGGTGGTCTGGACAGATTGCTACAGGGAAGTAAGCATCCTTTAAGTCAAGGGCAGCACACCAGTTCCATTGTTCCAGGGAAGGAATGATGGAAGCTAGGGTAACCATGCGGAACTTTATTTTCTTCAGATACTTGTCTAACTCCTTTAGATCTAAAATAGATCTGAAACTGCCTTTTGCTTTGAGTATAAGAAAACAGCGGGAATAAAACCCTTACCCCTGAAGTACAGAAGAACTTTTTCTGTGGCTCACTAGAAAGAAAGACTGGACCTCCTACTGAAGAACAGTCTCATAAGAGTGGTCCCTCAAGGGGGACAGGGAAGAGGGAGTGGAAAAGGGGGACAGAAACAAATTGAAGAGAATATCCCAGATCCAACATGCTTAGGGACCCAGCAATTCAATGTGATGTGAGTCCAAGTACAAAGAAAATGGGATAGATGATCGGCAAAATATGCACAGGAACAAATTGGTCTGTAAATACTGGTATGCTGCCCTTGACATATCTGTCCAAATGCATATTTAGACTGGACAGCTGGTTGAGAGAAACTTGTGGTTGCAGATGAGGAGCACAGTGGTAGCCTCCTGTAATTCCTCCTTCTTTTTCTCAGCATGTCTTGGGGCCGAGGAATAAAACACTGATATCCGACAGCCTGCTGCGGCCAGAAACACTTCCTCTGTTGCTGGTGTGTAGATTCCAAGCAATCTCAGTACTGGCCTGGAACCTTTCAGGCTATGCAGACTATTGTCCATTTTTTTCTGAAAAGGATGGACCCACAAATGGCAAATACTGGATAGTCTGCTGTACTTCAGGAGGGAGACCAGAAGACCCTGGCCAGACAGTTTCCTTTGCTCCATTCCTTAACTATGGCCCATGGCCAGCTTATCACCCTAGTGCTAAACAAACCTCCTGTCTACTACCTTTGTTGTACAGACAAGTTCAGATTCACAAGAAGAAGCCTGGTAAAATACTGAGAAAAGCTCTGGTAATCCAAAGCAGGACTGTCAGCTAAAGAAAGTGCTTTCCTAATGGAACTATAAACTCTGCTCATAGGAATCATTTGCTAGAAGACTACTGTTTCCCTGACTATTGCTGGAACAAGATGGGAAGGAAAGAGGAAAGCTTGCAGCGAAGCTTGCTAAAGAAATGAACATTACAGCTCTTCTAAGGAGGTCCTTTCTATGGCTGGCGAACCTGGCCTCAATTCTAGCTTCCTCAGCACAGCTACAGCCCCCCTCCCACAACACATGCAGCCTGTTATTCTAGGTCCTGCATGTCTCCTTATAAACCTGAGCTTCCTCCATATCTTCCGTCCTCTGTTTCCTTCCACGCTTGCCCCCCCACATTCCTCTGCCCTTCCACTTGTAAGCACTTGAAAATGTCTACATACTATTTTTAAAAAAATGTGTAGAAATTTCCAAATATTTTCAAGTGGAAGAGGGGGAGAAATGAAGGTGTGTTCATAGGACTGGGAGATGGATGGAAGCATGTGGTGTGTTGCATGCAAGGGTCCAGGAAATTCAAAATTAAAGGAGGTTGGAAAGGAGCGTGTGGACGTGGATAGGCACAAACCTCTGTCTCCATCATTTATTTTTTATGTGTAAGATGGGCATGAATTTGTCAGAGGCATAGTGGCCTATGCTTAGAATGAGGGGGGGCATTTAGGTGTATAGGGACCTTCATAGGAAGGAGTGGTGCACACAGCAATGAACTGGGACACAAAGGAAAAGTCTTCTCCACAGATACATTGACTACTTCACATTTTGAGTTTTTAACAAATTCTTCACACCCGCATTCTGACACAATGCACAGTCAACCTGTGCAATGCGTTGCCAGAGGATGCTATGAAGGCAAAAACTACAAATGGATTCAAAAAAGAATTAGATAAGGTCATGGAGGATAGGTCCATCAATGGCTATTAGTCATGCAACCCCATGCTCTAGATGTCCCGAGGCCTCTGACTGACAGATGCTGGGACAGAACGACAGGGGATGGATCACTTGATGATTGCCCTATTCTGCTCATTCCCTTTGAAACAGCTGGTATTGTTGGACAGACTGTAGCTGAGTAAGCAGCGATCCCGTACAATGTCATTAAGGCACTATATATGACAACGCCCAGAAATCCTGACATTAGCATGATGTCACATTCTGGGGTACAATCCAAACCAGTGAGAGGTTGTGTCACTGCCTGGCCCGTATCCCTGAGTGCCTCACAATGCTTTGCTGTTGTAGCATCCAACCTGGTCCACTCACAAACAACCTCACAGCATGCAGGTCATACCCTGAGTATCTGTGTATAGCTACAGCCCTGGGTCAGCAGCTCTGACCCTAATAGCCTGTCAGCAACAGACCAGTCATACTCTGGCTTCCACCAGCCATGGTTACGACTTGCAGGGTGACCCCCAACAAACTTCAAGTCCCGAATTTTCCCCAAAACTTGTGTTCTGCACTGTCCAGCTCTCTCTTGTAAGGAGTCAATATTCGACAGTTTTCTACTTTAACTGGAGTTACCCAAACTGTTCAGTGTAAACACAATACTGGATTAGTTTTGATTAAAAAGAAGAAGTTTATTTAAATACAAAGAGATAGATAGATTGAGTACAAGAATAAGGTATTAAAGGCAAAAATGGTTACAAGAGAAAAAGATAAAATGCTTTCTAGTAGCAAATACTTAACAAGCTAGGCTTGGTTCAAGGTAAAATTCTTACAACATTGCTGACCAAATTATCAGGTCAGGATCACCCCTAAAGTCAAAGGGCTGGTTCTTTTGTCTTCTTAGTGAAAGAGATAGGGAAATACACCTTGGGGTGTATTTCCCTCTTCACTTTTATAGTCCAGTCACCCTTTGAAGTGGATTCTCCTGAGGATTACCCCTCAAAGCAAAGTTTACTCAAACAGTAAAAACTGGTGGTGAAGGTGGCTCCATGCTCTTTCTTCTCCCCTGCATATACTGAAATGCAGATTTGCCTTGTCTCCTGCCATTTTCCCCTCTTGCTGTCTCAAGGACTGTTTACTACTTATATGTAAATTGAGGGAAACACATTTTTTGTTTAGAACTGTTTAACAATTTTTGCCTAGTCAGGGCTGTGTGGGTTTGAACCTGTGCTATCATAAAAGAGGAATTCATAACTTTACATATAATGTTGCCACATACATTTCACCATATTATTGACTAGCAAGTTATTAGTTTTCAAATATTACTACAGTAGTACATAAAGTGTGAATACAGGGGTACTTTCAGTCACACATGAACTGTTGGCCTAGTAGAAAAAGCAATATTTTTTATAAGTGTCAGAATGCTGTTTAAATCATGTGTCTGAATAGGTTTTGGTTCAACTATTAATTTATTTTTGCATACTGCCCTGAACCCAGCTAACTGGATTCTACCTCAAGGCATCCAGCACATATGTTAAACAACAATAATCTTGGCCTTTTTGGCAATGGGAAGAGACCAGGTTTATGCTTTCTATTGTTTGTTTTTCACTATAAGGTGCAGTTTTAAGTTATTTTAATTAATTTTATTTAAAATTAGATTTATCTATTTTCCCTCTAATATCACCACTATCCATCATTTCCATTCCTTGACTTCAATGGGAGCTGCAGGTGACTACCGCCTGTAAAAAATTAGGCCATTCACCTTTAGCACACTGCCCAGAAATTATGATCAATGGGAGCGGGTCTGGTGATCCCATCGGGCAGTCAGTATGAGACAGGTCCCTTGAATATTCATCCTCAAAGAGTAAAACTGTTTCCCAGAGGAAGCCAGCAAAGCTAGTCTCAGTAGCTACATTTAGACCCTCTCCACATTTCATTTGCCTGACCGATATTCTTGGGCTCCCTCTTTTTTGTTTATTTTTTCCACACTGCTTCTGGGTTTTTTTTTTTCGTAGTTCAAAATTATTTTGGGCTTGGGGGCACAACTTGTGTATGGTATTTGAGTGGATGTATTTTCCGTCAGATTTTTATCATTTAATCTTTATTGTATTGCACGGATACACCCCACAATAGGTGCTGCTGAAATGATCTAATAAAATGTTTGTCACTTTGTCCTGGGTTCATACCTCTAGAATAAGGAATCCTAAAAGGGTCATTAATTAAATATATGTAAAAATCAGCTGACTTGAGTAGATCAAAGATCTTTACTGCAATACAATATTAAATGTTAATTGCCCTACCTCTCTGCTACAGTGCTGTTTATGGTTAAATTTATGATCTGATTAAAAAATGTAACACTTTTCCCAGGCTATTTACCTCTACTGAACTGTGTGCTGTTTGCCATTTGACTAAGCTAATGATCAAACAATGATAATGTCAAGGCCTCTGAAATTATTATATGGTAGTGCAGACTTGCTTCTATCTTATCAGTAGCAATAAATATTTCCTGCTAAAATCAGAGTGTTATGCAATCTCTTCCAAAACTTGCACATTAACCAAGCAATCTGAAAAAACACCCTGCGAACTGAGCAACTTTTAAATGAAAGCTTCTCCCTATCACCACCCCACCATTGCACTCCCAAGAAACATCACATTTAAGAACAAACTTTCAAACCAGAACATTATGGAAAACATTTTTAGCCATCCTCAGAATTGTTTCTAAATGTGCATAATAATTGTGCCTGCATACTGGCTAGTTTGATGTCAAACTCAATTTGTGGGTGCATACAGGTACACACGCACTCAAATTTATGCACACAACTATAGGCTGCACTCAAGTATTAGGACCTCTACCTTCAAGAGGAGAGAATACATAATGACTTAAGTTACACCACTGGCTATTTTAATTTAGCATTTGCTCTAGAGCAGAGATCGGCAACCTTTGACACGCGGCCTGTCAGGGAAATCCGCTGGCGGGCCGGGACGGTTTGTTTACCTGCAGCGTCCACAGGTTCGGCCGATCGCAGCTCCCACTGGCTGCGGTTCACCATTCCAGGCCAATGGGGGCCTTTGGAAGCGGCGGCCAGCACATCCCTCGGCCCGTGCTGCCTCCCGCAGCCCTCATTGGTCTGGAATGGCAAACCGCGGCCAGTGGGAGCTGCGATCGGACGAACCTGTGAACACTGCAGGTAAACAAACCGTCCTGGCCCACCAGTGGATTTCCCTGACGGGACGTGTGCCAAAGGTTGCCGATCCCTGCTCTAGAGTTTTATATTTTCAAATGTCAAAGTTAACTTTATTATAATTATAAATTATTTGTACAGTAGTAGCAAGCAGGAACCTCAGTCATGGACCAAGACCCCAGTGTTCTAGGCACTATTCAAACACAGAACAAAGAAGGTCCCTACCCCAAAGAACTTACTTTAAAATTCTAGGAGATTTTGGATGTTAAACCACGTGAATTGGTTGGTATTTTATTCCTTTTTCAAATAGATACTGATGGACAGTATCAGGGTAAAAGTGTGCATTTGGGATGTCATGTGGCTCATATCTAACTCAATTCTGCATAACCATTAGGTTCTTTATATTTAAGCTGGCATCCTCAAGTGTGACTTATTAACAAAAAACAAGTCTATTCAACACACTGACTCATGGGTCAATATTTACCTTGTTTACCTATTTGGTTGGTATATTATTCTTAAGCCTCCCCGGGAAAGGGGGGGGGGGGAAAGGGCTTGGGGAGATATTTTTGGGAAACAGGAACTCCAAGTGGTCTTTTTCCTGAATCTTTGTCTAACTCACTTGGTGGCAGCAGCAATACCATCCAAGGACAAGGGAGAATTTGTGCCTTGGGGAAGTTTTTAATCTAAGCTGGTAGAAATAAGCTTAGGGGGGTCTTTCATGGTGGTCCCCAAATCTGTACCCCAGAGTTCAGAGTGGGGAGGAAACCCTGACAGAAGTAGAGTTGGGAGATATTTAAAGTGTGGTTCTATTCAGTGTGAGACTTGGTAATAAGTGATGCATGGAGTTCAGTGTTTGTCATCTCTGATTCAGATGAAAACAGTTCAGTTTAAAAATAAGTTTTTAAACAGTTAGACTGGTAAACTCAATATGGACCTGAAGATAAGACAGTTTCTTTCTGGCTCACATGTCAACAATGAAGATTCTACAAGCAGAGCTCTCTCAACAACTCAGTTGATCATGCACAAGAACAGAATTTTTCTCGCTTTTCTAGAGTTGCACTGGTTCTTCAGTCCTGACAAAACCAAAATTAGTAAAACTTTTTTAGTCAGTAAACAATTAAAGAGTTATGATTCTGAATACACATGAAAAGCAGATTACTTGATTAAGAAGCATCTTTTTTATTAAGAAGCTTCAGGTTCAGGTACTAAAAAAGGAACCTAACAATTAGGGCTGTCAAGCAATTAAAAAAATTAATCACGATTAATCGCATTGTCAAACAATAGAATACCATATATTTAAATATTTTTGGATTTTTCAACATTTTCAAATATACTGATTTCAATTACAACACAGAATACAAAGTGTACAGTGCTCACTTTATATTTATTTTTGATTACAAGTATTTGCACTGTAAAAAAACAAATAGTATTTTTCCATTCACCTAATACAAGTACTTTAGTGCAATCTCTTTATCATGAAAGTTGAACTTACAAATGTTGAATTATGTACAAAAAAACCCTGCATTCAAAAATAAAACAACGTTAAATTTTAGAGCCCACAAGTCCACTCAGTCCTACTTCTTGTTCAGCCAATCGCTCAGACAAACAAGTTTGGTTACAATTTGCAGGAGATAATGCTGCTCACTTCTTGTTTACAATATCACCTGAAAGTGATAAGAGGCGTTCTTATGGCACTGTTGTAGACAGTGTCACAAGATATTTATGTGCCAGATGCGCTAGAGATTCATATGTCCCTTCATGCTTCAACCACCATTCCAGAGGACATGAGTCCATGCTGATGACGGGTTCTGCTCAATAATGATCCAAAGCAGAGTGGACCAAAGCATGTTCATTTTCATCATCTGAGTCAGATGCCACCAGGAGAAGACTGATTTTCTTTTTTGGTGGTTCGGGTTCTGCAGTTTCTGCATTGGAGTGCTGCTCTTTTAAGACTTCTGAAAGCATGCTCCACACCTCATCCCCCTCAGATTTTGAAAAGAACTTCAGATTCTTAAACCTTAGGTCAAGTACTGTAGCTATCCTTAGAAAGCTCACATTGGTACCTTCTTTGCATTTTGTCAAATCTGCTGTGAAAGTGTTCTTAAAACGAACATGTGCTGGGTTGTCATCTGAGACTGCTATAACATGAAATATAAGGCAGAATGCAGGTAAAACAGAACAGGAGACATACAATTCTCCCCCAAGGAGTTCAGTCACAAATTTAATTAACACATTTTTTTTAAACGAGCGTCATCAGCATGGAAGCATGTCCTCTGGAATGGTGGTTGAAGCATGAAGGGGCATACAAATTTTTAGCATATCTGGCATTTAAGTACCTTGCAACGCCAGCTACAAAAGTGCCATGCAAACGTCTGTTCTCACTTTCAGGTGACATTGTAAAGAAGGAGCAGGCAGCAGTATCTCCTGTAAATGTAAACAAACTTGTCTGTCTTAGCGATTGGCTAAACAAGAAATAGGACTGAGTGGACTTGTAGGCTCTAAGGTTTTACATTGTTTTGTTTTTGAGTGCAGTTATCTAACAAAAATAAAATCTACATTTGTAAGTTACACTTTCATTATAAAGTGATTGCACTACAGTACTTGTATGAGGTGAACTGAAAAATACTATTTCTTGTTTATCATTTTTAAAGTGCAAATAGTTGTAATAAAAATAATATAAAGTGAGCACTGTACACTTTGTATTCTGTGTTGTAACAGAAATCAACATATTTGAAAATGTAGAAAAACATCCAAAATATTTAATAAATTTCAATTGGTATTCTATTGTTTAACAGTGTGATTAATCGTGATTAATTTTTTTTAGTTAATCACATGAGTTAACTGTGATTAATCGACAGCCCTACTAACCATACTTGGACAATTTAAGTATTATACCTACATGAACTTCTGTCTGACTGAAGAAATTTAAGAAGTTCCGTTTTTACAGTTCCATTTTACACTTTTCCAAGTAAAAAAATCTCCAATACTTGCCATAAGAACTGAAAACTTTAAATAAAAACTTTCTGGTACATTTTTTGAAACAGCCAGTTGCAAGACTTGAAATGGGTATAGCTAAATATAAGTCTCTGAACCAATAATATTTCCTTACCAAAAATAACTGATTTTGGCTTTTGGGCAGCCATGATCCAACAAGCATGCCCTGAGGAGCAAATAAATTATCTTTTTGCCCAATGGGTATCTTAAGCACTTCTCCAACTGGAAAGATTCTTCTCCTGGCAAGTCTTGAGGTGGAGTATCTACTCACAGGATCTCCATTAAAACTTTTGTATTTGACTCTATGAGAGGAAATATGGAATTTCTGATTCTGTTAAAGGCATAATTTCCATCAGGGAAGAGTTACTTGCCAGATATATTTGCTATCCATATGTTTGTCTGTCTCTCTCAACTTTTCCCCCAAACTTGCAGAACGTACTCCCCAAATTTGGTTTACCATATTACTACACATTCTATTTTGTATTCTTGTTCAAATCGTTTCATAAGCTCTATTTTACCATAACACACACAAGTAATCAGTCACTCAAGACATTTTTATTTTACGAAATCTATCTTTTACAAAAGAAGAAAAAGGCAAATTAAAGCTGTATACAACCATGACATATCTTGGCAAAGCCAACAAGTAATCTTGTGACTGTGATCCATCTTTCTTCTTCCTTAAGCATAAAGAAGGAAGTCACTGGCCTTCTAGGAGGAAAGTTTGATAGAGGAAGGGAAGGAATTCTGCAAGGATTTCAATGTGCTGGCTCCGGAGGGCATTTTGATGCCCTCTCATGTAGCTTCCTTGACTCCTGCCCTGATGAGATGAGCCACTGAAAATTGGTAAAGGTAGGATTGGAGTGGTGGCCACATGATCCATAGTGGTTCCTCTGATCCCTGCAGGAGCTGCTTGAGGGTACCACTGGGTCAGGATCCAGTAAGAGACACCAAACAGGAGCAGGGAGCTGCTGCTAGAGAGCCACTGCTGTTCAGGTGGCTCTAGAGCTCTTCAAATGCAGTCATTCCATAAACAGTCCTGCCCTGGCTTGCACCCACGGCGGAGATCTTTCAAGATCATAGTTCATACTTGGAGCTATTTTGAGGACAGAGAACAGCTGATGGCAGAAAGGATGACAGAACTGCCTATCTGCAGCCTGGAACATTATCCAAGAATCTGGAGTGGTACTGAAGACTGAAGAAAAAAATGACAAGGTTTTCTATTTCTACACAAGAAGTGACTGTGTTCAATGTAATTCTTGAAAGTAAATGGAGTTTCAAATGTAACATTTGTATTCTACTGTAAGATATAGAAGACATTGTTACCAGAACTGAGACTACACCAACAGTAGATAGTCTATGAGTCATGAGGAAGCGCAACAGCATATTAGATACATGTACACAATTAAAGCTATATTCCTTGATTCCAAAGGCAAACTATGACAAGAAAGTGGATTTAATAAACTTAAGATGTCATCTTAAACCCTACAAAAATGCCATCAAAATGTCTTTTCCTCTTATGCGCTGTGTGCAACAGATGCACAGGGTGGAAGGTTAGGAGGGAATGAAGGCAATGTTAAGGTGGTTTGAGAGACTTGGACTGTGCATTTCCACATTTTCTAATGTTTGCTTTTTGATTAAGTGTAAATTTAACTTTGAATTTTCAGGTTTTCAATGTTTGTTTTTGAAAAAAATATCTATGTGTCAAGGCCTTTTTTCCTTTTCGAAAAACTTACGGATACAAGCTTAACTTTAGGTTAACTGAAGAGTTTTGTTTTTTGGAAGGGCAGAACACCTAGGAATATATTTTTTAATGAATAGCACCTATACACAACACCAAAATAGGTTCTCCAGATGACATTTTTGTCCATCCAGCACTATTTCTAAGTATTGATATGCTTTATAATTCAATATCTAAGAAAAGGCTTTTAAAATATGCAGTCTTGCTGTGCAAACAACAAAGGTGAGGTTGGATAGTATCACAAACAAGTCATTAATAGAAGGAGCTTATATACTGACTTCCGAGTCAAGCTAAAAAGTAACTAGCATATTAAAATTAGTTTCATGACAATTTCCAAAGTGCGTTTCTTGATCAGGAATCCACCCCGATAAGGCTAATAATGAATACCCAGTGCATACCAGTATGTGGCCACCACTTATTCCAATCTAAAAGGCAACAATGAACTGAAATACACTGTGCATTTTGTACCCCCTTGTACTAGAGAGAAAGCCTTGAGACTCTTCTTGCTCCAATGCAATAAAAAGGCATCATTTGGGGAATAAAAACCTTCCCCTCCTGGAGCAGAATTAGTGACATTTGATATTTATTCTATTGGACAGCTCAGAGATTGAGATGTTTCCTATGAGTGAAAGAACCCTTCAGGAACATTTATATTGGACACTTATCATAGTTCATCATCCACAAGAAAGACAGATAGCAAAGATGAGTTGTATGAAGACCATACTATTTCCAGAGCTGGAATGCTTCCTGGTACATTTTGCGGTCAATTGATATAATAGTGCAATAGCATTCTCCATTGAAACCTGGATCATGCCTTTTTTTTTTTTTTTTTTTTTTTTAAAGACAGCTTATATAGGGAGAAGAGGCTTTTACAAGATGAGAATTACTTTTAGCTCCAAAACATTTGTGAAGTCTAGTTTCTTTAGGTTTCCGTGGCCTTTCAATGTCAGATTATCAAGACTAAGGGCTCAAGTAAGGGGGGGAAAGGAGGTGAGGGAAGGCATACCTGCTCCTGACTGCCATCTTGTGCTCCAGAATCTAAGATTTTTTTTTTAAAAGAGTCTCGAACTAAAAAAAAGCCAAAGTATAACCCAAATGTAGCCAATGAAGGGATGTCTGTCTGAATATGCAGAGAGGCTGAAACAGTAGTTTTGAGAGAGGCATAAACTGTCCCTGTTCATCTCACTTAGGTGTTAACTCAGATGCCCAAAGATAGTTAATGCTGGCATTAAGTTATTTCACTGCTGATCAAAGCATACACGAACAAGGAGGAGGATTACATTATGAAGGTCTTTTGTATAATCTGCCGAGGGTCATATCTCATTTTGACACCACAAGTGGGTGGCACTATGAGATTAACAAAGCCCAGCAGAGCATCCAAACCCCACTTAGGTGGAGCCAAGCCACAGGTGCCCAGTGATCATATTTTGCACATTAGCACAATCCTCTGCAAATGTCATCTAAAAGGAAGCAGAGTTTAGTTTGTGGGCAAAGCTTGGAAGAGTACTATTACCTTTTAAAACTCCTATTCAACTGCCATCAAACACTAACCTAAAGCAGTGACGCTCAGACTGAGGCTCGGGAGCTGCAAATGGCTCTTTAATGTATCTACTGCGGCTCTTTGCAGCACGATATTAAAATACTGTGTGATTTAATTATTAACCAAAGTTATTAACCAATCAGGATACTTTTACTATGTTATTAACCAATTGTAGAATACTTGGCCAATCATTCTGCTGAATTAGATAGACAGACACACAGTAGACGCTTGTTTTCAGCAACACCTTTTAAGAGCAACCGCCGCTTATGAGCAACATTTTCCCCGAGAACACTTGCCCCACAATGCACTGTCCACTCAGTAACAGCAACGTAGCCACAGCGTAAGAGTGCTGTTGTGATGTCACATCCAGGGGTGGAGATGGGGGGGGCGTGTAGGGGTGTGGCTCCCTCAGACTGCACCTTTCCACTCCCCTCCCAACTTTGGCCCTTCGGCTCAGCCCCAAGGCACACAGCCCCATCCACTTGCCCTGTCTGACAGAGCCTGCAAGGAAAGCATGTATAGGAAGAAGGGTCTGGAAGAGAGGGATTTTCGGGGGGAAGCTGGGGTCGGGGGAGCAGCACAGGCACAACTGGAAGGTTTCCTCCTCCCTTCCTCAGCGTCTGGCTTGCAGGCTGGTGGGGGGTGCTATTTTGTAGTAGGGAGTAACAGGGACATCCCCACCCATGCATTGAGCTGTCCTCTCCATCTTGGTTGCAGGTGGTGGGGTGTGGGTGTGCTGTTTTGCAGTGAGGGGTCGGGGGACCCCCTTCTCCCCTCCACTATCCTAGAAGTGCTAGGAGCCATCCCCCATCCCACTGCAGGCTGCGCATGGTGCCCTCCCCAGACATCCATCCCTCACCAAGATGGAGCACGAAGGCTGCCAGTGGGAGCATCCTCAGCCTATCCCCTGGCAGCTGGGCTCGCTCAGCCATTTTGCTGACTGGGAGCTCCGCTGCCAAACCCAAGATTCCCCTGCCCCATTCCCCCAAATCTTGGGGTTCCCCCATCCTGCAACATGGTTGCCCCACCCCTTCCAAAACACTCTTCATATGCCATGGCCTACCTAACCCCCTCCACCTCTCCATGAGCCATCTGTCATCAATGTCCTCCACCTTAGATCAAACTGGTATTGCTGTGATCCCCCTCACCCATCTGCCCCAGGGCCAGGCTGGGGTTCTCTGGGGCTGAACTCTTGGTCTGACGGGGGTAATAGGTTCTGTCTCCTCCTCTGTTTCCAGCAGGAGGGGGTGCTCTCCCACCTGCTGCAGGAGAACCTGGCCCTGCAGGTTGCACTAACACTGGGGCAGTCCCAGGGCCAAGGGAATGTGCTGCACCTGCCACCAGTGAGGGGTAACACCAACAAACTTCAGCCATCAGCCCACACCAGTGCCCCTGGGGTGCAGAGGCCAGAGGCACCTTGCTTATGGTAAGAGGAGGTGACATGGAGCTTTGGCTTGATTGGGGGGGGGGAGAGGAGGGAGGTTACGGCTTTTCCCCCCGGCTCTGCAAGGGAAGGGATACTGGGCAGCAACAGGGTGCACTGCCTTTGGTGCACTGTACTATTTTACAGTATGAGAAAAAGCAGGCTGTCTTCGGTCAGACCACACCCTCCATAACAGCATCAGCTGCTTAGGAACAACATAGCAAAGGGCACCAGTATGTTGCTACTAATGGGCATCTACAGAGTGTGTGCATGAGGCGAGAGAGAGTAAATGAAACAATGAATTCACACTATGGGTCTCTTTTGGGTAATGTTGATCACTAATCTGGATTCTGAACCACTGAGGTCTGAGTATCACTGACCTAAACAACAAGGAGTACTTGTGGCACCTAAAGCAATGGCTCTCAAACTTCTTGACTGCTGACCCCTTTCACATAGCAAGCCTCTGAGTGGGACCCCCCTTATATATTAAAAAGTGTTTTTAATTTATTTAACACCATTATAAATCCTGGAGGCAAAGCAGGGTTTGAGGTGGAGGTTAGCAGCTCCCGACCCCCCATGTAATAACCTCATGACCCCCTAAGGGGTCCCGACCCCCCATTTGAGAACCCCTGACCTAAAGTGTCTTTCACAGTCATCGTTAACTGTGCATGAGAAGTGAAAGATTTAGCATTGTGACTGAGAAAGGTGAACTCTAAAACACAAGAATTTAATGTACTGTATAAATTGTCAAGATGCCAACATTTTAAAAGATTTTTCATTTTTAAAAGGATTTAGTGATTTGGGTATATATGTATTGATTTAAGTATTATAGGTGGGGCAGGTAGCAGTCAATTATTAAGCCCAAAACTTCCCAAATTAAGATCCCGTTTTCAGTTGCTTATAATTAATCCAAACTAGTCATTGGAATGGATGTTTTACATGCTGGGTGTCTGCCTCAGGCTGTTTTTTTTTTTTGGGGGGGGGGATGGGGGAGAGGGAATGGAGGGGAAAGTGTCAGCCAAAATGGATCAACTGTTTCTGAGAGTAAAGCTAGGGAAAGCACATTGTTTTGCTCATGTTAAACTTCTTGAGAATTTTTCTCTCAATGCTTCGGTGCAAGGACTTGACATGTGGCAGTGAGCCATGTGTTTCAGGGACGGGCCTTTTGCCACCCTTAGGAAAATCCACCTAAATATGGTCAAATTATAAATCTTTGGACAAAAAAAAAAATCACAGTTCACATATATTCAGTAGAGATTTTCTAGAATTTAAATGGGAAAAAAATCTCCTTAAAGAGCACCTATTTTACATTATTTTATCCTCATTGTTCAATATGTAGCCCCATGCTTTATTTATTGCACAATAGTCAACTGCTCTGAAGACAGAATTAATAGTTTCCGCATGGGTTTTCAGTGGTGCTCATCCCTACAGTATCCAAGTGCTTCACAAATGTCAACTTATCATCACAACAGCCCTCTGAGGTGAGGAAAATCATCTCCATTTCACAAATGGGGAGCTGCAGAACAGAGATAAAGGTAAAAATATCCACTAATGTTGGGTGCCTAATCTGAGACACTTATGACCTGTTTTTCCAGAGTACTTAGCATTATATAGCACTTTATATGTTCAAAGCACAGCTCACATTTAAATCAGTTGTAGCTGTGAACGCTCAGCACTTCTACAAATCAGACACCAGGATCTCAAGCTGTGAACCCAGAAAATGAGGAAGAAAAGATTACTCACATTGTGCAGTAACTGTGATCCTTGGAGATGTGCCTCCTTATGGCTGCTCCACTCTAGGTGCACATGTACCCCAGCTGGGAGATTTTAGGTAGGAGTGCCTGTTCAGTCTGCGGATGTCCCCCAGGCAGCCTCGTGCTCTGCATCACAGCTATATAGCGCTGCCTGGGCAAACCACCATCAGCTTCTTCTCTACCACAAAGCTCTATGGCAAAGAACTTTAACAGTGGGGAGGTCGGGTAGTGGAGCACCCATAGGGGGACACGTCTTGAAGAACCAGGGTGAGAAACCTTTTCTTCTTCTTCCTCTTCCTCTTCAAGTAACACCTCTATTGGTGCTCCAGTCCGAGTGACTACCGAGCAGTACCCTTTACTTTGGAGTCAAGTTCAAGATTTAAGACAGTACACTAGAGCCAAACATCACATCAAAAGCTGAGGTCTGTGTAACTACACAGTGTTCAGAAAAAGTCTGAGTGGAGGTCCAAGTTGTGGCTCTACATATTTTCATGATGGGAACACTCTCTTAAGAAAGATGACTTGTGAAATGGGGCTCCCATCCCTTGAAAACCCTCATTGTTGTAGAATGAGCGAACACTGAAAAACCCCCCACCATATGATGGAAGGCCGTACTAGCTACCAAGTGTACTCTAACAGAGCTTAGAGACAACCCTGTCATGTTTGTCTCTAGAATGTAATCTAATATATTTGACAGTGGAGATGATGCAGGTGAAAGATGCCTTAGGTGACACCAGTGACTGAATCTCATTCACTTCTGCAGGTAGGTATTACGAGCAGATTGTTTCCTATTATGTAATAGTACTCTCATGTTCTCAGAACGGGTTGTTTCTAATCCTGTAAAGCATCCATCAGCCATGGCCTTGAGTCACAGAACCTTGAAGTTGGGGTGAAAAATTTGACTAGCACCCTGAGAGAGAAGATAGGGGGCAGTCCAGAGAGTGTTTGGTTGACAAACAATGAGCTGGGAAAGGTAAGGGAACCATGTTTGTCTTGGCCACATCAGAACTACTAGAATAACCCTGGCCTTATCTTTCTTTATCTTGATCAACAACTTGGATACCAAGGTGGGGGGAAAGCATACAAAAGGATTGCACTCCAATGAAGGCGGCGGCTTCTTCCAGGGCTGGCGACCCAGTTCACCTCTCAAACAGAACTGGGAGCACTCCTTGTTCTTGACTGCAGCAAACAAGTCTACCTGTGGGATGCCCCAACGTTGAAATATGTGGTGGAGTGTAATGCTATCCTCTTAATGAGGTCTTGAAATTGTCAGCCAGGGATGGTGGAAGAGGCATAACAGCTTCATCTGGAGATGAGGAAGATATTAATTGTTGGAGTGACCTCCTTGTCCACTCTTGCTTCATGTCCCTGTGGGTCAGATACCCTAGAGAGAAAGGCTGATGGGGACTGCCTGCCCTTCTCGTGGTGAGAAACAGTATGGAGCCTGGAGAATTATTGTCAGTAAGCCGTCCAAGGGTCCCAGTACAGCCAGGGTTCCCATTCCAGTGGGAAGGAGCATGAAGATGTTTTCATAGGGCTGTTCTGACTCTCTGGAGGTCTCAGGAAAGAAGGTCTCCTGATAATGGAAATAAGAGCCCTGGACAGAAATCTGTGAGACTGATAAGAAATCCTCATTAAAAAATGGTTACTAACCTTTCTGTAGCTGATGTTCTTCAAGATATGTTGTTCATGTCCATTCCATGTTAGGTGTGTGCGCACCGCGTGCACTGTTGTCAGAGATTTTTCCCTCAGTGGTAACCGTCGGGTTGCCCTCTGGTGCCGCACGCTCAGGAACTCTCCCTTTCAGTTCCTTCTTGTCAGTCACCTCCGACAGAGGGGTATGGAAGGGTGGTTGTGGAATGGACACAAGCAATGCATCTCGAAGAACAGCTGTTATGGAAAGGTTAGTAACAGTTTTTTCTTCTTCAAGTACTTGATCATGTCCATTCCATGTTAGGTGACTCACAAGCAGGTGGGCTCAGAGTTCATGGATATGCTGACGGCAATACTGCTCTTCTGAAACTGGCTTTTCTCGAGCCTATTGGATGATGGTGTAGTGGGATGCAAAGGTATGCACAGATGACCAAGTTATGGCCCTGCAGATGTCCTGAATTGAGATCTGTGCAAGGAACGCTGCTGATGAGG
Organism: Natator depressus; assembly: GCF_965152275.1. Classification (NCBI taxonomy): domain Eukaryota; kingdom Metazoa; phylum Chordata; order Testudines; family Cheloniidae; genus Natator; species Natator depressus. The sequence goes on from NC_134234.1 coordinate 301,971,802, forward strand.
CCTGGGTTCTTGTGGAGTGACTGGTTAGGATAGCCGGAGGTGGAACATTCACCTGCTCATAGCAAGCCCAAATACATGCGGTTATCCAGGATGAGATCCTCTGGGATGACACTGGAAGCCCTTTCCTCTTTTCTGCTACTGCTACAAAGAGTTGCGTGGATTTGCAAAAGGATTTAGTTCTCTCAATATAGAAGGGGAGGGCACGCCTAACATCCAATGAGTGAAGTCACCACTCTTCAGAGTTCTTCTAAAGTTTCAGAAAAAAGACTGGCAGGAAAATAACAGGTTGATATGGAATTGTGAAACCACCTTTGGCAGGAAGGCCAGATGGGGGCTCAGTTGGACCTTGTCCTTGGTTCGGGACTATTTAGAAAAGCTGGATGAGCACAAGTCCATGGGGCCGGATGCGCTGCATCCGAGAGTGCTAAAGGTGTTAGCTGATGTGATTGCAGAGCCATTGGCCATTATCTTTGAAAACTTATGGTGATTGGGGGAGGTCCTGGATGACTGGAAAAAGGCTAATGTAGTGCCAATCTTTAAAAAAGGAAAGGAGGAGGATCCGGGGAACTATAGGCCAGTCAACCTCACCTTAGTCCCTGGAAAAATCATGGAGCAGGTCCTCAAGGAATCAATTTTGAAGCACTTAGAGGAGAGGAAAGTGATCAGGAACAGTCAGCATGGATTCACCAAGGGAAAGTCATGCCTGACTAACCTAACTGCCTTCTATGACAAGATAACTGGCTCTGTGGATGAGGGGAAAGCAGTGGAAGTGTTATTCCTTGACTTTAGGAAAGCTTTTGATATGGTCTCCCACAGTATTCTTGTCAGCAGGTTAAAGTATGGGCTGGATGAATGGACTATAAGGTGGATAGAAAGCTGGCTAGATCATCGGGCTCAATGGCTCCTGATCAATGGCTCCATGTCTAGTTGGCAGTCGGTATCAAGCAGAGTGCCCCAAGGGTCGGTCCTCAGACCGGTTTTGTTCAAAAATCTTCATTAATGATCTGGAGGATGGCGTGGATTGCACCCTCAGCAAGTTTGCAGATGACACTAAACTGGGAGGAGTGGTAGATACGCTGGAGGGTAGGGATAGGATACAGAGGAACCTAGACAAATTAGAGGATTGGGCCAAAAGAAATCTGATGAGGTTCAACAAGGACAAGTGCAGAGTCCTGCACTTAAGACGGAAGAATCCCATGCACTGCTACAGACTAGGGACCGAGTGGGTAGGGCAGCAGTTCTGCAGAAAAGAACCTAGGGGTTACAGTGGACGAGAAGCTGGATATGAGTCAACAGTGTGCCCTTGTTGCCAAGAAGGCTAAAGGCATTTTGGGCTGTATAAGTATGAGCATTGCCAGTAGATCGAGGGACGTGATTGTTCCCCTCTACTCGACATTGGCGAGGCCTCATCTGGAGTACTGTGTCCAGTTTTGGGCCCCACACTACAAGAAGGATGTGGAAAAATTGGAAAGAGTCCAGCGGAGGGCAACAAAAATGATTAGGGGACTGCAGCACGACTTATGAGGAGAGGCTGAGGGAACTGGGATTGTTTAGTCTGTGGAAGAGAAGAATGAGGGGGGATTTGATAGCTGCTTTCAACTACCTGAAAGGGGGTTCCAAAGAGGATGGATCTGGACTGTTCTCAGTGGTAGCAGATGACAGAACAAGGAGTAATGATCTCAAGTTGCAGTGGGGGAGGTCTAGGTTGGATATTAGGAAAAACTTTTTCACTAGGAGGGTGGTGAAGCACTGGACTGGGTTACCTAGGGAGGTGGTGGAATCTCCTTCCTTAGAAGTTTTTAAGGTCAGGCTTGACAAAGCCCTGGCTGGGATGCTTTAGTTGGGGATTGGTCCTGCTTTGAGCAGGGGGTTGGATTAGATGACCTCCTGAGGTCCCTTCCAACCCTGATATTCTATGATTCTATCATAAGAACACAGCGTACGGTGGTTCTGACATAAGGGACTTGATTTCAGAGATCTTCTGGCTGAGGTGATCACCGCCAAGAAGGCAATCTTCAAAGAGAGAAGTAGAAGGGAGGACCCATGAACCTTGACAGAACCAGGTTTAAGTCCCATGGAGGGATCAACTTACGGACCTGAGGATAGAGTCTCTCCAGTCCCTTAAGAAGCCAGACTGTCCTCTTGTGAGACAGCACTGACCTGTCACTCACCGGCAGGTGGAAGGCTGAGACTGCTGCTAAATGTACCTGACAGATACGAGGGCCAGACCTTCCTCCTTTAGATGGAGCAAGTAGTCCAGCTAGTCTGAAGGGAAGACCGAATTGGAGAGAGACCTCATTGAGATGCCCATATTGAGAAGTGCTTGCATTTGGCCAGGTAGGTAACCCTATTGGATGGCTACCTAGTAAGACCTGTTGAGCTTGTTCCGAACAAGCCTGCTCCTCTGGGTTCAGCCATGTAACATTCATGCAGCTAGGTGAATATTCCCAAATCTTTCAATCATTTCCAAAGATCAAATACTTTGGTAACCCACCATAGTCTTCTAAGATCAGGTCCCGGGGGAGCGGAATGAGAAGTGGTGCTGCTATTGATAGATCCAGCAGCATGCTGAACCAGTTTTGGCATGTCCATGCCAGGGCTATAAGAATAACTCTTGCCTTGTCCCGCTTAATTTTCAAGAGGACCTTATGAACCAGCGGGACTGGGGGGAAAGCATAGAACAGGATCCCTGTCCATGGGAGCAAGAAGACATCTGAGAGGGAGCCTGGGCTATGCCTGCACAGTGAACAAAACTGCTTGCACTTCTGGATCATGACCAGGTCTACCTAGGGAAACCCCCTTGTCTGGAAAATGAACCTGGAGACCTCCAAGTGAAAGGTCCACTCATGGCAAAAGGAAAAGGATCTGCTGAGGTGATCTGCCAGTGTATTCCAGGTTCCCAAAAAATGTGATGCCTCGAGGTGGATGGAGTGCTTCATGCAGAAGTCCCATAGACAGACAGCCTCTTGACACAGGGCAGAGAATTGAACTCCTTGCTGCTTCCTGACGTAGAACATTGCCGCAATATCATCTGTCAGAACTTGCAACACTTGCCTGAGATCTGGGGAAAGAACACTTGGCATGTTGAGCAGACAGCCCTGAGTTCCCTGACATTTATGTGCAGGGAGAGTTCTTCCTGGGACCATAGGCCCTGAGTCCTGAGGCTGTCAATATGGGCTCCCCAACCTAGGTCTGATGCATCTGAGACTAGGGACACAGAGCTGAGGGGCAACAAAGGGTACCCCAATCATTACCGACCTTGGGTCCTTCCACCAGGCCAGGTGAGGACCAGGGGTGGAATAGAGTGCGCTGAAACGAAGTGGTGTCTGTTCAGGGATTAAATTGACGCTAAGCACATCTGCAGGGGCCTGAGACACAGCCTTGCATGCTGAACCACTTAAGTGCATGTGGCCTTGTACACTGGAAGCTTGAGCCAAACTCAGGCTGTCTTAATTGGGTGGACCATGACTTGGATATCAGGACCAAGAGTCTGGAATTGGGTCTCTGGAAGAAAGGCTCTGGCTTGGGTCGAGTCAAGCACTACCCCAATAAACTTTATTCTCTGAACTGGAACAAAAGTCGATTTTTGTTTATTAACAGGCCCAGTGCTCAGAAGGTAACTTGGAGCATGCTGATATTGTTCTGTACGGGAGCCTCTGAACAACCCTTGATCAACCAGTCATTAAGGTATGGGTAGAACTGAATGCCTTGCCATCTGAGAAAGGCTGCTACCACCACTATGCACTTTGTGAAAACCTAGGGGGCTGCACACAGGCCGAAGGGAAGAGTGGTGAATTGATAGTGGGTTTGGTTTACAAAAAACCTGAAAAATCTTCTGTGGCCATGGAAGAGAGAAATGTGAAACTAGGCGTCTTTTAAGTCGAAGGCAGTGTACCTGTCCCCTGGATCTAGGGAGAGAATGATGGAGGCCAGAGAGACCATGCAGAACCTCAGTTTCTTGAGATATCCGTTGAGGACATGAAGCTCCTGAATGGACCAAAAGCCCCCCTTGGCCTTTGAGATTAGGAAATATTGGGAGTAAAACCAATTCCCTCTCAAATCTTGAGGAACCTCCTCTATGGCACCCATCCGTAGGAGGGACTGCACCTTCTGGGCGAGGAGTTGCTCATGAGAAGGGTCCCTGAAGAGGGAAGTGTATGGGGGGTAGGAGGGAGGAGTGGACGAAAACCGAAGGGTGTAGCCTACCGTCACTGTATTTAGCACCCAGCGGTCCAATATTATGTAGGACCACACTGGTCTGAAGTGGGCCAGAAAGTCCAAAAATAAAAGGGAGGCAGGATCTGAGGTGGGAACTGGTATAGTGCCCTTTGGCGCACCTTCAGAAGGCCTGCTTGGGCCCACCGGAGTACCTATGTGACCCCAGCTGGGAGGTTGAGGTGGAAGAAAGCAGTTGATGTCACTTGTAACCGCTCACTTTCCTTTTATAGGGTTTCTGTCTCAGAGGTGGAGCTGAGAAGTGAGATAGAGGAAGCACTTCAGGCCCCAACAGCTAAGCCGACAGAGCATAGTGACCAAGGCCCTTGAATCCTTCAGGCCACAAAGTCTTGTGTCCGTCTGCTCTGAGAATAATGAGAAGCTTTCAAAAGGGAGGTCCTGAATAGACTGCTGGACCTCATGAGGAAGTCCTGAGGACTGAAGCCAAGAGCACTGCCTCATGGTGACAGCAGAGGCCATCATCCTGGCTGCTGTGTTGGCTGCATCCACTGCCGCCTGGAGTGAGGTCCTGGCCATATTCTGACCCTCCTCCAAGAGGGCAGAGAATTCCTGCCTTGAGTCCTGAGGCAGAACGTCTTTGAACTTCGCTAAGGAGTCCCAGAGATTTAGTCATATCTCCCCAGTACGGCTTGGTAGTTTGAGATAGAGTCCAAAAACCACTGAGAAGAAGCCTTGCCAAAGCAAGAGAGGTTGTTCCAGCAACCATCAGAGGCAATAAGAAGAAACTGAAAGAGTGCATGGCCAGTGGCACCCCTTTTACCAGCGCATAAGCACGTGGCACCAGAGGGCACTAGAGCTGGCCCGATGGATACCACTGAGGGAAAAATCTTTGGCAATGATGCATGTGGCGCGTACACACCTATTGTGGAATGGACATGAGCAAGCACTCGAAGAACTTCCTCCTCATCATCAGTTGGTATGGGTGGGGCACTCGTTGAGATAGGGGGACACTCCCTTGAAACTGGGGGAATGTCCAGAGATCAAGAAATCCTCAGCACTGAGATGTTGTTGTTGAATAAAAGAGATTCAGGTGTCTTTGCTACTGCCAGATACTGAGAGAATCGAAACTCTTGCATTACTGAAACAGTGGTTGATATTGAGGAGGCTGCCTGGGCAGAAATAACTCAGGGAGAGGCAGCCAATGGTACTGAAGGTTTTGTGTGCTCCAATAAGTGACCAGTAGGTGTTGGTCTGGTCTTTTGCAGTGCCAAACGAGGGGCCTGGTAGGCTCTTTCGGTACCGGTTTAGAAGAACTGGTCTTCTCCCTATCGCTCTGATCTGCAGATGGTACCAATCTTCCAGAGCTGGAACCCTGAGAGTCCTTGGACTTTCTGGTGCTCACAGTACCTGAGGAACCTACAGCCTTGTGGGTCCTGAGTTGGAGACTGGTAGGTGCCAAAGTGGTCGTCTGAAGCGGAGACTGCCTCTTTGAGGTAGATTCTCTACTTCAAGGACTTGAAGCCCACTTCCTAGAGTCCTTTTGAGAGGATTCCAGAAATTTCCTCTTCAATGCTCTAGGGGAGTGCTGCACTGAGGAGGTCAAGGCAATCAACTTGCTCGGAGACTGTTGTACGGAGGGGGGTGAGGGTGCGCCCTGGCCAGGGTCAGAAGCCAGTCCAAGCAAGACAAAGCTTAAGTTCCCAGTTCTTTCTGGCTCTAGATTTAAATCCTAGGAAGAAATTACACTTTTGGGCAACACGTGACTCCCCAAGTCAACAGACACACCAGGATCGCCTCTGGCATGAAAGGTAGCACTTAAAACCAGGTGTGCCCTCCAAGTGTTTAGTTCCTGTGAGGGGAAAAAAAAAAACCACACACATGAAAGGACAATGGTCCTTACACTAAAAACTATATACTGTGACGGGGCAAGGCCAGATGGCTATAGAAAAGTAGTGGGAGATAGATATATTAGCTCCAGGCTAAACAAATCCCTGGTACCAGGTTAAGTGAAATGGAAGCTGCTCCAGGTCAATTAAGACACCTGGGGCCAATTAAGAACTTTCCAGAAGGCAGGGAGAATGCTAGGTTGATTGGGACACCTGAAGCCAATCATGGGCTGGCTGAAACTAGTTAAAAGCCTCCCAGTCAGTCAGGTGGGTGTGCATGTCAGGAGCTGTGGAAGGAAGTTGCGCTGTTGGAGAGGCTGAGTAGTACACACCATATCAGGCACAAGGAAGGAGGCCCTGAGGTAAGGGTGAAGTGGAGCTTGAGGAAGTGAGGGCTGCTGTGGAGGAAGTAGCCCAGGGAATTGTACATGTCATGTTTCTAAAAGGTCAGCTACCATAGCTGATACTATTAGGGTCCCTGGGCTGGAGCCTGGAGTAGAGGGTGGGCCCGGGCTCCGCCCCAACACCTTTGCCCCCTGATTAATCACTGAGACTGGGAGATAACAGAGACTGTGCAAGGAAGGATAACTTCTCCTCACCTCCCTTGCTGGCTTATGATGAAAATGGCTCAGTAGACTGTGACCCTTGTCTCTAGAGAAAGAAGGGTTACGTGGAGGGTCACAGTGAGCCTCTGAGGCTAGCGAAATCCGCCAGGAAACGCAGGACCCACGGAGGGAAGGACAGAGCTTTGTCACAACTGGTGTCAGGAGTGGGACTTCATTCACAGTGTGGCGGAAGAAAGAGGTTTTAAAAAAAAAAGTGCACTGGGGTTTTGGATTTTTTTTTTTTTTTTTTTGGTTTTTGTTTGTTTGCTTTCTACCATATTGGAGGAGGTGGTAAGAGCTCTGGTAGAAGCCACGGCAGCCCAGCAGGAGGCCACCCGGGTTCAGGCAATGGCACAACAAGAGTCTATGCGGCTACAGCAGGAAACCAATCAATTATTGATGAGCCAGGCAACCCAAGATCGCGCCCTCTTGAGAGAGGTGGTGGACCAGCTGAAGATCCTCACCACCCAGGCCGGGGGTCCGACGGGACGTGAACCCTGAGGGCCACTGGTTGTCTGCCAAAGATGACGTCAGGAGAGGACGTAGAGGCATATCTCCTCTCCTTCGAAAGGACTGCTCAGCATGAGGCCTGGCCCCAGGAGCAGTGGGCCAGCATTCTCGCCCCTTTTTTGCGTGGAGAGGCCCAGAAGGCCGACTTTGACTTGCCTGCCATGGATGCCATTGACTATACCCGTCTGAAGGCAGAGATCCTAGCATGATCAGGGGTAATGGCAGCAGTAAGGGCCCACAGGTTCCATGAATGGAAATATCAGGAGAACAACCCCCCGAGGTCCCAGGTATTCGACTTCGTACACCTCGCATGGAAGTGGTTACAGCCCGAGGTGTGCAGGCCGGAGGAGATTTTGGAGACCCTTGTCATCGACCATTACATGCAGGGACTGCTGCCAGATCTCCACAAATGGGTAGGCCAGAACGATCTGTCCACGTACGACAAGATGATCACACTGGTAGAAAGACGGATGACAGCCAGGGAACTGACCCGACTACCCAAGGAAGGCCCCTTTCGAAGCAAGCACCCAACCCCAACCCTGGAAGGTTGGGCAGCCAAACCCAAACCTCGGTGGAAGAAGGGGGGGGGCGCGAAAACCAGCACGGACCCCAGAAGGAAGGGATTGGCCTGAGTGGGGAGAACCCCGGGATTAAACCCCTAATCCCCAGGATAGGGGAGTGATTAAAAGCAATTATAGATGTTATGCATGTGGGGAGTGGGGACACATAGCAGCACAGTGTCCCAGCACCGAGGAGTTTATACAATGTAACTTGGGGGATTGGGAGGTCCCATGCTCCCTTATCCACCTCGAGGGGGTCGCATTGGCCCCACATAATTACACCAGGTCAGTGAGGATAAATGGAGCAGAGACTACAGCGCTTGTGGACTCTGGGAGTGCTATCACCCTCATATCGGGTAAGCTGGTAAAATACAGTCAGCTGCTACAAGCCAAACGCATAGCAGGGACATGCGTGCATGGGGCCGTGAGCCATTACCCCACCATCCCAGTGGAGACAGAGGTTCAGGGAAACCCCATTGAGGTGACTGTGGGCGTAGTTCCTAAACTTCCATATCCTGTAGTCATTGGGAGGGACTATCCAGGGTTTGATAATTTACTCCCCCCGGAGAGGCTGGAGGGAGGCGGGGACCCTGAGGACAGCGACTCGTCACTGGGGGAATGTCAACACCCAATGTTCGCTGAGATGTCTCAGGATCTTTTCTCAGCCCCCTGAAAGACCTGGAAGACAAAAAAAAGAGAGGAAGGCTGCAAAGGCCTTGGGAACCCAGATCCTGACCCAGGGCCAGAAGACCTCCCTAGTAGGCAGATGGACGCGAGCAGCCAACAGAGAAACTTCCACCACAGAAGGTGAGCCAGAAGCTGCCCGCAGCCATGACGGCAGTGAGCCGCTGGAAGACGCAGAAGCCGGCTCCTAGGAGCTGGGGCAGGTTAGTCCCGGGAGAGAGACTTTTGGGCGGGACCAGGCGGAGGACCCCAGATATGATAACGTCAGGAAAGAGGTGGCCGAGATTGATGGGATACCCGTGGATGGGAAGGTCCGGGGTCCCCGATCTTACTTTATAGTGAAGAAAGATCTCCTGTACCGCATGGTGCAAACGCAGGAGCAAGAGATACAACAACTTCCGGTGCCACGAAAACATCAAAAAGCCATATTGAGTCTCGCCCACAGTCACCTGTTTGGAGGACACCTAGGGGTAGAGAAAACCCAGGCACGGATCCTTCGGAGGTTCTTCTGGCCAGGAGTACATGAAGATGTCCAGCGATACTGCACCTCTTGTCTGGAGTGTCAGTTACATAGCCCTCGCCCACACTTGCGGGCTCCTTTGATACCTCGTCCAATAATAGAGGTTCCTTTCGAACGGATAGCTATGGATCTGGTAGGGCACCTAGAGAAGACAGCTCGGGGCAACCAACATGTGCTTGTTGTACTGGACTATGCAACCCGGTACCCGGAAGCTGTTCCCCTGCGCAACACAGCTTCCAAGACAATAGCTAAGGAGCTAGTACAGATCTTTGCCCAGGTTGTGCTACCCAAGGAGATATTGACTGATCAAGGGACACCTTTCGTGCCCAAGTTAATGAAAGGTCTCTGTTCACTGCTCCATGTACAAGCCCTACGGACCTCTGTATTCCACAAGGCCATCTGTTTGCGGGTGGTAAGATTCAATAGTACCCTCAAGTCCATGATCAGGAAAGTGGTGAGCCAGGATGGGAAAGATTGGGATACCCTATTGCCTTACCTCATGTTCGCCATCCGAGAAGTTCCGCAAGCCTCCACGGGTTTCTCTCCATTCGAACTACTATATGGGCACCAACCTCGGGGCATATTGGATATAGCCAGAGAAGCCTGGGAAGAGGAGCCAAATCCCAGAAGGAACATAGCTGAGCATGTACTGCAGATGAGAGATCGGATAGCCCGAGTTACGCCTATTGTACGGGAGCACTTGGAGAGAGCACAGGAGACCCAACGAACCCATTATAACCACCAAGCGAAGCTTCGACAGTTCCAACCAGGGGATCGGGTGATGGTACTGGTGCCCATAGCAGAAAGTAAACTGTTGGCCCAGTGGCAGGGACCCTACGAAATAATCGAAGCCGTGGGAGAGGTGAACTATAAGGTGCAGCAGCCAGGCCGCCGGAAATCGGAGCAAATTTACCACATCAATCCTCTAAAACCCTGGCACAATTGAGAGGCATGCTTAGTCATGCAGGAGACCCTTCCCCAGGAGGATAACTTGCACGAGCAAGTGAGGATATCATCCAACATGATGCTGATCCAAAAGATCGAAGCAGCCAACATGATTAATCGCAACAGAGATGCGTTCTCTACAAAACCAGGGCGGACGACTGAGACCTATCACCATATCCGCACGATCCCCGGAGCCAAGGTAACATTGAGACCCTACCGAATCCCAGCAGCCAAAAGAGAAGAAATCAAGGCCGAAGTAAAGAACATGTTAGAATTAGGGGTTATTGAAGAATCTTACAGTCAGTGGTCCAGTCCAATTGTTCTAGTGTCTAAACCTGACGGTACTATGAGATTCTGTAATGACTTTCGCCGACTGAATGAAATATCCCAGTTTGATGCATACCCCATACCACACATCGACGAACTGGTTGACCAACTGGGTAGTGCCCGATTCTTGAGTACACTGGATCTGACAAAAGGGTACTGGCAGATTCCTCTGACCAAAGAAGCTAAAGAAAAGACAGCATTCTCCACCCCGGATGGGCTATTCCAGTACATCGTCCTCCCTTTTGGGCTACATGGGGCCCCAGCCACATTCCAGCGCCTCATGGATAAGCTGCTGTGCCCCCATACTAGTTATGCATGTTGATGTCATCATCTATACGCCAGACTGGGGACCCACTTAGAGAAAGTTGAGGCAGTACTGCGCACCTTAAGGCGGGCTGGCCTCACTGTTAATCCCGCTAAATGTGCCATAGGGCTAGCAGAGGCTAGGTACCTGGGATATATTGTGGGAAGGGGCATAGTGAAGCCCCAAACGAACAAGCTAGAGGCAATTCAAAACTGGCCCCGGCCGACCCGAAAGAAGCAGGTCCGTGAGTTCCTAGGCGTGGAAGGCTACTACCGATGGTTTATTCCCCACTTCACCACTAGGGCAAGTCCCCTAACGGACCTGGTGAAGGCCCAAGGTCCAGACATGGTAAAGTGGACTGACGCAGCAGAGGGGGCATTTACAGACCTTTGGACGGCCCTCTGTAATGACCCCTTGCTCACAGCCCCGGACTTTAACAGGGAATTTATTTTAGAAACAGACGCTTCCAAGGTGGGGTTGGGAGCAGTTCTGTCGCAAATGGTGGGAGAAGAGGAACACCCGATCCTCTACCTAAGCAGAAAGCTTCTCTCAAGAGAACAGAAATACACAGTAGTTGAGAGAGAATGCCTTGCTGTCAAATGGGCTATGGAGACACTGCGTTATTACCTCTTAGGCCGGCGATTTACTCTTGTGACGGACCATGCACCCCTCCAGTGGATGCAGCGGAATAAGGAAAAGAATGCAAGGGTCACCAGGTGGTTCTTATCCCTCCAACCATTCCAGTTCCGCATACGGCACAGGGCTGGATGCCACCATGGCAACGCTGATGGTCTGTCACGAGCATACTGTCTGGCGTCCCAAGTTGCCCAACTCTATGGTGTTGAGCAGAGGTGGGGGGATATGTGACAGGGCAAGGCTAGATGGCTATAGAAAAGTAGTGGGAGATAGATATATTAGCTCCGGGCTAAACAAATCCCTGGTACCAGGTTAAGTGAAATGGAAGCTGCTCCAGGTCAATTAAGACACCTGGGGCCAATTAAGAACTTTCCAGAAGGCAGGGAGAATGCTAGGTTGATTGGGACACCTGAAGCCAATCATGGGCTGGCTGAAACTAGTTAAAAGCCTCCCAGTCAGTCAGGTGGGTGTGCATGTCAGGAGCTGTGGGAGGAAGTTGTGCTGTTGGAGAGGCTGAGTAGTTCACACCATATCTGGCACAAGGAAGGAAGCCCTGAGGTAAGGGTGAAGTGGAGCTTGAGGAAGTGAGGGCTGCTGTGGAGGAAGTAGCCCAGGGAATTGTACATGTCATGTTTCTAAAAGGTCAGCTACCATAGCTGATACTATTAGGGTCCCTGGGCTGGAGCCTGGAGTAGAGGGTGGGCCCGGGCTCCGCCCCAACACCTTTGCCCCCTGATTAATCACTGAGACTGGGAGATAACAGAGACTGTGCAAGGAAGGATAACTTCTCCTCACCTCCCTTGCTGGCTTATGATGAAAATGGCTCAGTAGACTGTGACCCTTGTCTCTAGAGAAAGAAGGGTTACGTGGAGGGTCACAGTGAGCCTCTGAGGCTAGCGAAATCCGCCAGGAAACGCGGGACCCACGGAGGCAAGGACAGAGCTTTGTCACAATACCTATATGTGTGCGTGTGTGCATAAGTGAACACTAACAAATAGATAAGATTCCAGAGTAACAGCCGTGTTAGTCTGTATTCGCAAAAAGAAAAGGAGTACTTGTGGCACCTTAGAGACTAACCAATTTATTTGAGCATAAGCTTTCGTGAGCTACAGCTCACTTGCTCACGAAAGCTTATGCTCAAATAAATTGGTTAGTCTCTAAGGTGCCACAAGTACTCCTTTTCTTTTTTAGTAGATAAGAGAAAAATACAGTTGAGGTCATCTCTACTTGGACACTGCTGAGGCGGATGAGAACAAACTGAGGGTGGTTTGCCTGCCTAGCTCCATATAGCTACCGTGCAGAACATGAGGCTGCATGGGGTGAATGCATGCTGAATTGGCACTGCTCCCTAAAATTTCCAATCTGAGGCAAATGGGATGCATGTGCACCTAGAATGGAGCATCCATAGGGACACTACTCAAAGAACATAAATTAGTGACTATCTTTGAAAAGTTTGGTCTGGCATCATACAGGAACTCTGTGGCAGAGGCAGGGATAGAATCCAATTCTTCAAGGCAGCATTCATCTACCCTTAATCTTGAAACTGTCCTGTTCCTGCATTCTCCTGCCTCATTCACTACATACCTTCCAACTTCTACAATAAATGAGGCAAGGGCCTTATAGACAACAGACTCTTCCACTACAAAACCTTGATTCATGCTGCCAGCAGATCCATCTTGTGCACTGAATGAGGGTGGGGTCCAGTGGAAAAAATATGATATGATCATGCAATGATATGTCATCATACATACATACATACAAAGGGGCCAAATTGCAACCTTAATTCTGGCATTTCCTAACAGGAGTGCTTGATGTTACAACTTTAAAAGAATGTTATTAATGTTGTTGTCCATGTTATTTTATTAAAAAAATTTAGTTTTTCTTTACAAAATGCAGATGCCTATGAGAAAGACTAATATAAAGAATTAGAATAAATCCCAAGACATACAAAGCCTGAAAACAGAGAGGGGAAATTAATCTGAACTCACTTTTTATTTACTGTCTCGTCATTATACAACATAGGATGGAGAAGGGCAGGCAATAGGTTACTTTTTCAGTTAATTTTATTAATTTAATTAAACATGATATGAATGCAAAACCCATAGTATAGCAAATTCATAATTTTCTTTATCCTCAATTTATATTACCATGTAAAAGAATTTAAATAGTTGCATACACTCAATTAACTGATGAGATTTTTTTCATGAATCACACTGGTCAATATTGTTGCATGACAAAGCCAGCACACTACTGCCCACGACAACCCAAGTGAACACATAGAAATAGAATAACAGCACGTCAGACAACAGAGAAACAGCAATGTTATCAGCAATGTTGTTGTAGCCATGTTGGTCACAGGATATTAGAGCGACAAGGAGGGTGAGGTAATATCTTTTATTGGAGCTCTTCTTCGGGTCAGCTCTGTGTAGCTGGAAAACTTTTCTCCTTAACCAACAGAAGTTGCTCCAATAAAAGATATTACCTCACCAACCTTGTGTCTTTATTTTCAGCAATATCACATCACTGAGACACCAAGAAAGAAAAAAAAATACTATAATGTCTCAAGTAATGGTGACAGCGTAAGGAACGGCAGAGATGGCCCATACCTCTCACTACTTCTTTTGTTGCCTCCCCAACCATAGGAGAAAATCATGCAGGCGAGATGGAGAAAGAGCCTAGCAGTTTCCTCACTTCAAGACTGCTCCTATTAGGGAAAGAAGGTTCCCAGAACCTGATCCTTTCCCATGGCTGCTCCTTGAGTTTTACACATGTGGTCTTTAACAATATCTCCATTAACAGTTTAAGATTAACAAATGAAATATTTTACCGGCAAGCAACACTGGGATTGGCATTCCTTGACAGAAGTAGTTCCACAGTCTTCAAAATCTGCTCCTCTGAAGCACGTGCAGTACATGCAGCCATTAATACAGTATATTGATCTGAATTGAAAATTACAATTGGAGGATTGTGATGTCAACAAATAACGTACTCCTTGTAACAATCTGAAGCAGAGTGTTTTTAATATTACATCTTTACAATAGTTCAGACAGATTCTCAAGTTTGATAAAATAAAGTATTTGATCTTTGGGAACAACTGAAAGATTTGAGAATATTCAGCTCAATTAAGGTAAATGAAGCCATTAAGACAGATGAAACCACTCAGGAAGAGGAAGGAGAAGCAACTGAGGAAGACAATGAAATAGTAATTGAAGAGTAGGAAAAACCCAAGACCAAGCTTAAAAAAATAATCAGGTATATTAAGTGGTCTTATTTTCAAAGAACTGAACACTTTTAGGACATATAGGTGAATTTAAGTATAAGGAAAGGAAAAAACTGTCTTCTATAGAACAGTGGTTCTCAACAACAGGTATATGTATTCCTGGGGGTACAGAGGTCTTCCAGGGGCTACATCAACTCATCTAGATACTTGCCTAGTTTTACAACAGGCTACATAAAAAGCACTAGCAAAGTCAGTACAAACAAAAATTTCATACAGGCAAAATGAGAAACTAAGCAATTTTTCAGCAATAATGTGCTGTGACACTTTCGTATTTTTATGTCTGATTTTGTAAGCAAGTAGTTTTTAAGTGAGGTGAAACTTGGGGGGTACACAAGAGAAATCTGACTCCTGAAAAGGTGTAAAGTAGTCTGAAAAGGTTGAGAACCACTGCTATAGAAAGTATTTGAAAAGACTGAATTTTGAAACAAAGTAACTACACAAAATGAAATTTCCCACAAGTCATTTTTCAACTTCCATGAGCAGAAAGATAATGCAGTTGATTAATATATTGATCTTAGTAATGCATTTGACACATTGGTTGACAAAATCTTATTCAAAATGTATATAAATTAGATACCAACACTGACACATTGACTGAATGCAGGCAGGACTTTAAACAAAGGGCAATGATAAACCAATCAATTTGGGGGGGTGGTATCTAGAGGTGCATTGGAGAGATTAGTGTTGGGTATTTATTTAACATTCATAAGCTAAAAACTGAATTTTATTAACATGCTGATTCTAAATTTAGTTAACATATCTGGGAAAAATAATCTGAAATCTGAAATACAAATATTCAAAAGGAAGGAGAAAGCTGGAGAGCAATAATGCTGAGAGAGAGCTTGGAGCGATGGCTAGTCTAAAATTAGATAATGTGGCTCCAAAAAAGGCCAAAGCACTTTTGTGCCTCAAACACAGCTACCATGTCAGATCAAAGAATACATCAGTTTTAGGTGCCACTACACATAGAATACTACATTTAGTTCTAGGTACCTCATTACCTGAAAGATTGAAATCTTTCAGTTATTCTGAAGATTGCAATATGATTATTAGGAGTAGGAGCCAGGGACTGACTTGTGAAGAATATAAGTAGGGCACTACCAAATTCACGGCCATGAAAATCATGTCACGGACCGTGAAATCTGGTCTTTTACGTGCTTTTACCCTATACTATACAGATGTCACAGGAGAGACCACATTTCTCAAATTGGGGATCCTGACCCAAAAGGAAGTTGCAGGAGGGGTCGCAAGGTTATTTTAGGAGGGCTGCAGTATTGCCACCCTTACTTCTGCACTGCCTTCAGAGCTGGGTGGCCAGAGAGTGGTGGCTGCTGACTGAGGGCCCAGCTCTACAGGCAGTAACACAGAAGAAAGGGTGGCAATACCATACCATGCCATTCTTACCTCTGCACTGCTACTGGTGGCAGCTCTGCCTTCAGAGCTGGACTCCTGGCCAGCAACAGCCGCTCTCCAGCTGCCCAGCTCTGAAGGCAGCGCCGCCGCCAGCAGCAGCGCAGAAGTAAAGGTAGCAGTACCACAATCCCCCTACAATAACCTTGCAATCCCCCAACAACTCCTTTTTGGGTCAGGCCCTCTACAATTATAACACCATGAAATTTCAGATTTAAATAGCTGAAATCATGAAATTTATGATTTTTAAAATCTTATGACCGTGAATTTGGTAGGGCCCAAAATATAAGAAAGCATCTCAACTTACTAAAGACAAACTGTGACAGGGAAGATAATTATTGATGCAAAATGCTTAAAATGTGGGTTTCACTCCTTTAGCATAATGTCAGAAATCATTTTCATAGTTCTGCATTTTTCATGTAAAAAACTTATAAAAGCAAACGTGAGACAATGGGTAAATATGATTTCATTCTAAGGGTAGTCTACACTTAGTCTAGAGATATCATGCATAATACCCTCAATTCACACACCACTCCCCATGGACATCAATGACACCTTTGCACTAAGATCAAAGGTAAAATAAGGCCTTTATGTAGTAATTAAACTTAAATATAGTAAATGTATTCAGTACTTGTCTGTCACACTCAACGTTACTCAGTGGGAAAATGATTATTTATATTACCATTGCATCTAGGAGCCTTAGTCACAGAAAATATGCTTAACTTCAGGATCTCTACCATTTGATTCTCTTCCCCAACCTCTTCTGTCTGATATCTAGCTCCCTTCCTCCCTATGCACATCTGTATTCCCACAGACACACCTCTTGGGCACCATTGTAATATTACTAAGATCAGCAATGAGAGCAAATTTTTAC
Source organism: Natator depressus (assembly GCF_965152275.1). Classification (NCBI taxonomy): domain Eukaryota; kingdom Metazoa; phylum Chordata; order Testudines; family Cheloniidae; genus Natator; species Natator depressus. The sequence goes on from NC_134234.1 coordinate 301,988,519, forward strand.
ATTTAGTACCATCATTACCCTTTATACTTAACAACCAATTAATAAATAGAAGTTGTGGAAGTTTTTTTGGATCTTTCTGCAAGCTCAGGAAGATTTACATTCAGTTCACCATTGGATGGTTATCTTTGCACTAGGGCTACAATCCATATGATAAGATTCCAGGAAAGTCACTCTTTGTGTCAATTGCCTAAAATATCTGCTGAGTCAGCATGAAGTGATGGGTGATTGAAAGCTATTTTTGTTCAAAGTATCACCAGATTCTACCATCACTGGGTTTCACAGTCTGTTACCGTTCAATTTTTAAGTTCTCAGCCATTTTGACTTTACAAATTACACCTGTACAATGTACAGCTACAGTAATGCATGTATTTATGCCATGCCAAGTGTCCTAGGCCACTGTAAGATCAGAGATAACTCAACCAATCACTACTCTTAGGCTACAGCTAATTTGCATGCAGCAATTTCATTGGTTGTATGAGGAAGACTGCACAGATGTTGGATTACTTGGGCCCGACGTTAGCATTAAGTAAAATTGCAGGGTCTGAAGAATCTGAATGTGCCAGACAGGCAAATACAGCTGGTTGAAATTTTTATCATCAGAAAGATGTTGGTGTCTCCTCCCCATGGCCTTTTGACCAAAATGAAACTTTTTATTTGGGGGCAAAATGTTTCCTTTTTGATTAAGAGTTTCAAAATTGTGTGTCTTTTTGGTGAGGAAAAGACTTGCCAGTAAAAGAGCAAAGGAGAGAGACAAAAAAGTGAAAGTGTTTTTCCTCAGTGAAATGAAATTTCATCAAAAAAGTTCACGATGGTTTCAAAGAGAATGAAAGTTATTTTCCCACATTTTTTGCAAAAGCTACTTTTTTTTTTAAACCAACTCTATAGGCCACATAAACATATCATGTAGATCTCGTTTTGAAACTACTGATCTAAAATATGCTGTTTGGCTAGGCAACAAATTAAAGTATTAAGGGGAAGAAAACTATTTGTAAGGTGCAATAATGTTATCGACTTAATACCAAAGAAAGAGAAACTATTTAGAGTAGCACAAAATGGCCTAACCAGAAATATAGAAACTGCTATACTGGATCAGACTAGTAGTCCATCTAAGTCCAACACCCTGTCCTTAATGGTGGCCACTTGCAGATATTTCAGAAGATATAAAAACTCTAAAATGGAGAGCTATGGAATAATCTTGCAACAGAAGACATTTCTTCCTAACCCCCATTAGTTAGCAGCTAGCTAATGCCTTAAAGTATGAGTAAATTCCAGCCATCCCCAACCATGTCCCTTCCACCAAGAGAAATGCAGGAGTTAGTGGTATAGAGACAGTTATGCCACTTGGTGTCATATGGAAATTCCCCCATGTAAATTTAAGTCCTCTTTGCACTACCAGAATGGCACAGAGCAGGATCTGGCTCACAGAAAAAAATCTGTTTTAATCAAAACATATACCAAGCTAAGCAGAAATTTTGGTAAAATTCATTAGGATATTGCATGCTGTAGTGTTAAAATAAGCTTTTTTTTAAAAAAAATATTCCTGTTGTCAGGATAACACTAGTTTATTTACTGAAATGATGTAACTACATGATTGCTAGAGCAGCTTTTCCAAACTGCACTTTATAATTATTTCCTTTTAAAGCCTGAAGCATATATTACCCCTCTTTACAAAAAAAGACTCACTCACAACCATCTGTTAGTGCATGTGATTGCCATTATCTGCCCACTAACTCCAATTCAAGTGACGTTCTACTGCAGTTCACTGAAATTCATCTGAGTTCAATTACTTAAAGGAGGAAGTTCGGTTTAAAACAAGATAGAAAGCACACACAGGATATTTTTGAAAAAACTTTCTTCATCGATATAATAACTGAAATATATTCCTGCAAAGAAAAAAAAGATTCTTTAAGTGTCCCACACGTTGCTGTCTTCTACGATGTAGAAATGTCTTAATTTTGACTTCCATCAAGGTAAGAAAATGAGCTGTGTTGTAAGATTTCATATTGACTAGTAAACAAAGCCACTGAAAAACAAATCAGAGTCTGTTTCTTAGAAAGAAACAGCAATGAGTATACAGGAGTTATCAATTTTTTCTATATACTTGGGAAAATTTGTTATATAACAAATTTTCCCAAGTATATAGAAAATTTTTTGGATTTTTCCAGATTATGTAAACCTTGATCATCCAATAATCAGATCACGCAAGATTAATTTGTCTCCAAAATTAATTTAGAAAACTAATTTATATTATGTATCACTAATTATTCAATTTTTACATGTTCCCGACAAGACATTTACCTGTACTGTACAATTTTTCTACAATATTTCCATTTACTATGGTAATACAGAGTGAGACTTTTTGATTTAAAATTTGACAACCTTCATTTTACTGGAATACCATGCTGCATTTTTAGAAAAGTGAAAACATAATGAATGCACATTTATTTACATTGTACATATGATCACTAGTCCAATGGGACTTGCAGGCAACTGAGAGGAGACATTCTGACCTATGCGGCCAGATGGAAAGTGGGAGAAATGAGGATCATTATCTTCAGAAGGGACAGGAGAGCATTTCTATTAGTAGTTAAACTATACAGACCCTGTCTTCAAACATTTATAAAGCATTTAACATAACAGGGGCCCAATCCTAATAGGTGGCTCCGGGTATTGCCATAATATACATATTTAATAAATGAATTAAATTATTTAATTACACAACAGTGTCCTGTAATTTAGGCAAAATATTTCCCCCCTACTCCATTTCTTATAGGATATAAGAAAAAGGCAGTAATTGAGGTCAGCACAGTTCTAGCAATACAATTTAACTTGCATTTACTGTAGAATTAGTCAAGGGGAGCACAATACATTAAGATTTGTTTAAACAAAATTAAACCCAAAATTTTGTGAGTGATGGTGTGGTAGACTGTTTTAAAATTTTTCTACAATCTTGATTACAGTCTCCAGATTATGAAGCCAAGTTTAGGACCTAGTCTACTTGACAGTGACCCTTTCTTTTTTCCTGAATATTTAAGAGATGACATAAATAGGAGAAAGTGTACTAGTCAGAATCAACTGTAACTTCTAATTTGATTCACAAGTATCTTACCCTTATCAAAGCTTGCATTAGCACCTCTGTCCAGTAGGATACGAACTAATTCCACATTAGCAACACTAGCAGCATACATCAGGGGAGTCCATCCAAACTGAAAACTAGATTCTACGTTCACACCTGTCAAAACGTTAAAAAATTTACAAAGATAAATATGTATTTTAGAACTCCAACTCCAATACACACAGTAATGTAAATATTTAACTGTTTTCTCTAATGTCTTTATATCTATTCCTAGGGAGAGGAAGTGCTTTGTTCCATATTTTTATCTTCTTCGATCAATTAAAAGACTCCATCTCTGCTTGGAACTCTGGAAACAAATTCCACAACTGAATATCAAGAAGCCTGATTCTTAACTCATCAAAATCAAACCACCATAACATTTCAAACATGATCCCAGAGACAAAAAGATTTTAGAAAGGCTAGCAACACACAATTGCAGCAAACTTATTCATTATCACAGCTGTGCCCAGATTTATCTTCTCCACTTAAATAATGCAGTGATTCCCACTAATAATAATAAGATGATGATGATGATGATGATTTTTGGTTTTGCTTCATGAATTGGACTTTGTGTGGGAGGTCACAAAACAGAAAGTAGGCTGTGTCTAGCAACAGTGAGAGGAGCAAGTAATTCCACCCTAGCTGGTTGCTAGGGTTTTCATGATTTAGAACTCCCCTACACCGGCCCCTTCTGATCTCTGTCTGCTTTTGCTTTAGCATAAGCTACCTTAGCATTTAGTACTACCTAATTAAAGGTCTCTAGAGGAAAAAACAAGATTTAACCACAACACCCAGATGTGGTTCTAGACTAATGATTTCCCATGCACAAGAAAAAAATATTACCCAGCTGTAATTCTGATGCTCTAAAACCATCATTTATGCAAGTTTCTGACTGTTCAGTCTTTCCCTCTTAGCATAAAACTCGTGTTACTTTCCTATTTAAGATTTTGACCCTGCAGGGGAGCTGGGCAAAGCACAAGCCTGGCCCTGTATCTGGCTACTACATATCACTTCCTGACAAACTGAAATGCTACCTTCTGAACATTCCAGTCAGGTCTTGCAACTGTCCAGGAGACACTCTCAGGACAAACTTAATATAAGATGATCAACAAAAGATTTTAAAAGTGCCTCAGAAAAATATTTTAAAAATAAGTTGCAAGAGAAGAATTCCTCAAAGTAATTTTCAAACCCCAAAAAGAATCAGAAAGGGAGTGGGAATGCTCAAACCCCAGTATTGCTGAAACTTGTAGGGTGGTGTAGACAGGAAGGGACACAGCTGGTCAGGGTGGATTTGATTTAAATCACGATTTAAATCACTAGTCAGGAAGACTCGATTTAATCATGGATTTCTACATAAAACTGCATTCTTGTTGGTTGTTATAACCTTAATACATATTCTTCACAATTCAGAGACAGATGAGCCCAAACTGGGTCTCTCTTACGGCCTGCTACCATTATAGGTTTTCCCTTCTAGTGAGAGAATGGTATGGTAGATCTCAAATCAGTGAAGGCTACACTCAGAAAGACCTCAAGACTTCCGGAATATACTGCTCAAACAGTTTCACTTTTGTTTCTACTGTCTGTCCCGCCCTTCTCACATTTATCTGAATACTTCTTCTCCTTGTCCAGATCTAATCCGCCCCCAACAATCTTCTATTCATTGAACTTTTTGAAACTTTGCACTTTTAGAGAGCAGTAAGGAATTGACTCTCTGTACACAAATTTGCAGAGGGACAATAAGGCTGAGGTCTGTTATTTCTCACCTCTATAAATTATTTATTTAAAACCATTTTTTGCCGTTGACAAGCATATTATTTCTGGAGACACAAATCCACACTTTGAGAACGGCAAAACTAAGCATCTCTGATGGTATCTTCTAGACTTAGCACTGAGTCCCATTGGGTAGATAGAAAGATTAACCTAAATAGTCTATACAGAAACCCCTGGAACCGCATAAGATTGGATCCCTAATCCATGAACTATTGGAACGCATTTACAAAACTTTTCTTAAACATTACATGAATATATTGTCTCATACTGTAGAATTAGAATTTATAATCCCTATTCCATGATGAGATATCTTTGAGCTATAATGTATCTTAATTAAAACTATCTTTAGATAAAATGCTTTTTGAGGAAAAAATCTATCAAAAAATCCGATTTAAATAAAAAAAAATCTGATTTAATTTTTTTTAAATCATTGATTTTTATCCACCCTGCAGCTGGTCAGTCTTCCCTCACTGCCAGCTCAAAAAGTGGAATTAAATTACCTAATTAGTGATGTGTTATGATCAATAATACCAGGGACTATCAACCTCTTCACATCTGTGCCCTCTGAATCAACAGTAGTGCCTGGTTTATTTAAGTGAGGGAGGCACTACCAGTTCAGTCTGGCCAGTGTCTGGCCAAGGAAGGCCATGTCCTCTTGTGTGGGGATCTTTCCCTTTCTGGAAATGGTGAAAGGTGGCACAGAAACAAGGGACTGCTACTGGAGTGCAAGACAGAGCTGTAGGGGGTGCAGAAACTTATACCACTTTGAGTGAGCCACCTCACGGTACACCTTACTGTACAGCCACTGCAAGGAAGCTTTAATTTGCCATTAAGGTAGCTAGAAACTGGAGAGAGAAGAGAAAAACTCCTAACAGACATCTTGGGACAAAGCTACATTTGTCTAACAGCTGCATGAGAAACAGACCATTTCCAAATTGGGGTGGGGACTCCCAGAAAAAGAAACAAAACTGGACAACTGTTGTATGGAATTACACAAATCAAAGAAAATGGAGCCAGTTCGGAAGCCTACAACAGTCACAGGAACCCATTAGGAAAAGTAAGGAAATACTGTATGGCTGGGATGGTGATCTAATCTGAATGCTGAATTAGACCTAGATTATGAAGAACCAAGATGCTTGAAGTATACTATTAAAAGGGTAAGAACCGTGAATCTTGTAATCTTAAAGGCAAATTGTTTCATGCTCTTACCAGAGACAGAAAGGAAAGAGGATGAGGTACAGGAATGAAAAAATGAGGACTGGTTTCAAGATACTGTACACTATTAACAAAAAACATGTTTAGATCTTGGCAGCACTTTTAACTCAGAAGGTATGTCTACACAGCAGCTGGGAGATGTAATTCCGAGTACAAGCAGACATACGCATGCTAGTTCTGCTTGAGTTAGTGCCTAAAAAAAACAAGTGTGACCGTGACAGCATCAGGAGCAGCTTGGGCAAGCCATCTGAGTATGTACCCAGGTATAGTCAGCTACATTGGTTCCAAATAATTTGAGTTCTTTTAATAATACACTTGTGCACATAGCTGGCCTATGTAACCAAGCAATCTTATCACCTTTCAGATCCCTTCCATATCACTGTTCCACTCATATCTTGTTTCAAATTGGAATAAGCTCTTTCGAGCAAGGACTGTGTCTTCATATCTTTGTGCTGCTAGCACAATTGGATCCTCATAGGGCCTGTCATAAATATAAAGGGAAAGGTAACCACCTTTCTGTATACAGTGCTATAAAATCCCTCCTGGCCAGAGGCAAAACCCTTTCACCTGTAAAGGGTTAAGAAGCTAAGATAACCTCGCTGGCACCTGACCCAAAATGACCACGGAGGGGACAAGACACTTTCAAATCTTGAGGGGGGGGGCCAGGGGACAAAGGGTTTGTCTGTCTGTGTGATGCTTTTCCTGGGAACAGATCAGGAATGCAGCCTTACAACTCCTGTTAAGTTAGTAAGTAATCTAGCTAGGAATGCGTTAGATTTCCTTTTGTTTAGTGGCTGGTAAAATAAGCTGTGCTGGATGGAATGTATATTCCTGTTTGTGTGTCTTTTTGGTAACTTACAGTTTTGCCTAGAGGGATTCTCTATGTTTTGAATCTGATTACCCTGTAAGGTATTTACCATCCTGATTTTACAGAGGTGATTCTTTTACCTTTTCTTTAATTAAAATTCTTCTTTTAAGAACCTGATTGATTTTTCATTGTTCTTAAGATCCAAGGGTTTGGGTCCGTGTTCACCTGTACAAATTGGTGAGGATTCTTATCAAGCCTTCCCCAGGAAAGGGAGTGTAGGGCTTGGGGGGATATTTTGGGGGAAGATGTCTCCAAGTGGGCTCTTTCCCTGTTCTTTGTTTAAAACGCTTGGTGGTGGCAGCATACGGTTCATGGACAAGGCAAAGTTTGTACCTTGGGGAAGTTTTTAACCTAAACTGGTAAGAATAAGCTTAGGGGGTCTTTCATGCAGGTCCCCACATCTGTACCCTAGAGTTCAGAGTGGGGAAGGAAACTTGACAGGGCCTTTAGGTGCTACTTCAGTAAAAAAAAAAACAAACACCACCTCTATTGAAATTATACTCTGAGGCTCCATTAAATAAATAAATTTTTACCTACCATTATGGAAAGTTTTCACTGTGCAATCTGCATATACAGTGGACTGCAAGATGGCCATCAAGAATAACGGCAGGGTTCACTTTCTTTGAGGCCAAACTCACAATTCTTACAAGTATCAGAGGGGTAGCCATGTTAGTCTGGATCTGTGAAAGCGGCACAGAGTCCTGTGGCATCTTATAGACTAACAGACATATTGGAGCATAAGCTTTCATGGGTGAATACCTACTTCTTCAGATGCAATTCTTACAAGGCAACTAAGACAAACCTTTTGAAGACTAGTACCAGCATTTATTTACATTTAAATTCTTCTAGTTTTCTACCTCTGTTCCTCCCGCCTCACTCCACTGTATATATCACTGGCTAGAGCTAGACAATGAAACTTAACCAAGAGATAAACAGAATGGAAGCAGAGCAAGACAGAAAGGTGGCACAGAAAAATTTGGTACGGAAACAGGCAACTGGGGGTATGCGGAAGAGAAACATCAAGAGAGGATGGTATGGCAATACCGGGGAAAAGAAATGTAGGAAAAACAACAATACACACTGCTCTAACCACTAGAAGGAATGTCAAAACCTGTTGCAGAGATGTGACTTGCACTCGATTACAACAACATATGAGTAAGGTAGAGTCTATATTTTTTAAGGTAAAGTCTACATTTTCCTGGTAGAAAATGACATGAAGTCCCTCATCCCTCTGCAGTGATGTAAGTCCCTTTAGACTCAACTCTTGGTTTTACTGGGAACTACACAGGGCCATCCCTAGATATTTTGGAGCCCTAAGCAGCCCCCCCGCAGGGGGGAGGAGAGTGGCTGGCCCCAGGCCTTTGCGGGGGGGGGGGGCGACAGGAGCAAGCTTGGGGAGCGGGGGGAAACTGCCCCCCAGCACGAGCCAGCAGAGCGGAGCGAGTTAGGGCCAGGTTGCTCCACTTCCTGACACCCAGTGAGTGCAAGGCAGGCCCAACCCCACACTGATGGGGCGGCGGGAAGTGGAGTGACCCAGCCCACTCCGCTCTGCTCCCCTGGCTCCCAGCCTTGGGACTTGGGGGGAAGGGGCAACCGCCCCCGCAGCAGTCACCGGCGGTGCGGCTGGGAGCCAGCGGAGCAAAGTGGGCTGGGGCCGGGTCAGTCCACTTCCCGCCACCCGGGAAGGGACATTGCCCAGGGGAAGGGGTGGAGTGGATGTGGGGCTGGGGCGGAGCAGGGGCGGGAAGAGGTGGGGCTGGGGCGGAGCAGGAGCCATGGGGAAGAGGCAGGGAAGGGCAGCTTTCCAGGGCGGTTCAGCCAGCCGGGGGATCAGGCTGGCTGCTGGAGCAGCACGCAGCTGCATAGGGCACCAGGAAATTTGGGGCAATTTGGTGCCCCAAATTTTCTGGTGCCTTACACACCTGCATAGTTTGCATCTGAGTAAGGACAGCCCTGGAACTACAGCATTCCACAATCTCCAGCCAAATGCTGCCTCTGCCGAGTAGTGCAGACCTGACCATGTTGCTGCTTTACATATTCAAATAGCTTGGTCATGTGGTTTGTCTGTCCTATATATTGCTATCACTATGATAAGAAGGGTGTTTAACAGCCAATGATGAGGATATTTGTTTTACAGCATTCAATACTGTGCAAAGTACCTTACAAAGAATCATACTAATCCTTCTCAAAAGGTTTTACAAGCTATATAAACAAAAATGGGGCCAAAAAAAAAAAAAAATGGAGACTGGCATGCAAGAAGCAGAGGGAGAAGGGATTAGTGCACATCATATGGAACCTGTGACTTCTGCAATGTTTTCTCCTTTTAATATTCCTTTTTAGACCCATATCCTTCTCTTTTCTCTAGTCCTCTCATAGACCGCAGCCCTGATTTAATACGGCTATTAAATGCTTAGGTCTAATTAACCCCTACACATTAGCAAACTTTTATCATGTTATCCTCCACAAAGTTACCCACAAGTCAATCTTTTAACATACAAAACAGCTGAGAGAGTTAGAACTACTCACTCCTAAAGAAGGAAAGGTGGGCCCTCCATAGCACCTTACAGCTGCTCCTGCTGCTGTGTGCCTCCTGAAGGAAGCCAGGGACAACTTTAAGGGCTACTCCCTAGGAAATGCTTTAGGCTTTAATCTACATGGCCTCAACAACCCCTCTCCCTAGACTGCTGTGTACTCTAGGAATCCTTCTTATGGAAAACAAAGACTTCCCACTTTTTATGCTATATGTACACAATTTCTCATCCATCTTGCAACTCAGGTACAAAACCAAACCTTTCCTTTGCCCTTTTAATGCAATTGTTTTCAGTGCTTGTTATGTCCAGGTTGTGCCAGAGGTTTTTCTTTAACTAGCTGGATTCTAGCAATATAAAGATAAAGATCTGTGATTCACCTCCAAAGGCAATACTTGGCATAAAAGTACCTTCCTTATCTCTGTGAACAGAAGAGAATGCTGCTAGAGGAGCAGCGTATTGCCCATATATTCTGTTGGCTTATCTTACTACCAACAGGAAAGCTACTTTTGTAGACAGAAAATGAGATCTGAAGTTCCAAAGGTGAATGAGGTAACGCTTGAAGAACTAAGGTCAAGTTCCACGTACAGACTCTTTTCCCCAACAGATTCAAGTTACTTGACACCTATGAAAATCAAGAGGATGTACAGATTTTTTTGGCCCATTCCTAAAATAAACTTTAGCACACAGTCTGTTCATATCCAGACTCAGTTAATTTGTCCTGTAAGAATTCAAAGATACAAGTCACTGGTGGATTTATATGACTTATTTCTCTGAGAGAGCAACAGTGGTCAAAACAATCGTATCCCTGCAGACTCTGTCAATGTGCAGTGTCCCCCCCATAATTAACCAGACATTAATAATTATTTCTGAACATAATTTCTCTCTCAGCAGCAATGCAGAAACACCAAGATCTAGCCCAAGTCTAACAAGAATTTTTGGATTCAGTAGGTCTTCACTGTTGAAGAACAGAAGAGAGTATTAAAAACTGAATTAACTCAGAATTTAGCCTTACTGGCCACTGCAGAGTTGGCAGAGCAATCAATTTTTTCCATCTTTGTGGATGAGAGAGAAAATGGGGCAAGAAGGCAAACAGGAATTATAAAGACCACTCAAGTCTGTGGTCTAGATCTCATGGAAAGAATCTTATTTGAAATAAATTGTGATGATAAATGCCTAATTTTGAAGTTCTCAAAAGATGTTACCATCATCTTTAAAACCTTTTTTTCCCTCTTTTCAGTACCCAAGGAATCAAGTATAGCCCCAAAAACTGTTCTGAGCACAGAAGAAACAGAGCTAATTCTCTCTCTTAATACCCCAAGTTGGTGTTTTCACTGTATTTACACACTTTTTTATTCACCTTATTTACATACATTTCTAAGGTAACTTTCTCCATAGCATCTATGCAGTTAACTGCATCAAAATGAAAAAATGCACTTTACATAAAAGACCAATTAGATTGCCTGTTCCCCTATCTACTCACTTCCCCTGCCAACACAGAATTTTACCCTATAGTATGACAATGTGATAGCCACAGAATTCCCTTCACCCCTATGTTACATCAACACCTCCAAAACCCTTTGGGTGGATTATTTCCTTACTGAAAAATATGCTAATTCTCCATCACTTTGCCAGATTTGCTTCTGAGGCAAAATTAACATTTAGATTATATGTAATTTCTCATGGGCTGCTCTAGTTTGTGACATGGACTGCAGTGGCTCCCAGAGCAGTCCAGAGTTTGGCTCAAAGCTGTCATTGCCCCACTTACTTCCCTCCTCAGGCTTCACCTTGGGAGTATGCCTCTATCAAGTTCTACTAAGCTATTCTGGTTGGATTTTCAAAGGGGCAACAAAGTTACCTCTATGACCCCAGAACCAACTCCTCACCAAATTGAATTACTGCTCTTATACTATAGCTCTTCAAAGAAACTGATGAACAAATTCAACATTGTCGAGACTACTTCCTCACCTCCCATTGAACCCATTCTCAGAAACAGCCATACTGTTTTTGCTAAAAACTTCAAAAATTCAGCCTGTGGCAGAGAACAACATCAAAAATTTCAGACTGAATGGTTAAAGTTTGCCAAAGTTATAAGCCACTAAAAACAGAGGCTTATAATGTAAAACATTAGGCAACCCTAACTGTATAGGCACCACTCACAGTCAGCTCCACCTATCAATAAAGAAAGCTTTGACACAAAGCATGAGGTCACAAACATTTCATACACAGTGATGTTAATTTGCTTCACCCTTTTAAACAACCAATTTTGCAATAGTGTTTTACTTAAAATGAATGCACTTCATACTGTGGTCACGAAATTGGCAGTTTTTATTTTCAGAAGAGCAAGATACATCACTCAGTTTAATATCTGGAAAAAAAAAAACGCCCCAAGTTTGCCAACAAGCTACAATTTTCCAGAAATTATACTAATTTTCTCAGAACAGAAACTCCTTTCTGCTATACTCCAGTTTTGTGTTGAAGCACAATTTTCTGAAGATCACCACGAGGCAGGTTAATTTATCTGTGTAGCTCATGACTGACCACTCTAACTGCCCTGGGTGCTGCAATAAAGGATCCAATCCCCGAATACTGGATTAATGGAAATATTTTCTAAGTGAGGAAGCCATTTTAAAATCAAATTAGTATTTTTAAGCAGAATTTGTAACAGTGAAAAACATCACACAAGTTGATTAAAGATTTAGACCTCTTAGAATCAGACAATCTAGCAATCTGAAACTACTGTTGCCAGGACAGCCCAAGAGGCAAACCAAAGGCACAATAACGCTGGTGGAGTAGGTATAAAAAAACTGAAAAGCAAGAACCACTGAATTCCACCCTCAATTTAAACCTCCTCCCTGCAAATTTACAATATATTGTTTGCAAACCTAGTATACTCTTTTTAAAAAATATGAAGAGAACAAAATGTAAGGAGGTAGAGGATACTATACAGCATGCTTAGTATATTCCATCTGAAAGAAAACCTTACCAATGAATCAAGAACTCTGAACATCGGCGCTATGCTACACAATGTTATTCCTAGCAAATTAATGACTTTGTGGCAATGCTGGATGGTGATCCACTCATAAGGAGACAGTGATTCTGTAATTACATTTTGAATAAATATAGAGTCTATACTGTTTTACAAATGTTTGATTACACATACACAGGCTTAGCAATACTCCTTTGAAATTAGAAATTTAGAAGGCCTTCAAATTACATTTTCCCAAATTCAGTAGATTTAAGTTAAGTTTACAATCCACTTTTCTCACCTGAATTTAAAAGTTCTTCAATCATGGACACATCCCCAGAAGTCAAAGCTTTCTTTAATGTTTCATCCTTGTCTTCTAACTGTATTTTTTTACTAAATTGCTAAATAGGCAAGAAAATAAAATCAGAGCCCGGTTACTTCATAATAAACATTTTTTCTACTCAACGTTCAACATGCTTTTGAAGGCACAGTGGGGAAGGAAGTAGAAGAAAAATCATTGTTTTCTTTCCTCTATCTTGGTCTGAATAATTGCCAGGATTTGTTTAGGTTCTACTATAATTTACTGATAAGGACAAAGTAAGAGAAAGTTACAGCACAGAAAGGAAAATAATTTACATACAGTTCTACACCGAAACAAGTGTGCCTGTAAAAATGGCACTTTTTTATTCAATAGATCTGCTCTCCTAGCACATTCCACCAAACTGGCTTACCTTATTAAAAAATGAGATTTTTACGAACCAACACAGTTCTTGGAGAGGTAGATTTATTTTCTTGCTTGCACAAGAGAATTGATAATTCCTATAGCAAGGCTACCCATTCCCAAAAGCGGTCCAAGGCCTTGAGTCCAAGGCCGGCAGTACCGCCTAGAGACAATACTCCTGACTGTGTCGACCAATGGCAAGAATCAATGGCCACCTTGCCTAGTGGTGCGATTCAGCACCTACATCACCCAATGGCAAGAGTCAGCAGCCAAGGATAGGGGAACTCAGGCTTCCCTGCTCCACTGGGTTCCAACCCAGAGCCCAAAGAAACAATAATTTACATTGTACAATCTAGGAGACAGGCGCCCCATGCCTAGTCCCTGGGCCACTTCCTACCGCGGCTTCAGATCATCTGCTTGTCTGACTTGTGGTTCCCTTTGGAGTTCCTGTCTGTGGCGGTTCAGCGTCCACAACCCCTGTGGCTGAAAAGTCTCTGGCGGAGTGACCATAAGGCCTGGTCCCAGCCTTTGGGAACCTCAGTGGCTTCTCTGCAGGAGATTGTAGACCCATCTGCTCTCCTGCTCAGTTAACCCAAACTGAGTTGAATGCTCCCTCCCCAGCAGGGGCGACGGGGCATGGCTTTCTGTGTCCAGAGCAACCCGTTAACCCTTGTCTCATCAGTGTGGGGCTCATACACCCTGTCACACCCATGAAAGTCTAATCAGTTACACTTGCATACACAACAGAATCCAAGGCCAGTGCAGTTGAATAGATATAATTAAAGCAGTTTTTGGCCACAAATTATTACTGGAAGTGCTGGCAGAATACTAGGGTGGAACAGAATCATTAATATTTCATTATTGTTTGTTTCCAGTCACAGCATGAGATAAATGTCACCTAAACTCTGCATTTCCCAGTTTTCTAACATTCATTATTCCTTACAAGAATATTAGAAACACAGCCTGACCTGATAATTAGGCTTGGAAGGATTAGATATTTATTGGTTAATGTTGATTTTACCGTATACACAAACCAACAAAAATATTTCCAATAATAATCATCAAAATTTTCAGATAGATAAAAACAGAAAAAAAAATGCTTAAAAATAAACACTGATCTTATGCGTTGAAATTTTAAAAAATCAAATGCTGCAAAGCGAATGCATAATTCACTCAGTAATACCTGCAATAAGCTCACTAAACAGTGATAAACTAGAGTATATCTTTAGAAGGACATCCAATCTTGATTTAAAGACTGCAGAAGATGAAGAAACTAGCAATCCCTGTTAAACTGTTCAATGAAAGGTTACCATAATAGTCAAAAGCTTGCATCCAATTTCCAGTTTCAAATTCCAGTCAAAGTCTGTCTGGTAGCCTAAAGAGCCTTCTATTAGAGCTCTTCTCTCCCTTATCAGTATTTATACACTGATCAAGTCACCTTTTAACTTTCACTTCCAGGAACACAATCAATTTAGTTTATTAAGTCCCTCATGTTTCCATGTCTCAAATCTTTAAGCTCTTTTCTGAAACATCTCCAATATTCAACATCCTTACTAAAAGTGCAGACACCAAAACAAAACATAATATTTAAGTAGTGGTCTCACCATATACAGAGGCAAGATCACCTCATTACTCCTACTCTATAGCCTCAATCCCAACATTTGCGTTTGGAAATGTACACTCTTACATTAATAGCACAGAAGTTGATCCAATAAAAGATATTACATCACCCATCTTATCTCACTAAGAGCATAAGGAACTTTGCAGCCACATCCTTATATCTACAATATAAAGATTTTTTCTGTGAAAATCAGGGTGGACTGATTTAAATTACCAAGTGGAAAGCCTTCATTTCCATCATCAATTTTAATCAAGTTTTCCATTTGTACTGCAGTTATTGTCTAAAGAAAGGTACCCTCTTATTGGTTCATATAACTACTAAAATATGTTGATTTACAAAAAAAAGAGCTTGATATTTTCAGATTCTTATTAATTATACATTTTAGTATGTTAGACAATGGTAAGTGATATATTGCTTATCTACTAGACAATAAACTTTTTGCTCATGATTTGTGTGAAGCTGCATTATGATAGTAATTAGAATTTAATTAAATACACAAAATATCATATAAAATTTGTATTAAACAAAACAAGCCCTTAATTCAATACATAACCTACCATACCATATTTATGAAGCTTGACCTCAAGAGTTAGATTTTTTCCCAATTTCTTTCTTTCATAGCAAAGCAGCCTTTAACTCAAAGTTTTTGATAGAGGCTCGTGAATTCAGTGCATTTATTTTTCATTCACATGTTTTAAGAGATAAGTTTAGGCCTTACATTTTGTATTAAAATCAGACTTCAATTTAAACAGGTTCATTTTTAAGCAAGAAAAAACCTTATAATTTAAAAAACAAAACAAAAAAAGTCAGTTTTTAATTTTTTCAGAGAAGCATGGATTTTTATCCACCTTCATGTAAATTAAACATCAGCAATATTTTCAATGGTTCCCCGATGTTGCCATTATTAGTCATCAAATTTTCAGTTGGACTTGATATCAAAGGTCTTCAGAAAGGACTTAATTGCTGAGAAAGTAGTGGCTCTGTGAGATAGTTCAGGAAAGGTGTTCCGTGCATAAGGAATGGTACAGAAAAAAGCACATAGGCAGTAGTGAAAGAAGATGACAGAGGACGTGTCAAATCTGATACTATTAGTAGGGCAGGAGGGACTGGTGAGGGGCTCAACAAAAAAGCTTCTGGGTTGATCTGAATGATGAGGCTAAACACGCATTTTCAACCCACTAGTGTTGAAGCCTCTTTATTACACAGCAACATGAGAAGTATCCAAGTAGCCAGTGATAGTGAGAAAACTTAGTGCATGATATGAATTCACAATATTTAATCAATGGCTTACTCCACCTCTCAGCTAGTCAGGGCACAAAAAGCAAACCATTAAACTGGTCACCCATATTGCAAAGTCTAAACAACAGAAACTCACATCAGTAGCCCACAGATTAGCAATTTTGTTCATTCAAAACATTTACTGAATCCTGAAAATGGTCCCAATTCAGCAAAGCATTTACGCAGGTCCTTATTTCCATGCCTATTCAAAGTACTTAAGCAGATGCCCCACTGAAGTTAATGTCACAAAGTCCCTTTTCAGAGTAGATTAAAACTTTTAAGTCTGAATCCTGTAAAACATAGGAATCTTAAAAATACTAATTTGCTAGGAGCAGCCAGAAGACTACAAGACCCCAGAACTATAATATTCAGTTCAATTGTGGTGAAACTCCAATGCAAAACTGATGTAATTGAGTGGAATTTTTCCTCCCCATCATTACAAATGCACGTTTGTCAATACAGTGATATGTCCTGGCTGCTCCTAAAATCATTTTGGTACATGAACAATTTACGCTTTATTTAAATAAAAACAAAATTAGAAATAAGAAGCTATAAGAAGTTGTATTTCTTATGAATACCTAATATTCTAAAACAGAAATATGATTTTTTTTGGTATTATCTTAAAACTTCCTATGGTCACTAATTCAACTGGAAAGTTTTGTGTGGATTCAGTATCAGGCTGTGAGAGTATTTAACACTTAGCTATACAGCATGCTGCACTTCCAAAGCCACGTACAAATAATGTACAAACAAGGCAGAAACGCGAGGGGAGGGGAAGGAAATACAGGGGGGGAGTGGAGGGGTACATCCTCAGCCACATCCCCGCTGACAGATGGCCAACGCGACCCAGAGGGTGGATGACTTATGGGCTCTGCTGGATCAGCACAGGTCACACATGGGATGCTGCGGCTGCTCAGAGGTTGTCCCCAGCGCTGGTACCACGGTAGGACTCTATAGTGAAGCAGGGTCCACATCACACCCAGCGAGCCATGTGTGCAGCAGCGGTGCAGCCCACTAGGTTGCCAGACGTCCGGTTTTCAACCAGAATGCCCAGTCGAAAAGGGACACTGGCAGCTCTGGTCAGCACCGCTGACTGGGCCGTTAAAAGTCTGGTCGGCAGTGCAGCGGGCCTAAAGCAGGCTCCCTATCTGCCCTGGCTCCGCGCAGCTCCCGGAAGTGGCCGGCATGTCCCTGTGGCTCCTTGGCGCAGGGGCAGCCAGGGAAGTTCTGCATGCTGCCCCTGCCCTGAGCACCGTCTCCACAGGTCCAATTGGCCGGGAACCAGGGCCTATAGGAGCTGCAAGGGCAACGCCTGCAGGCGAGGATAGCATGTAGAGCCCCTTGGCCAACCCTGCACCTAGAGCAGGGGTGGGCAAACTACAGCCTGGATCCAGCCCACAAGCCGTTTCAAGCCGGCCCAAGAGCTCTCACTGGGGAGTGGGATCTGGGGCTTGCCCTGCTCCGGCACTCCAGCTGGGGTTCAGGGTCAGAGGCCGCACCACATAGCTCCTGGAAGCCCCAGCGTGGCCCCGCTCCAGTGCTCCAGCTGGGGCACAGGTCGGGGGCTGCACCACATGGCTCCTGGAAGTTGTCGCATGGCTGCACTCTGGCTCCTATGACTGCCAATGGCCCCTCCAGTGCTCCAATGGGAGCTACAGGGGCGGTGCCTGTGGATGGGACAGCACACAGAGCCGCCTGGCCACGCCTCCGTGTAGGAGGCGGAGAAGGGACATGCCACTACTTCCGGGAGCCGCTTGAGGTAAGCGTTGCTCAGAGCCTGCACCCCTGAACCTCTTGCCACGTCCCAACCCCCCTGCCCCCGCCCTGATCCCCCTCCCACCCTCCAAACCCCTCGATCCCAGCCCAAAGCACCCTCCTACACCCCAAACTCCTCATCCCCCGCCCCACCCTACAACCTGCACCCCCAACCAGAGCCTTCACCCCCTTCCACAGCCCAACCCCAATTTTGTCAGCATTCATGGCCCGCCATACAATTTCAATTCCCAGATGTGGCCAAAAGTTTGCCCACCCCTGGCCTAGGGGCTGCAGGGACATATGGACCAATTCCAGGAGCTGCCAGAGATAAGGGCCACCCCTCATCCCTGGCCCCACCCCAGAGCCTGCACCGCCAGGCGGAGCCCGCACCCCCTCCCACACCTGAACCCCCTGCCCCAGCCCAGTGAAAATGAGCGAGTGAGGGTGGGGGACAGTGAGCGATGCAGTCAGCGGGCACGGAGCCCCGGAGAAAGGGCGAAGAGGGGGCGGGGCCTCGGGGAAGGGCAGGGCCGCGGTGGGGGGGATAAATGGGGTTCAGTTTTCTGCAATGGGGCAGTTGGCAACCCTAGGCCCAAATGATGAGCGCCGAGCACGCGGGCCAGGCCCAGAGCCCCCGCAACCCAGCCAGGCCCCCAGCACCACCGCCGCCTGCCTGGCAGAGCGGCGGGAGCCCGAGGGCGCCCCCACCTGCGGCTCCTCCTGCACGAACCCGATGACCCAGCGGTCCTCGTCGCTGTCGCTGCTCTCGCCTCCCCCGGCCACCGCCAGCGAGCGGGAAGCCCCCGGCATGGCCCCCTGCTGCCGCCGCGCGCCCGCACTGCGCCCGCTGAGCCCCCGGCACCCGAGCCTCGTTTCCACTCCCCGCCGCCGGAGCGGGAAAACGTCTCACGTGGGAAGCCGCTGCGGGTCACGTGGCTGTGCGGCGGGGCCCTAGGGGACGGTGAGCGAGCGTGTGCTCCGCCCCTGTCCGCGCGTCGCCCCGCGAGCCCCGCCGCGCGGGTGCCCGGGACCGGGCTGGGGGAGGGACCCCGCAGGCGGGGCTGGAAGTTGACTCATAAACTGGCTTTTCAGGACTGGGGTTTTTAATTTTTCTTAAGGCAGCATAAACCCCTGTCTGGAGTAGAAGGGGGCTCGTGAAGGACCCTGAACAAGGTCCGATCGATTTCAGTAGGCACTGGTGTTTTCTGCTAGTGCCTCTGGGACAGACATGACACCCCCTGAAACGTGATGGCTGCTACTTACAGAGTGGGAGTAAGTAAACCCATAGTCCAGTCTGCTCTCGAAACAAGGGTCAAGCGGTGTCCTGGATGGAAAACTTTGAAGTAACACAGCAGTGGCATAGAAAGGAGTGCTGAGGAGTCACCATTATTATGATCTCCTTTTACCATCAATAAATTCACAAATCTGTTTACAAAACAAATTAGGAACCCAATCCCACATTCCTTACCCAAGGAAAACCACTATTTGATGTCAATGTGAGATTTGGCTAGGTAAGGAGTGAAGAATTTGGCCCTAAATCTAGTAAAAGTGTGCCAATGGCCAAATGCACCTGATGAGTCATAAAATGTGGCCCTGCCTACTGCTTAGTTTCTTACTTCATCTAAAGCGTGAAGATAAGATCAAATGTAATTTTTTATTGCTAGTGAATTCTAAAAGACAGCAACTGTTATTAATCTGTCAGAATAGGTATAGGTAATAAAAATTATAGTTGTGTGCATTACTTTGTTAATGTTAGGAACCTTTAGGAAACAGATAGATGATAAGACAGTAAATACTATAATACCACTATGTAAATCCATGGATGGTCCCCACGTTGAATACTGTGTGCAGTTCTGGTTGCCCCATCTCAAAAAAGATTTATTAGAATTGGAAAAAGCACAGAGAAGGGTAACAAAAATGAAGAGGAGGTAAAAATAATCTCTTCCATATTAGGATTAGTCTCTGGATTAAGTTTAGAAGCGTGATCAACAAGGGTGATGTCGTGGTGGGAGTCTACTATAGACCACCAGACCAGGGGGATGAGGTGGACGAGGCTTTCTTCCGCCAACTCGCAGAAGCTACTAGATCGCATGCCCTGGTTCTCATGGGCGACTTCAATCATCCTGATATCTGCTGGGAGAGCAATACAGCGGTGCACAGACAATCCAGGAAGTTTTTGGAAACTGTAGGGGACAATTTCCTGGTGCAAGTGCTGGAGGAACCAACTAGGGGCGGAGCTCTTCTTGACCTGCTGCTCACAAACCGGGAAGAATTAGTAGGGGAAGCAAAAGTGGATGGGAACCTGGGAGGCAGTGACCATGAGATGGTCAAGTTCAGGATTCTGACACAAGGAAGAAAGGAAAGCAGCAGAATACGGACCCTGAACTTCAGAAAAGCAGACTTTGACTCCCTCAGGGAACTGATGGGCAGGATCCCCTGGGAGAATAACATGAGGGGGAAAGGAGTCCAGGAGAGCTGGCTGTATTTTAAAGAATCCTTATTGTGGTTACAGGGACAAACCATCCCGATGTGTAGAAAGAATAGTAAATATGGCAGGTGACCAGCTTGGCTTAACAGTGAAATCCTTGCTGATCTTAACCACAAAAAAGAGGCTTACAAGAAGTGGAAGACTGGACAAATGACCAGGGATGAGTATAAAAATATTGCTCGGGCATGTAGGAGTGAAATCAGGAAGGCTAAATGACACCTGGAGTTGCAGTTAGCGAGAGATGTTAAGAGTAACAAGAAAGGTTTCTTCAGGTATGTTGGCAAGAAGAAGAATGAGGGAGGCAACCTAGTGACAGAGGATGTGGAAAAAGCTAATGTACTCAATGCTTTTTTGCCTCTGTCTTCACAAACAAGGTCAGCTCCCAGACTACTGCACTGGGCAGCACAGCATGGGGAGGAGGTGACCAGCCCTCTGTGAAGAAAGAAGTGGTTCGGGACTATTTAGAAAAGCTGGACGTGCACAAGTCCATGGGGCCGGATGCGTTGCATCCGAGAGTGCTTAAGGAATTGGCGGGTGTGATTGCAGAGCCATTGGCCATTATCTTTGAAAACTAATGGCGATCAGGGGAAGTCCCGGAAGACTGGAAAAAGGCTAATGTAGTGCCAATCTCTAAAAAAGGGAAGAAGGAGGATCCTGGGAACTACAGGCCAGTCAGCCTCACCTCAGTCCCCGGAAAAATCCTGGAGCGTGTCCTCAAGGAATCAATTCTGAAGCACTTAGAGGAGAGGAAAGTGATCAGGAACAGTCAGCATGGATTCACCAAGGGAAAGTCATGCCTGACTAATCTAATTGCCTTCTGTGATGAGATAACTGGTTCTGTGGATGAAGGGAAAGCAGTGGACGTGTTGTTCCTTGACTTTAGCAAAGCTTTTGACACGGTCTCCCACAGTATTCTTGTCAGCAAGTTCAAGAAGTATGGGCTGGATGGATGCACTACAAGGTGGGTAGAAAGTTGGCTAGATTGTCGGGCTCAATGGGTAGTGATCAATGGCTCCATGTCAAGTTGGCAGCCGGTGTCAAGTGGAGTGCCCCAGGGGTCGGTCCTGGGGCCGGTTTTGTTCAATATCTTCATTAACGATCTGGAGGATGGTGTGGATTGCACCCTCAGCAAGTTTGCAGATGACACTAAACTGGGAGGAGTGGTAGATACGCTGGACGGTAGGGATAGGATACAGAGGGACCTAGACAAATTGGAGGATTGGGCCAAAAGAAATCTGATGAGGTTCAACAAGGACAAGTGCAGAGTCCTGCACTTAGGACGGAAGAATCCCATGCACCGCTACAGACTAGGGACCGAATGGCTAGGCAGCAGTTCTGCAGAAAAGGACCTAGGGGTTACAGTGGATGAGAAGCTGGATATGAGTCAACAGTGTGCCCTTGTTGCCAAGAAGGCCAATGGCATTTTCTGATGTATAAGTAGGGGCATTGCCAGCAGATCGAGGGACGTGATTGTTCCCCTCTATTTGACATTGGTGAGGCCTCATCTGGAGTACTGTGTCCAGTTTTGGGCCCCACACTACAAGAAGGATGTGGAAAAATTGGAAAACGTCCAGCGAAGGGCAACAAAAATGATTAGGGGTCTGGAACACATGACTTATGAGGAGAGGCTGAAGGAACTGGGATTGTTTAGTCTACGGAAGTGAAGAATGAGGGAGGATTTGATAGCTGCTTTCAACTACCTGAAAGGGGTTCCAAAGAGGATGGATCTAGACTGTTCTCAGTGGTAGCAGATGACAGAACGAGGAGTAATGGTCTCAAGTTGCAATGGGGGAGGTTTAGGTTGGATATTAGGAAAAACTTTTTCACTAGGAGAGTGGTGAAACACTGGAATGCGTTACCTAGGGAGGTGGTGGAATCCCCTTCCTTAGAAGTTTTTAAGGTTAGGCTTTTGATATACTCATCTTTGATGAGTTTTTAAGGTTAGGCTAGATGATTTAGTTGGGGATTGGTTCTGCTCTGGGCAGGGGGTTGAACTAGATGACCTCCAGGGGTCCCTTCCAATTCTGATATTCTATGATTCTAGGAGAGATTAAAAAGACTAAACTGTTCAGTTTAGAAAAGAGATGCCTAAGGGAGGACACCGGCCAGGAAAGCTGCCCCCACTCCGGCCCCATGCCCACTCCACCCCTTCCCCATAGCCTCCGCCCCAGCCCCGCCCCCACTCCACCCCTTCCCCTGAGCTATGGCTTGGGGGACTGCAGCAGGGGTCGGGCCTGATCCCACACTCACTGGATGGCGGGAAGTGGAGTGACCTAGACCCAGCCCGTTCCGTGCCGCTGGTGAGTGCTGGCGGGTGGTTGCCCTCTGCCCCCAAAGCCCCAAGCCTGCTCCTGCCCCCCACAGACTTTGGGTGTAGCCCCCCCTGCATGGAGGGCTGGGGCCAGCTCCCCCCCGTGGGGGGGGGCTGCGTAGGGCACCACACTGTCTAGGGACAGTCCTGTTACTACCCCTTCCCAGAACACAAGAACCAGAGGACTCCTCTTGACACAGGTGCCGGCTTCCTCCTTGCTTTGGGGGTGCTGAACCCCTGCTCTGGCCCAGGCCCTGTCCCCACTCTACCCTTTCCCGAAGCCCTCACCCCCACCCTGCCTCTTCCTGCCCAGTTCTGACCCCTCCCCTGAGCGTGCCCTGTCCCCACTCCTTCCAGCACGTTCTGCATGCCACGGAACAGCTGATCCGGGATGGATGGGAAGCGCTGGGAGGGAGGAAGGAGGAGCTGATTGGAAGGTCCGCTGCCAGGCAGGAGGCACTGGAGGGGACGGGGGAGGAGCTAGCTGCCAGTGGGTGCTGAGCACCCACTAATTTTTTTCCGTGGGTGCTCAAGGACTGGAACACCCACAGAGTTGGCACCTATGCCTCATGAAATTAATAGACAACAGTTTAAAACAAACAAAAGGAAGTCCTTCTTCACACAGCGCACCGTCAAGCTGTGGAACTCATTGTCAGGGGATATTGTGAAGGCCAAAAGTATAACCGGGTTCAAAGAAGAATTAGATAAGTTCATGGAGGACAGGTTAATCAATAGCTATTAGCCAAGATGTTTGGGGATACAATCTCATGCTTATGTTTAGGGCCTGGCCATGAAAAACACACCGTGGACCATGAACTCTGGTCTCCCCCACCCCCATGAACTCTGGTCTTTTGAGTGCTTTTACCCTGTACTATACAGCTTTCACGGGGGGGACCAGCGTTTCTCAAATTGGGGGTCCCGACCCAAAAGGGAGTTGCAGGGGCGTCACAAGGTTATTTTAGAGGGGTTGTGATATTGCCACCCTTATTTATGCGCTGCCTTCAGAGCTGGGCAGCCGGAGAGCAGTGGCTGCTGGCTGAGCGCCCAGCTCTGAAGGCAGCGCCCGGCCAGCAGCAGCGCAGAAGTAAGGGTGGCAATACCAGACAGTGCCACCCTTACTTCTGCATTGCTGCCTTCATTTGAGCTGGGTGGCTGGAGAGTGGCAACTGCTGACTGAGGGCCCAGGCAGCAGCGCATAAGTAAGGTGGCAGTACCATACCATGCCATCCTTAGTTCTGTGCTGCTACTGGCAGCGGCTTTGCTTTCTGATCTGGGCACTCCGGCCAACAGCCGCCACGCTCCAGCTGCCCAGCTCTGAAGGCAGTGACACTGCCAGCAGCAGTGCAGAAGTAAGGGTAGCAGTACCACAACCCGCCCTACAATAACCTTGTGACCCCTCCCCACAACTCCTTTTTGGCTCAGGACCCCAACAATTACCAGACTGTGAAATATCAGATTTAAATAGCTGAAATAGTGAAATTTATGATTTATTAAGTCCTATTACCATGAAATTGACCAAATGGATCGTGAATTTGGTAGGGGCCTACTTATGTTCTTATGTATGTTACAGGCAGTATGAGTAGTGATGCCTATAGTTATCATTGCCCAATACTTCCCATTCTAAGACCCTTTTGTAAAATTACTTATTACTTTGCCAAAATTTAACTGTTCGGGCTGAAATTTTCCTTGCCAGGTGTCTAATTTTGGGGGGGGGGGGGTGGGGAGAGCTGGCGGGGGTGGGTGGGAAGGAGGGTGGAAAAGGTTCATCTATTTCCAAGAATGAGTTTAGGAAAATATTTTGTCCAAGTTAAAGAACTGTGTATAAGAATTTTTTTTAGAAATCTCTAAAGCCTCCATGCTTTGGAGCAAGAACTTGAAATTTGGCAGGGAGGTCACCGTGGTGTCAGGGATGTGCAGTGCCCATGAAAAATTAGCCAAGTTTGGCAAGTTATGAGCCTTTGAAACATCCCAGGTAGCATGTGTTCAGTATAGACTTGTTAGAGTTTGGTTGTCAAGTTCTCCCAAAATTCCATCTGTAACAACTATGCTCCTGTCCCCAATATCTCTTGCATGCTAACCAGATTTCCCTGCACCATCCCCACAGATGATGCTCCATCCTGAAACTATAGGAGCAGAGCAGGATTTTCCTGCTATTTCTGTTCAGGGACAGAAAGTATTACAGAGAGACTGAAAAGTTGACCATCGTTATACCACACCCATATCACTTCCAAATATGAGAAAGTATACCTCTTTATTGGCTTTAAAGCTAGTGCTGAATCATAGAATATCAGGGTTGGAAGGGACCTCAGGAGGTCATCTAGTCCAACCCCCTGCTCAAAGCAGGACCAATCCCCAACTAAATCATCCCAGTCAGGGCTTTGCCAAGCCTGACCTTAAAAACTTTTAAGGAAGGGGATTCCACCACCTCCCTAGGTAACACATTCCAGTGTTTCACCACCCTCCTAGTGAAAAAGTTTTTCCTAATATCCAACCTAAACCTCCCCCATTGCAACTTGAGACCATTACTCCTCGTTCTGTCATCTGCTACCACTGAGAACAGTCTAGATCCATCCTCTTTGGAACCCCTTTCAGGTAATTGAAAGCAGCTATCAAATCCTCCCTCATTCTTCACTTCCGCAGACTAAACAATCCCAGTTCCCTCAGCCTCTCCTCATAAATCATGTGTTCCAGTCCCCTAATCATTTTTGTTGCCCTTCGCTGGACGTTTTCCAATTTTTCCACATCCTTCTTATAGTGTGGGGCCCAAAACTGGACACAGTACTCCAGATGAGGCCTCACCAATGTCGAATAGAGGGGAACGATCACGTCCCTCGATCTGCTGGCAATGCCCCTACATATACATCAGAAAATGCCATTGGCCTTCTTGGCAACAAGGGCACACTGTTGACTCATATCCAGCTTCTCATCCACTGTAACCCCTAGGTCCTTTTCTGCAGAACTGCTGCCTAGCCATTCGGTCCCTAGTCTGTAGCGGTGCATGGGATTCTTCCGTCCTAAGTGCAGGACTCTGCACTTGTCCTTGTTGAACCTCATCAGATTTCTTTTGGCCCAATCCTCTAATTTGTCTAGGTCCCTCTGTATCCTATCCCTACCGTCCAGCGTATCTACCACTCCTCCCAGTTTAGTGTCATCTGCAAACTTGCTGAGGGTGCAATCCACACCATCCTCCAGATCGTTAATGAAGATATTGAACAAAACCAGCCCCAGGACTGACCCTTGAGGCACTCCGCTAGATACCGGCTGCCAACTAGACATGGAGCCATTGATCACTACCCATTGAGCCTGACAATCTAGCCAGCTTTCTATCCACCTTATAGTCCATTCATCCAGCCCATACTTCTTTAACTTGCTGACAAGAATACTGTGGGAGACAGTGTCAAAAGCTTTGCTAAAGTCAAGGAACAGCACGTCCACTGCTTTCCGCTCATCCACAGGGCCAGTTATCTCATCATAGAAGGCAGTTAGATTAGTATTACAGAGAGACTGAAAAGCTGAAATCCTTGCAAAGCTGAAGATACAGGAAGCAACTATCCTATGGCAGGAGCATAGGAGATGACTAGATGATGGAGACCCCTGTATAATGCAGGGAATGGACTGCCCTTGAAAGAGGACACCACTTACTTTTTCTTTCCCCTCTCCTAATAAACCAAACTCTTTTTTCTGCTCTTTCACATAAGTGACTGATACTCAGAGAGACAGACAGTTACACTCACACACACACACAAAAAAGATACATACAAGCACACATTTCCTGTTTAATTTATTTATGTCTCCTTTTCTGTCCACTTCACTGAATACATTCCTTTGACTCATGATGAGGTCCTTGCAGAACATAGCTTTGATGCTCTGTTCTGGTAACAAGAAGGGGGAGTTGTGTTTATATACTTTTTTTCTACAAGATAAACAGTGCAAAAGAAAGAAACAACAAATGTACCCAGAAGGCTCACTCAGTGCTTTTGTTAAAATCAGGTCAAATCAATGCACATTTTAAAGTGTGAGAGCTGCTAACTTATGTTTACATGGACCTGGAAAGGACTTTACATATTGGTTATTTTTAAAAATTCAGAGCCAAAGGGGAGTAAAATGATCAATAGAAATCCATCTTAAAAGGATTTTAATTGGGTTGTGATGAATAACTTTAGAAATAGTATTGTAGTCTAGAGGGGCAGAGGAAAAATATTAAGATCTTTTGAGATGACTGTAAATTATCTTCTTTCTATATAAAGCACTACATGTAACTGTACAGATAAAGAAGATAATTATAGTCATCCGAAGAGATCTTAATCTTTTTTCTCTGCCACTCTGGACTGGAATACTGTTTCTGCTGTTTTAATGGGTTACAAATATTTGCACAAAATTGGCCAGGCAATACTTAAGCCAAATGAAAAATGTTACTTTCCCATCATTCTGCAGCAGCTTACCCCAAAAACATAGACACATTTTTAAAATTGGTCATTAACTATGTGTGCCCCAGGTTTTCCAGGCCCACCTTAAAACACCTTAATGGCTTGATTTTCAGAAGTTCTGATGACTCAGTACTTACTGGATTTCAGTTGGAGCTGTAGGCCTGTTGCACCTCTGAATATCAGATGCTTAGGGGCCCAATTCTCTGGTGCCCTGCACCTTATGTAGTCAGTTACATCAGAACCAAGTGGGTGTAAACTGCTACCATTCTGTTAGGATAGCATTTTGCACTAGTCAAAACGACCACATAAGATACAATCATGAAATGGGTCCTTTGAAGTCAATAGGAGTTATATGTGCATAGTCGAGGGCAGAATTTGGACCTCAGAAGTGTTACAATTAGATGATGATATGGTTGTGTTTCTACATAACTATTCCTTTTTTATTACTCAGTCCTGTAAGATCTAGTATAAGCATTGATGTTAATCTCCAGCCTTCTACTGATTGTGTGGTAAGGTAGGCGTGCTTGCATACTGTGACATTCTATACCTTGAGGAAGCATGCTGTAACCCCATATTCTTCATTTTCATATCATCGTGATCTTACATATAAAGCATGCCTTGTAAGGTATCAGGAAAGGTTATAATCTGCTAAAAGTCATTTCTCTATCTATGTATGTATATCATTAATGCATATTAAGTTATAAGAATTGCATAGTATGGTTGTCACTAAAACACGCTGTAAATTGCGGGAATCAGCCAGATATTAGCTCCCCAGTGGCAACAGCAAGGAAAGTAACCAACACTCGGGTGGGGTATCAATCAACCCATCAACAACCATTGTCCAGCAAGGGAGCTACAATACAATACTCACTTGCATGAAGCCACACCAGGGGATTTGCTCAGCCTTGCTTGGAGAGACTCAATAATGCTCACTTGACTCTGAATGGGGGAGAGGGCAAAGCCAAGAAGAAAGAAAGGACACAATAAAAGGAAGAGACATTTGCCATGTTCTTCTTCTCTCTTCCACCTACATCTACAGACACCACACCACCAAGTGACTGAAGCGCTGATCAAAGGGGAGAGCCTGGCTGAAGAGCAGCCAGCCTGTGGTGAGAACCATCTAAGTTTGTAAGGGCATTGAAAGTGTTAAGATCAGCTTAGAATGCATTTTGCTTTTATTTCATTTGACCAAATCTGACTTGTTATGCTTTGACTTATAATCACTTAAAATCGGGTTAGAGACTTCCCTTGGGAGAACAAGCCTGGTACATATCAATTTCTTTGTTAAATTCACAAACTTATATAAGCTTGCAGTGTCCAGCGGGCATAACTGGACACTGCAAGATGGAGGTTCCCAGGTTGTGTCTGGGACCGGAGATATTGGCTAGTGTCATTCGCTTGCAAGTAGCTGGGAGCAGCTTACTTGCCAGAGGCTGTGCATGAACAGCCCAGGAGTGTGGGTTCTCACAGCAGAGCAGGGTCAGACTGGCTCCCAGAGTCAAGGATTGGAGTGGCCTAGCAGATAACCGGTCCAGATAATACCAGAGGGGAACATCACACATACATTTTATACTATTAAGCTTTAGTTTTAAATGATAGTATTCTTCAGAAAAATCAGTAAGATAACCAGTCTTTCAATACATCGTAGCCTACCACAAATACATTTTTAAATGATATTTTCTCTACAAATTAATAAGTTATATTTGGTGCTGTTAAATGCTGTTAAACAGCTGGTGTCCATTTCAGAGGAGGCTGTGTTTCAATGTGATGTGCAAAGTGATTCCTATATAGCTGTTACCTACCTCACAAAAAGCGTTGTAAGGCCTAATTTGTTAGCATTTGTATAGCACTTTGAGGTTATCAAATGAAAATCACTATAGAATTGTAATAAATATTATTTCATTGAAAACATGCATTACAACTTTCATGAGATCAAATTAATGTCAACAGACCTTCCACATTTTTAATCACAAAAAGGACTATCCTGTGCATCACTGTATTTTTCTATATTCAACATTATATGGATTTCTGTTTTTGAATATATTAATTTCCATATGGTTCTATTGTTTTAATTCTGTGTCATTCTTTAAATGAATATTACAATTGTACAGTGTATAAGTATTATTATTATTATTATATGGTTTAGTGTTTATCTTACTGCAGCATCCAGAGTGCCAGTCAGGATCAGGATCCCATTGTGGTAAACATGGTTCAAACATATATAAAGATACAATCCATTCCCCAAAGCTCTCACTACTTTATATACTGTAGAACTGGAAAAGTTTGCTGTAAATTAATTGTTAGTATATTCACTGATATGAAAATGCATACTTATTAATTGACATTATCATGCAGAACTTTTTAAACTGATGTCCATGGCTTACCAGTGGTCCTTAATGCACTTCCTGGTAGAATATAGAATGAAGCATTTTGTGACTTAAACAGTAGCAAATTAAGGTGAGGAAGTGGATAATGAGAGTTGTCTCTTATACAAAATAGGCCACAGAATAAAAAGAGTTGGAAATCTATCCTGCAAACTTCAGCACTTGCCTGCAGAAATTTGTTGGAAGCATGAAAATAGTTTTGATCTAAAATGTACAGTGTGATACAGGAGAGCTAGGAAGCAGTGGAAGAGTGCTAGAGGGGAAATATATAAACTCAAGGCTAATTAAGGCGTGGTTCCCTGTAGACTAGGCAAAGTGGCTGCAGGTTAATTGGATTACCTGCAGTCAAGTAAGGCCCTGTTAGGAACCTAATTAAACCCCCTGCTTGAGGAGGAGGAGGAGAAGAAGCAGAAGCAGAAGCTTGGAGCTATGCTGTGAGACCTGAAAAATCAGAAAATTGAAGTAAGGGGGACCCTGCCCCAGTAGGGGAGGGAGACTCCCTTCCCCAGCATCTAAGGACTGCAGGTACCCCACCCAAGGGGGAAGAGGATAAGAACCCACAGGGGTTGAGAGGGGCTGGAGCTCAGAGTGAGGAACAAACCCAGACCCCTTGCCCGCTTCCCTCCTTTACCACTTTCCTGGGCCCCCAGCGGGGCCAATGATCAAGAACAGAGGCAAGGGGTGGCATCTTAGCTCCCTGCCAAGAAAAGCGCAGGACCCACCAGACTATCTTGTCACAACAGGCACTAAATTAATTAATTTTACAGTATTTGTTCATCTTGTAATTTATCATTCAGATTAAAAACACAATAAAAAGACACAAACATACAGCAAGCAATACTGAAAATACTGTATACTAAAAATATTTCTGAAAGATGAAAACTGTGAAAATTAATATCAGCTTTTTTTAAAGGAATTTACAATGTATGAAATTGTTTTGTTTTTTCCATGTGCTTCAAAGGCATGTTGAGGTTTCCAGAATTTTATAAATAGTAAATGGAATTTTTAAAGATTTCCTGATTTCTGAGCCCCCCCGCCCTTTGTTTGAAGACACTGAAAAGTGCATCTACAAGCTTTGCCTTCTATGTGATTGCATTGGTCTTTGTAAAAAATAATAAATACAGGAAAGGCTAGAGGGCTAACCACATAACTAAGTATGTTACGCTCAGGAAGAAAACAGATATTTCAACATATTTACTTCTGGAAAATATTTTGTTTTGTTTAATAGTTTTTAATTGATATTCACTAGCATGTTTACAAAGCACATGGTGAACATTTCAGGTTTAACTCTGGAGTACCTGTCAGTAATATTTTATTTCAGTCCTTTCAATGGTATTGGGCCCTCTCCCGTAGTCGTTTCTGACACAAAACTCCCATTTGCCGCAATATGAATTTTACCTCTCTAAAGATGGTTTTGTTATTTACTTTGTCCTATTATCCAAGTTAGAACCCAGTCCTAATTGTATTAAACTTCACGAACAAGGTCAGCTCCCAGACTACTGCACTGGGCAGCACAGCATGGGGAGGAGATGGCCAGCCCTCCGTGGAGAAAGAAGTGGTTCGGGACTATTTAAAAAAGCTGGACGAGCACAACTCCATGGGGCCAGATGCGCTGCATCTGAGAGTGCTAAAGGAGTTGGCGAATGTGATTGCAGAGCCATTGGCCATTATCTTTGAAAACTCATGGCAATCAGGGGAAGTCCCGGACGACTGGAAAAAGGCTAATGTAGTGCCCATCTTTAAAAAAGGGAAGAAGAGGATCCTGGGAACTACAGGCCAGTCAACCTCACCTCAGTCCCTGGAAAAATCATGGAGCAGGTCCTCAAGGAATCAATTCTGAAGCACTTAGAGGAGAGGAAAGTGATCAGGAACAGTCAGCATGGATTCACCAAGGGAAAGTCATGCCTGACTAATCAAATTGCCTTCTATGATGAGATAACTGGCTCTCTGAATGAGGGGAAAGCAGTGGACGTGTTGTTCCTTGACTTTAGCAAAGCTTTTGACACGGTCTCCCACAGTATTCTTGTCAGCAAGTTCAAGAAGTATGGGCTGGATGGATGCACTACAAGGTGGGTAGAAAGTTGGCTAGATTGTCGGGCTCAATGGGTAGTGATCAATGGCTCCATGTCAAGTTGGCAGCCGGTGTCAAGTGGAGTGCCCCAGGGGTCGGTCCTGGGGCCGGTTTTGTTCAATATCTTCATTAACGATCTGGAGGATGGTGTGGATTGCACCCTCAACAAGTTTGCAGATGACACTAAACTGGGAGGAGAGGTAGATACACTGGAAGGTAGGGAT
This sequence comes from Natator depressus, assembly GCF_965152275.1. Classification (NCBI taxonomy): domain Eukaryota; kingdom Metazoa; phylum Chordata; order Testudines; family Cheloniidae; genus Natator; species Natator depressus. The sequence goes on from NC_134234.1 coordinate 302,020,263, forward strand.
AGGATATAGAGTGTAACAGGATTGGGCCAGATGGCTATAGGAGAGTAATTTTTTTTTTAAAGCAAAAGATGTTTTTATTTGCATAACACACTTACAAAGTAAAAACAGCAGCATATGCAATGTGTAACACAGCAACCAATCACAACTGTTTTCTCATTAGCTTCAGGGGAGGGAAGTGTTCAAGCTTGCCTGGGCCTAGAGCGGGGGGCTTCCTCGACTCTCTTGGTCTTCCTCGACTCTCTTGGTCTTCCATCCTTCCGAGTTACCTGGTGGTCCAGAGCGAGGGCTTCATCGACTCTCAAGGTCTGCCACCCCCTCGAGTTACCTGGCGCCATGCCCGAGTGTCACCAACAATTCCCTCCTCTGAAAGCACCCAACAAGAGGGGCAGGCTGTGGGGTGGACAATCCGGGGGGGGGGGTCACGTGCACCTACGTGTGAAAGGACCCCTCTAGGGTGGTGGTGTCCGCAGCAGCAATGGCTGGGGCTGGGGTCCCTTACTCTCTCCCCCAAACAAAGGGTCAGACAAAGGGACCCGGATGGGGACACTGAGCAGAGAACCTCGGACAGCGCCCACTGCTCCTCAAAAGCATCAAGGGAGTTGGTGGACACCGCCCAGAGGAACTCTGCCCGGATACGTGAAGCGACCGAGGATCGGAAAACGGCCCCACAGTCACAGGAAACTCCGTCGGCCAACCTCCTCTCTCTGGTTTTATAGATGGCTGTTTTAGCCAGGGCCAGGAGGAGGTTAACTAGGAGATCCCGCCACTTTGTGAGGCCACGGATGGGGAGTGCATAAATAAAAAGGTGAGGGGAAAAATGCAACCAAAAACATAATAGGAGATTTGTGAGGAGCCGGAACAGGAGCTGCAACCTGGCGCACTCCAGATGTACGTGCGCAAGGATTTCCCTCACACCACAAAAGGGACAAGTATCTGGGATGGGGGTGAACCGCGCCAAGTACATGCCCGTGCTCACAGCTCCGTGAAGGAGCTGCCAACTGATGTCCCCGACGGGCATCGGAACCAAGGTGGAATATAGGCTGGCCCACCGGGGCTGCTCACCCTCCAAAGGTGGCAGAAGGTCTCGCCACTTTGTGTCGGGGCGGGACACTAGGGTGAGGGCGTGAAGGGGGTGGAGCGCGAGCATGTATAGATGTTTCCTTGGCGTGGTTTGGAAGCGTACCGGCTGCAGTTCATGCAGCCGGCTCGCAGTGAACGGGTGGGGGGTCGATTGGATCTGCAGGGCAGGGATCCAATTAAAAAGTCCGGCGGGTCTGGGGTAGAGGGTGGGCGGGGCTTGCCCTCGAGCAGGACCCGGTCGAGGTAAGCTCGAGCAGCGGGCGGCAAAGTGGCCTTCCCCTCCTGAAGTATGCGCCGGGAGGTACGATGTCTGGAGAGCCCCATGCGCCGGGCGAGCATCAGGGGATCCAGCCAGTCTCCCCGGTCAAAGTCCAGGAGGTCTCCGACTCTCGTGACTTCTGCCATGATCAAGTTCTGGCACACCGAGCGAGACTCCGCCACCTGCACACAGAGCTGGGGGTTGTGTAGCAGGGGCTCCACGAGGAGAGGTACCCCCTCGGTGGCCGCCACGGACCTGGTCGTTAAAAACAGTTTCCAAGTCCGGAGGAGGTCCTAGTAGAAGGCCGGCAGCCCGGAGAGATCTCGCGAAAGACCTCCCGGACGGAGATAAAAGAGCTGCCGGTCATATCGGAGCCCTTGGATGCGGCACAGGATGGCGTGCGCCAGTGTCCTCCACGCCGAACTGCCTGCACCATAGAGGAGCCTCTGTAGGGCCTGGAGGCAGAAGACACGGACCTGAGTGTGTAGACACTTCAGGCCCTGTCCTCCTTCTTTCAGGGGTAGATGAAGGACCCCTACAGGGGCTCAGTGCGTTCCTGACCAAAAGAACCCCAGAATCGATGTCCAGAGGTTGGTCAGGAAACCCGTGGCCAGGACCAGGGTGTTGAGCCGGTACCAGAGCATGGGCAGGACTAGTTGATTAAGCACCAGCGCTCTCCCTCGGAGGAAGAGACATCAGAGTAGTCCTGTCCATTTCCGGAGCCGCTCTATCACCCCGCCCTCTAAATTTTCCCAGTTCTCTGGCGGAGAGGGATGTATGGCAGAAAGGTAAACGCTGAGTTAGAGCAGCGGACCCGCACTCCACCGAATAGTCTGAAGCGTGGGTGGGAGGGAGCTTGCCTGCCGTCAGTCTCCTACCGCCAAGTCAGAGCTCTTGACGCAGTTGACGCGGGCGGAGGAGGCTGCCGAATAGATGGCCTGGCAAGCTTCCAACCGCACCAAGTCACCCGAGTCCTGGACCACGAGGAGCACGTCATCAGCGTACGCCAACAGGACCAGCCACAGCTCCGACTCCTGCAGCACCAACCTTGTCAGCCTCCTTCGGAGAAGACAGAGGAAGGGCTTGATCATCAGAGCGTACAGCTGACCTGAGAGGGGACACCCCTGCTGTACTCCTCGCCCGAAGCTGACCGGTTCGGTCAGGGTCCAGTTGAGCTTAACCAGACACTCTGCGGAAGTGTACAGCATCTGGAGAAAACCACAAACTGGGGTCCGAAGCCAAACGCCCGCAGAGTGCTCAGGAGGTACCCATGGTCCACCCTATCGAATGCATTCTCCTGATCTAGGGACAGGAGGGCCAACGACAGACCGTCTCTACGCCCGAGTTCCAACCAGAAATAGGTTATCAAAGATACTGCGGTCTGGGACAGTGTAGGTCTGGTCTGGGTGATGGCTGGTCTGGTCTACCTAGGGAGGTGGTAGAATCTCCTTCCTTAGAAGTTTTTAAGGTCAGGCTTGACAAAGCCCTGGCTGGGATGATTTGATTGGGGATTGGTCCTGCTTTGAGCAGGGGGTTGGACTAGATGACCTCCTGAGGTCCCTTCCAACCCTGATATTCTATGATTCTATGGGTGGATCACGTCCGCCAGCACAGACCCTAGTCGCAGCGAGATTGCTTTCGCTACGATTTTGTAGTCTGCGCTGAGGAGCGAGACGGGTCGCCAATTTTGTAAATCGGGGAGGTCCCCCTTCTTTGGCAATAAGGCGAGCACAGCTCACCTGCACGAGAGAGGGAGGACCCCGCTCTGCAGAGACTCGGCCCAGACGGTGACTAGGTCTGGGCCGAAGACGTCCCAAAACACGCGGTAGAACTCCACGGTCAGCCCGCCATGCCTGGAGACTTATTAGTGGGCATACGATGGAGGGCTTCTGAGAACTCGGCCAAAGTGAGAGGCAACTCTAGCCTGTCTCGGTCGCTCGCGCTGACCGTAGGGAGCTCCTCCCAAAGCACTCTACAAGCGCTAGGGTCGGTCTCGGGCCCTCCCGCACATCTCCGCCGGTTCCGTGAGGGGGATGCCATCTTCTGACAGAAGGCAGGTGACGTGTTTTTTGGCCCCTCTCGTTTTCTCCAGGGCATAGAAGAAGTGGGAGCCACGATCCATCTCCCGAAGGAGGCAGATGCGGGATTGAACAAAGGCGCCCCGGGCCCGATGGTCCTTGAGGGCCCGAAGCTCCTCCCGCTTCTCCCGGCACGCTCCGCAGAGGGACGGGTCCTCAGGGTTGGCGGCCAGACGCCTCTCCAGCTCTAAGACCTCCCGTTCCAACTGCTCTATCGCCGCATTTCTCCGTCGGCTGGTGCCCCAAGTGTAGTCGCGGCAGAAAAGCCTGGCGCGCACCATCCCCAGGTCCCACCATTGCCGCGCCAAGGGAAAGGCACGCCGCTGCCCTCGCCAGGCCAGCCAGAATTCCCAGAAGGACGTCATGAAGCCCTCATCCTCCAACAGGCTGTTGTTAAAATGCCAATAGGCCAGCCCCGGCCTCTCTGCACAGAGGGAGGCTGTCACGGTGGCTAGGTGATGGTCAGAAAATGGGGCCAGCCGAATGCTGGAGGAGTGGGCTCATGAGAGATGGAAACGTGATAGATAAATGCGGTCCAACCGGGAGTGGCTCGACCGATGGGCTTCCACCCGGACAAAGGTGAACGTGGAAGTGTCATCCGGGTGGTGGTCACGCCAGAGGTCCACTAGGGAGTGATGTTCAATTATCTCCTGGAGGGTGTCTGCCGCAGCCAGGCACTGCTTCTGTTGAGCCCCCCCCCCCCCCCGGGAAGGAAATCGATTGCTGCACACCAACGGGGGGTGCCCCTGGCGGCTCGTGTCCCAGCCGTGTGGCGCTGGCTGTCACCTGAGCAGGCTCGGTGGTCGTCAGCGGGGTGCCATCAGCGGCCGGGTCGATGGAGGAGTCCAGGGGCTCCTCGGAGATGGGAGTAGAAACAGCAGTTAGGAGGAGGGAACATGGGGAAAAGAGGGGTGGAGTAAGGTCACCCAAATCGAGGTTTGCTGGCAAAAGGTCGAACTCCCCCGGGCGACTGGGGTCAGATCTAGGGCCTCGATCTCCTCGAACATGGAGGAGAGGACACTTTCCATCGCCCCGGGGTTCTCCCCGCTGGCACCCACCACGACAGTTGTCTCGGGGTTCACAGGGGCTTCGGGTAGTGTCAGGACAGAAGGGGCTTCCTTGAGGATCTCGGAGGGGAGGGTCTCCCGTGGAGGGGAGACACTACCTTCCGGTGCTACCACGTCTTTCCTGGCTGACACCGGTGGATGGGACGCACTCGTGGGCAAAGCGGAAGGTTCAGCATCGGTGCCCCCCTTCCTGGTCTTCCGGGGGGCCTCCGTCTCGGGTAGATGAGGCTGAGCTCCAGCCTTCCGCTTGCCTCGCTTCCCCTGGACTAGGTCCCAGCCCTCCATGGCATCATCTGGGGGCTGGTTAGCAGGGGTCGTATCAGGGGGTAAAGGCGATGGCTCAGGGGCTTGGGGGGGGGGGACAGTGGGGCGGCATAAGGGAGGGAGGATTCTCCCTGGGGCAGGCTCTCTCCCATGCCTGGTGGTATCTCTGCCACACCTTCCTCCATAGGCCCCGCCAGATTGTCAGCAGTGAGGGCGGGGCTCTCCCTCTCATCTGGGCATTGTAGGGGAGGTGCCCCCCGGGTCTGAGCGGGAGCAGTGGTGGTCCAAAGAGGAGGGGGGGCGGGTTTGGGTATCGGGCGGCCAGGGGCGTCGGCAATGATGGGGCCAATGTCCTGCCAGGTCTCGGGGATCCCAGGTGCCCCTCCTTGCCAGGCTAAGGGGCAGTCCCTCCGGACATGCCCTGACACCCGGCGGAGGTAGCACCGGGCTTCCGCCGTGGAGAAATACACCCGGTAACGGGCCCCCTGGTGGGGGACTAGGAAGGACCCCTCGAGCGCCTCTCTGTCACACGCCGCCGATGGCAGTAGAAGTAGGCTGCACTTGCCGGCGGAAGGAAAAGATGTGACGGAGAGTGGGGTCCTTACAGCCCAGCGGGAGAGGGCTGATGACAGAAACAGGTTTCCCCAGGGTGGAAAGGATGGGTAACAGGGCAGCATTGGGGAGAAAAGGAGGGACAGAGGTCAGGACCAGGCGGACGGCCAGGTCCTCCAGCGGCTCTAGGGGGACAAACACCTCCCCCCCCCCCCACCGCCAGGCCCCTCTCCACCGCCTCCTGGGCAGCAGCCTCCGATGCTAAGAAGAAGACGACCTTCCCACACATTTTGGAGGCCGCCACAATGGCCGAGGGCCCCACCACCCTCGCCAACGCCCGCACGTAGGTCTCCACGTGGAGCGAGGTGGGCACCAGGAGGCATCGAACACCGTGCTTCCTTGTCATGGTGGGGAAGGGGCCCTGGCCGCTGTTGATGGTGGCGGAGGCAGTGGGTGGGAGAGATGACGAGATGGCAGGCGGGGGGGCTGCTGCTGCCCGGGCATACGTCCTGGGGGGTGAGGGAGGGACACCCGCAGAGCCGGTGGAGGGGGTAGCGGGGAGGGACGCTGTGGTCGGTGGCAGGGCTGCAGCCACCCACGGAGGGCCTGGTGGTTTTAGCGGGGCCTTCCCCTTCTTCTTGCCCTGGCCTTTCCCCCGGGCTGGGGGGGTTCCCCTAGAGTCTGGGGAGGCGGTGGGCATAGCAGCGGCAGAGGTCCCCCTGGTGCCCTCCATTGTGGATGCTCCAGCAGGGGTGGAGGCAGGTGGTTAACTGGAGTTGGGGTCAGGTAAAAAGGGACAGACTGTGGGATGGGCAGTTTGGGGGCGGGGGGAGGCACATGAACCACTGTACGCTTGTCCAAAGAGTCCTGTTTGGTTGGCTGGTGCTTCTGGCCCACACGAATCATGGCGAGCAGCTAAGTCCAGAGGCAGATGTTAAACAGCCAGCAATGACGATGGAGGGGGCAGTGATGAGGATAGTAGTGTGTGTGTGTCGGGGGGGGGATACAGATGGATCGGGGGGCAGCTCCATGCCACATCCCCTGTGTCCCTACAAACACAGTCACGACACAGTCAAGGCCTCCCCCCACACAACATCACAGTTCAAAAGTTACTCAGTCTTGGACCCCCTCCACGGTGATTTGTAGATTCCCCGGGAGGTGTTCCTCCAATAGACGGCTGTTTCCCTTCCTTGTCTGGGCTTTCTTTTTCGCAGCTCCAACATTCCAGGGATGCCAGAGCAGGTGATAAGAAATTTTCTCAGCTGGAGACGGGTCCACAAACAAACAGCAAGTGGCTGGGTCTGGGGGCTGGGTCCTTCCACTCCCCCCCTCCAGGGAGTGGGTCAGCAGGCCCCCCCTCTCTCGGGGGGGGTTTCAGCTGGAGCAGCAGCAGCGTCTGAGGGTGGGCGGGCAGGGGGCGGGGACTAACAGCCAGCCGGCAGCCGGCCAGCACTCTAGCAACAGCAGAGAAAGAAAAAAACAACAACAAAAGAAAAGAAAGAGGGAGAGCGTCTGGCCCGGTCGGGGGGGAAGCCGAAGCAGGGGCAAAGAGCAAGAAAAGCGCAGGCCAGAGGGCAGCAGTAGGAGAGCAGGCTAAGTAGGTCCTTTTCCCTGGGTAAGCTAACAGGGAAGGTTTTTTTTTTTTGAAACAGAAAAGAATTTTATTGTAACACTTGCAAAGAGTTACCAAGAAAACAAGACAAACTATGCAACAAAACAACGCAAACAGAAGGTATAACACAGCAGCTTTCAGGAGGGAGAAGTGTTCAGGCTAGCCTGGGCCCAGAGCGGGGGGGCTTCCTCGACACTCGTGGTCTTCCACCCTCCTGAGTTACCTGGTGGCCTAGAGCGGGGGGGCTTCCTCGACACTCGTGGTCTTCCACCCCCTCGAGTTACCTAGTGCCACGCCCAGTGTCACCGATTATCCCTCTCCTGAGAGTGCCCGGCAAGATGGGCATGGCTGCGGGGTGGGTGGTTTGGGGGTGGGGGGGGGTAGACACCCACGTATTATAGGACCCCTCCTAGATGACAGTAATGATGGTATCCACAGCGGCAACGGCTGGGGCTGGCATCTCTCGCTCTTCCCCTCAATCAAAGGGTCAGACGGAGGGAACCGGAGGGGGTCACCAAGCAGAGAACCCCGGAGAGTGCCCACCGCTCCTCGAAGGCGTCAAGAGAGTCGGTGGACGCCGCCCAGAGGAACTCCGCCCGGATACGTGAATGTACTGAGGATCGGAAAAAGGCCCTACAATTGCAGGACGTTTCATGGGCCAGCTCCTCTCTCTGGTTTTAAAAATGGCTGTTTTAGCCAAGGCTAGGAGGAGGTTAACCAGGAGATCCCGTGATTTTGTGGGGCCATGGATGGGGAGTGTATAGATAAAGAGGTGAGGGGAGAAATGAAGCCAAAAGCACAATAGAATATTTGTGAGGAGCCAGAAAAGGGGCTGCAATCTGGCACACTCTAAATAGACATGCGCCAGGGTTTCCCTCACATTACAAAAAGGGCAAGTATCCGGGATGGAGGTAAACCGTGTCAGAAACACGCCCGTGCTCACAGCTCCGTGAAGGAGCCACCAACTGATGTCCCCGACGGGCCTCGGGACCAAGGTGGAATACAGGCTGGCCCACCGAGGTTGCTCACCCTCCAAAGGTGGCAGGAGGTCCCGCCACTTTGTATCGGGGCGGGACACCAGGGTGTGGGCGTGAAGGGTGTGAAGCGTGAGTGTGTATAAATATTTCCGTGGTGCAATTTGAAAACTGACCGGATGCAGTTCATGCAGGGGATCCAGCCAGTCTCTCCGGTCGTAGTCCAGGAGGTCTCCGACCCTCGTGACTTCCGCCAGGACCAACCTCTGGTGCACCGAGCGGGACTCCGCCACCTGCACACGGAGTTGCCCTCCTTCCTTCAGGGGTAAATGAAGAACTCCAACAGGGGCCCAGTGCATTCCTGACCAAAAGAACTCTAGAATCAATCTCCGGAGGTGGGTCAGGAAACCCGGGGCCGGGGCACGGGTGTTAAGCCGGTACCAGAGCGTGGACAGGACTAGCTGGTTAAGCACCAGTGCTCTCCCTTGGAGGGAGAGACATCGGAGTAGTCCTGTCCATTTCCGGAGCCGCTCTATCACCCCGCCCTCTAAATTTTGCCAGTTCTCAGGCGGGGAAGGGTGCGTGGTGGAAAGGTAAACGCCGAGATAGAGCAGAGGACCCGCGCTCCACCGGATGGTCTGAAGCGCGGGTGGGAGGGAGCTTACCTGCCGCCAGTCCCCCACCGCCAAGCCAGAGCTCTTGACCCAGTTGACTCGGGTGGAGGAGGCTGCCGAATAGATGGCCTGGCATGCCTCCACTCACGCCAAGTCGCCCGGGTCCTGGACCACAAGGAGTACGTCATCAGCGTACGCCGACAGGACCAGCCGCAGCTCCGGCTCCCGCAGCACCAATCCTGTCAACCTCCTGCGGAGGAGACAGAGGAAAGGCTCGATCGCAAGAGCGTACAGCTGGCCCGAGAGGGGGCACCCCTGCCGCACTCCTCGCCCGAAGCTGACCGGTTCGGTCAGGGTCCAGTTGAGCCTAACCAAACACTCCGCGGAGGCATACAGCGCCCGGAGAAAACTCACAAACTGAGGTCTGAATCCAAATGCCTGCAGAGTGCTCAGGAGGTACCCATGGTCTACTCTATCGAACGCCTTCTCCTGATCAAGAGACAGGAGGGCGAACGACAGACCATCTCTCCGCCCAAGTTCCAAAAGGTCTTGGACTAGAAATAGGTTGTCAAAAATGCAGCAACCCGGGACAGTATAGGTCTGGTCTGGGTGGATCACGTCCGCCATCACGGACCCTAGCCGCAGCGAAATTGCTTTCGCTACGATTTTGTAATCCGTGCTAAGGAGTGAGAGGGGACGCCAGTTTCGTAAATCGCGGAGGTCCCCCTTCTTCGGCAGCAAGGCGAGCACCGCTCGCCTGCACGACAGAGGGAGGATCCCGCCCTGCAAGGACTCAGCCCAGACAGTAACTAGGTCTGGGCCGAGGATGTCCCAGAACGCGCGGTAAAACTCCACGGTCAGCCCGTCCATGCCCGGAGATTTATTGGTGGGCATGCGGCAGAGGGCTTCCGAGAACTCGGCCAGGGTGAGAGGCAGCTCTAGCCGCTCTCGGTCGCCCACGCTGACCGTGGGGAGGTCCTCCCAGAGCACCCCGCAGGCGCCAGGATCGGTCGGATCCGGGGAGAAAAGGCTTGTGTAGAAGTCACGGGCCCTCCCACACATCTCCTCTGGATCTGTGAGGGGGGTGCCGTCTTCTGCTAGAAGGCAGGTGACGTGCTTCTTGGCCCCCCTCGTTTTCTCCAGGGCATAGAAGAAGCGGGAGCCGCGGTCCATCTCCCGAAGGAGGCGGATGCGGGACCGGACGAAGGCACCTCGGGCCCGGTGGTCCTCGAGGGCCCGAAGCTCCTCCCGCTTCTCCCGGCACGCTCCGCAGAGGGACGGGTCCTCGGGGTCGGCGGCCAGGCGCCTCTCCAGCTCCAAGACCTCCCGTTCCAACTGCTCTATCACCGCATTTCTCCGTCGGCTGGTGCCCCAAGTGTAGTCACGGCAGAAGAGCTTGGCGCGTACCTTCCCTAGATCCCACCATCGCCGCACCGAGGGAAAGGCACGCCATTGCTCTCGCCAGGTGAGCCAAAACTCCCGGAAGGACGTCACAAAGCTCTCATCCTCCAACAGGCTATTATTAAAGTGCCAATAGGCCGGCCCCGGTCTCTCTGCATGGAGGGAGACCGTTATAGTAACTAAATGATGGTCGGAAAAAGGGGCCAGCCGAATGGTGGAGGAGTGAGCCTGTGAAAGATGGAAACGGGATAAATAAATACGGTCCAACCGAGAGTGGTGTGACCGATGGGCCTCCACCCGGACAAAAGTGAACGTGGAGGTATCATCTGGGTGATGGTCACGCCAGACGTCCACTAGGGAGTGATATTCAACTATTCCCCGGAGGATGTTCGCGGCGGCTGGGCTCGGCTCGGCCCCTGAGTGGTCCTGTTCCTCGAGGGTGGTGTTAAAGTCCCCTCCCAGGAACAGGCACTCATGCGAATCTAGGGTGCCGAGAAAGTCGGACACCCGCTGGTAAAATTGTGGCCGCTTTGGGCTCATTTGCGGGGCATAGATATTAACAAGATTGACCACAAGCCCCTCCATACAGACTCGAAGGTGCAGCAGGTGGCCCGGCACGACCTCAGTGACCCCTAGCACCTCGGGCCGTAGGGTGGGGGAGAACAGGGTTGCCACTCCAGCTTGCCAAGTCATGAAGTGGCTAAAGTAGACCCCGTCCCCCCACTCCAGCCGCCACCTGTCCTCAAAGGTCGGGTCCGTATGGGTCTCCTGCAGGAATGCTACAGAGTACCCCCCTTCCCGAAGGTAAGAGAGCACCTGGGACCTGCGGAGAGCCATCCTACAACCCCTGGTATTCAAGGTTGCAATAATAAAAGGCATCATATGGAGGGCTGGCGGGGTGGGGGTTTCTCAGTGGCGGGGGTGTTCGTGGCCCCCGGCGGGTTGCGCAGCAACCCGTGACCCATCCCGTAGATGAGTAGATCGCTTCGGAAGCCGCGGGCCCGCTCGTAGGCCGCAGCACCGCGCCTGCCTTGCCCTCTGCCCTCCTTTATAAGGGCCCTTGTGGCCTGAAAAATTTGATCAAAGTCCCCCCAGAGCTGAAGAGCTAGCTGTACCTTATTGCGGGCACCACGGGTGTGTTCTAAGAACTTCCGTAGTGCATGCCGCAGCTCATGGGGGGGTGGGGTTACGGTTCCCGGGGTATTCCCCGGTGGGGCTCTTAATACAGCCTCGTGGTCCGCTAAGGCGGGTAGGCAGGGTGCGGACCACCGACGGGGCATCTGACAGGCTGGGGTTATTAAATCCATTTCATGCCTTGGGGTGGAAGGGGATGGCGGGGGAAAAATTGCAACTCCTAATGGGTCGCGACTAGAAAGTGCAAAGACTGCTCCCTGGGGGGAATCTGCAAAAGGCGGAAAAGAAACGACCCCAGGGGCGGCAATAGCATTGCAGGAGGGGGTAAACTGGGCGGGGGCAGGGGAGGGGGGAGGGGCAGAGGTAAGGCTCTGGGATTTGGGAGGCAAGCAGCTGAAGGAAGGTGCCTCCTGACCAGAGTCGAGGGTTAAGGGGTAAGGGAGGGGGCTCCCAGTAATGCTAGGCGCTGGCTCCGTGGTGGTCTTGGCGGCCATGGCATCAGGTGGTGGACCACCTTCTGCAGGGTGCTCACAGGAAGGCAATCGGGGGATGGAGCATGGGGAAAGGGGGGCTGGGGTGAGGTTGCCCAGCTCGAGGCCAGCCGGGAGTAGATCATCCTCTCCCTGGGTGACCGGGGTCAAATCTAGGGCCTCAATCTCCACGTACACGGAGGAGAGGCCAACGCCTGCTACCCCGGGGCCTCTCCTCTAGGGCCCGCCTCAGCGGTCACCTCGGGGTTCGCGGGGAGTTCGGATGATATCCGGGCAGAAGGGGCGTCCTCAGGGGTCTCGGAGGGGAGGATCTCCCGTGGAGGGGGAGTTCTGCCCTCCAAAGCCAGTCTCTCTTCCCCTCCTGACACCAGCGGATGTATCTCACTCGTGGTAGCAGCGGAGGGCTCGATATCAGTGCCTCCCTTCCTGGTCTTCCAGGGGGCTTCCGCGTCGGATGGATGCAGTGGAGCTCGAGCCTTCCGCTTGCCTCGCTTCCCCTGGACTAGGGTCCAGCCCTCCACAGCGTCATCTGGGGGCTGGTTAGCAGGGGTCGTGTCGGGGGGCGGAGGCAATGATTCAGGGGTTCGGGGGGGCAGCGGTGAGGCAGCATGAGGAGGGGGCGGTTCTCCTTGGGGCGGGCCCTCTCCTATGCCCGATAATATCTTTGTCGCATCCTCCTCCATAGGCTCTGCCGAAGTGGAAATAGCAAGGGTGGGACTTCCTTGCTCGCCCGGGCGTTGTAGGGAAGAAGTCTCCTGGGCCCGGACGGGAGCAGCGATGGATTGAGTAGGAGGAGGGTTGGTTTCAGATGTCGGGCAGCCAGGGGCGTCGGCAACAATGGGACCGATATCCTGCCGGGTCTCGGGGGTCTCGGGTGCCCCTCCCCCCCGGGCCAAAGGGCAGTCTCTGCGGACATGCCCGGCTGAGCGGCAGAGGTAGCACTGGGTCTCTCCGGTGGAGTAAAAGACCCGATAGCGGGCTCCCTGGTAGGGGACTAGGAAGGACCCCTCGAGCGCCTCCCCGTCACGCACCCCCGCCGGCGGTAGAAGCTGCACTTGCCGGCGGAACGAAAGGACGTGACGGAGGGTGGGGTCCTTGCAGCCCAACGGGAGAGGGCTGATGACAGAGGTAAGTTTCCCCAGGGCGGAGAGAGCGGGTAACAGGGCAGCATTGGGTAAAAAGGGAGGAATGGAGGTGAGGACGAGGCGAACGCCCAGGTCTTCTAGCGGCTCTAGGGGGACAAACACCCCCCCCCACCGCCAGGCCCCTCTCCACCGCCTCCTGGGCGGCAGCCTCCATAGCTAAGAAAAAAACGACCTTCCCATACATCTTGGAGGCCGCCACAATAGCCGTGGGTCCTACCACCTTTGCCAACGCCTGCACGTATGTCTCCACGTGGGGCGAGGCGGGCACCAGGAGGCAACGGACACCGTGCTTCCTGGTCAAGGTGGGGAAAGGGCCCCGGCTGCTGGTGATGATAGCGGAGGCAGTGGGTGGGCGAGATGACGAGGCGGCAGGCAGGGGGGAGCCTGCCACCACCCGGGCATACGTCCTGGGGTCCGGGGGAGGGGCATTTGCAGAGCTGGTGGAGGGAACTGCGGGGAGGGGCGCCGTGGTCGATGACGAGGCCACGGCTGTGGGGGCAGCCCCTGCCATGGAGGGCCCAGATGTTTAATGGGGCCCTTTCCTTCCTTCCCGCCCTGGCCTTTGCGGCCAGCTGGCGGGGGGTTCCTAGAACCTGGGGCGGGGGTGGGCACAGCAGCGGCAGTAATCACTCCGGTGCCTCCTGCTGCCGGTGCCCCAGCGGGGGCGGTGGCAAGTATTTTGACAATCGTGGTGGGGGAGGCGAGGTTGGGGGTTGAGCGGGGGGAGTGGGGGAGGAACAGCTAATATAGTTAAAGGGGCCTCGCCCCTCTCATTCCCCGCCATTGTGAGCAGGGAGAGACGGGGAGACACCGGAAGGAGGAGGGGGGAGGGGGAAACGAATTAACCACTCCTCCCTGCTAGGCTGCAGGCGGGGGGAGGGGGGGGAATGCCAAATGGGTTAAACGGGGGGGGGGGAATCCAATAATAGGGGCAGGCTGTAAAATAAGCAGTCCGGGGGGGGGGGGTGTAAACCCACGCACGTTTGTCCAAAGAGTCTCGTTTGGTCGGCTGTTATGTCCGGTCTGAAAGGCAAAGTTCAAAGCAAACAGCTGGATCCGAAGGCAGATGGCAGATTGCCAGCAGGGACGAAAACGGCGGGGGGCCGTGACAGTTGTAGTAATGGTAGGGGGGGCACCGATGGATCAGGGGGCAGCTTATTGCCACACCCCCTGTGCCGCCACAAACGCAATTAAAACACAGTCAAACTCCCCCCCACGAGAGTAGAATTCGAAAAATTACTCAATCTTACGGCCCCCTTCACAATGAGTTGTAGCTTCTTGAATTATTTCTCCTGTCTTCTGAAATCCTTCTTCTCCGGCCGTGTTGGCTGTGTTCCAAGGCTTCCGGCATGCTAAGAATGTTGTAAAGGTAGTCCGAGCTGCCAGCAAAGCGGCTGGGTCTGCGGGCTTCCACTCCCCCCTCCGGATAGCAAAATTAGCAATCTTCCCCCCCTCCTCCGGGGGCTTTCAGCTAAAACAAATAGCTGCGCCCGAAAGCAGGCGAGGGGGGGTGGTGGTGCTGGCTGCAAGATGGCAGCCTGTCAGCACTCAGAAAAAAAGCAAAAACGACAGAAAATCAAACCAAATCAAAAAAGCGTCCGGCCCGTTCCGGGGGGGAGACTAAGGCAGGGTCCAAAAGTAAGAAAAATCCAGGCCAGGGGGCTTTAGGAAAGAATAGAAAGCAGATAGCTGAGGAGCAAGCGAGGGACGGTCCTGTCCTCCAACAGGGAAGGTTTTTTTTTTTTTTTTGAAACAGAAAAAAAATTTTATTGTGACAATTACAAGAATTATCAAGAACCAAATCAAAGTATGCAACAAAACAACGCAAACAGAAGGTATAACACAGCAGCTTTCAGGAGGGAGAAGTGTTCAGGCTAGCCTGGGCCCAGAGCGGGGGGCTTGGTCTTCCACCCTCCTGAGTTACCTGGTGGCCTAGAGCGGGGGGGCTTCCTCGACACTCGTGATCTTCCACCCCCTCGAGTTACCTAGTGCCGCGCCCAGTGTCACCGATTATCCCCCCCCTGAGAGTGCCCGGCAAGATGGGCACGGCTGCGGGGTGGGCAGTTTGGGGGTGGGAGGGTAGACACCCACGTATTATAGGGCCCTCCTAGCAAAGGGTTAGACGGAGGGAACCGGATGGGGTCACCGAGCAGAGAACCCCGGACAGCGCCCACCGCTCTTCAAAGGTGTCAAGGGAGTCGGTGGACGCCGCCCAGAGGAACTCCGCCCGGATACGTGAATGTACTGAGGATAGGAAAAAGGCCCTACAATCGCAGGACGTTTCATGGGCCAACCTCCTCTCTCTGGTTTTATAAATGGCTGTTTTTGCCAAAGCTAGGAGGAGGTTAACCAGGAGATCCCGCGACTTTGTGGGGCCATGGATGGGGAGTGTATAGATAAAGAGGTGGGGAGAAAAATGAAGCCAAAAGCGCAACAGAATATTTGTGAGGAGCCGAAAAAGGGGCTGCAATCTGGCACACTCTAAATAGACGTGCGCCAGGGTTTCCCTCACATTACAAAAAGGGCAAGTATCCGGGATGGAAGTAAACCATGTCAAAAACATGCCCGTGCTCACAGCTCCGTGAAGGAGCCGCCAACTGATGTCTCTGACGGGCCTCGGGACCAAGGTGGAATACAAGCTGGCCCATCGAGGTTGCTCACCCTCCAAAGGTGGCAGGAGGTCCCGCCACTTTGTGTCGGGGCAGGACACCAGGGTGTGGACGTGAAGGGTGTGAAGTGTGAGTGTATACAAATATTTCCGTGATGCAAATTGAAAACTGACCGGTTGCAGTTCATGCAGCCGGCTCGCAGTGAAAGGGTGAGTGGTTTGTCGGGATCGGCAGGGTAGGGGCCCAATGGAAAGGTCCGGCGGGCCCGGGGTAGAGGATGGGCGTGGTGCGCCCTCGCGCAAGGCTCGGTTGACATAAGCCCGAGCTGCAGGGGTCAAGGCGGCCTTCACCTCCTGAAGTACGCGCCGGGGAGTACGGGGGCTGGAGAGCCCCATGCGCCGAGCGAGCGTCAGGGGATCCAGCCAGTCTCTCCGGTCATAGTCCAGGAGGTCTCCGACCTTCGTGACTTCCGTCAAGACCAACCTCTGGCGCACCGAGCGGGACTCCGCCACCTGCACACGGAGTTGGGGGTTGTGTAGCAGGGGCTCCGTGAGGAGATCTGCTCCCGCGGTGGCCGCCACGGACCTGGTCGTTAGAAACAGTTTCCAGGTCCGGAGGAGGTCCTGGTAGAAGACCGGCAGCCCGGAGAGGTCTCGCGGAAAACCTCTCGAACAAAGGTAAAAGAGCTGCCGGTCGTATCGGAGCCCCTGGAAGCGGCGCAGGAAGGCGTGCGCTAGTATGCTCCACGTCGAACTACCTGCACTGTAAAGGAGCCTCTGCAGGGCCTGGAGGCGGAAAACGCGGACCTGAGTGTACAGACACTTCAGGCACTGTCCTCCTTCCTTCAGGGGTAAATGAAGAACTCCAACAGGGGCCCAGTGCATTCCCGACCAAAAGAACTCTAGAATCAATCTCCAGAGGTGGGTCAGGAAACCCGGGGCCGGGGCCAGGGTGTTGAGCCGGTACCAGAGCGTGGACAGGACTAGTTGGTTAAGCACCAGTGCTCTCCCTCGGAGGGAGAGACATCGGAGTAGCCCTGTCCATTTCCGGATCCACTCTATCACCCCGCCCTCCACATTTTGCCAGTTCTCCGGCGGGGAAGGGTGCGTGGCGGAAAGGTAAACGCCGAGATAGAGCAGAGGGCCGGCACTCCACCGGATGGTCTGAAGCGCGGGTGGGAGGGAGCTTACCTGCCGCCAGTCCCCCACCGCCAAGCCAGAGCTCTTGACCCAGTTGACTCGGGCGGAGGAGGCTGCCGAATAGATGGCTTGGCATGCCTCCACTCGCGCCAGGTCGCCCGGGTCCTGGACCACGGGAAGTACGTCATCGGCGTACGCCGACAGGACCAGCCGCAGCTCCGGCTCCCGCAGCACCAACCCTGTCAACCTCCTGCGGAGGAGACAGAGGAAAGGCTCGATCGCAAGAGCGTACAGCTGGCCCGAGAGGGGGCACCCTTGTCGCACTCCTCGCCCGAAGCTGACCGGTTCGGTCAGGGTCCAGTTGAGCCTAACCAAACACTCCGCGGAGGCATACAGCACCCGGAAAAAACTCACAAACTGAGGTCCGAATCCAAACGCCTGCAGAGTGCTCAGGAGGTACCCATGGTCTACTCTGTCGAACGCCTTCTCCTGATCAAGGGACAGGAGGGCGAACGACAGACCATCTCTCCGCCCGAGTTCCAAAAGGTCTCGGACTAGAAATAGGTTGTCAAAAATGCTGCGACCTGGGACAGTATAGGTCTGGTCTGGGTGGATCACGTCCACCATCACGGACCCTAGCCGCAGCGAAATTGCTTTCGCTACGATTTTGTAATCCGTGCTAAGGAGTGAGAGGGGACGCCAGTTTCGTAAATCGCGGAGGTCCCCCTTCTTCGGCAGCAAGGCGAGCACCGCTCGCCTGCACGACAGAGGGAGGATCCCGCCCTGCAAGGACTCAGCCCAGACAGTAACTAGGTCTGGGCCGAGGATGTCCCAGAACGCGCGGTAAAACTCCACGGTCAGCCCGTCCATGCCCGGAGATTTATTGGTGGGCATGCGGCAGAGGGCTTCCGAGAACTCGGCCAGGGTGAGAGGCAGCTCTAGCCGCTCTCGGTCGCCCACGCTGACCGTGGGGAGGTCCTCCCAGAGCACCCCGCAGGCGCCAGGATCGGTCGGATCCGGGGAGAAAAGGTTTGTGTAGAAGTCGCGGGCTCTCCCACACATCTCCTCCGGATCCGTGAGGGGGGTGCCGTCTTCTGCTAGAAGGCAGGTGACGTGCTTCTTGGCCCCCCTCGTTTTCTCCAGGGCATAGAAGAAGCGGGAGCCGCGGTCCATCTCCCGAAGGAGGCGGATGCGGGACCGGACGAAGGCACCTCGGGCCCGGTGGTCCTCGAGGGCCTGAAGCTCCTCCCGCTTCTCCCGGCACGCTCCGCAGAGGGACAGGTCCTCGGGGTCGGCGGCCAGGCGCCTCTCCAGCTCCAAGACCTCCCGTTCCAACTGCTCTATCGCCGCATTTCTCCGTCGGCTGGTGCCCCGAGTGTAGTCACGGCAGAAGAGCTTGGCGCGGACCTTCTCTAGATCCCACCATCGCCGCACCGAGGGAAAGGCACGCCATTGCTCTCGCCAGGCGAGCCAAAACTCTCGGAAGGACGTCACGAAGCTCTCGTCCTCCAACAGGCTATTATTAAAGTGCCAATAGGCCGGCCCCGGTCTCTCTGCACGGAGGGAGACCGTTATAGTAACTAAATGATGGTCGGAAAAAGGGGCCGGCCGAATGGTGGAGGAGTGGGCCTGTGGAAGATGGAAACGGGATAAATAAATACGGTCCAACCGAGAGTGGTGTGACCGATGGGCCTCCACCCGGACAAAAGTGAACGTGGAGGTGTCATCTGGGTGATGGTCATGCCAGACGTCCACTAGGGAGTGATATTCAACTATTCCCCGAAGAATATTCGCGGCAGCCGGGCTCGGCTCGGCGCCTGAGCGGTCCTGTTCCTCGAGGGTGGTGTTAAAGTCTCCTCCCAGGACCAGGCACTCGTGCGAATCTAGGGTGCCGAGAAAGTCGGACACCCGCTGGTAAAATTGTGGCCGCTTTGGGCTCATTTGTGGGGCATAGATATTAACAAGGTTAACCACGAGCCCCTCCATACGGACTCGAAGGTGCAGCAGGTGGCCCGGCACAACCTCAGTGACCCCTAGCACCTCGGGCCGTAGGGTGGGGGAGAACAGGGTCGCCACTCCAGCTTGCCAAGTTGTGAAGTGGCTAAAGTAGACCCCGTCCCCCCACTCCAGCCGCCACCTGTCCTCAAAGGTCGGGTCCGTATGGGTTTCCTGCAGGAAAATTACAGAGTACCCTCCTTCCCGAAGGTAAGAGAGCACCTGGGACCTGCGGAGAGCCATCCTACAGCCCCTGGTATTCAAGGTTGCAATAAGAGTAGGCATCATGCGGAGGGCTGGTGGGGTGGAGGTTTCTCGGTGGCGGGGGTGTTTGTGGCCCCCGGCGGGTTGCGCACCAACCCGTGACCCATCTCATAGATGAGTAGATCGCTTTGGAAGCTGCGGGCCCGCTCGTAGGCCGCACACCGCGCCTGCCTTGCCCTCTGCCCTCCTTTATAAGGGCCCTTGTGGCCTGAAAAATTTGATCAAAGTCCCCCCAGAGCTGAAGAGCTAGCTGTACCTTATTGCGGGCACCACGGGTGTGTTCTAAGAACTTCCGTAGTGCATGCCGCAGCTCATGGGGGGATGGGGTTACGGTTCCCGGGGTATTCCCCGGTGGGGCTCTTAATACAGCCTCGTGGTCCGCTAAGGCGGGTAGGCAGGGTGCGGACCACCGACGGGGGGTCTGACAGGCTGGGGTTATGAAATCCATTTCATGCCTTGGGGTGGAAGGGAATGGCGGGGAAAAAATTGCAACTCCCAATGGGTCGCGACTAGAAAGTGCAAAGACTGCTCCTTGGGGGGAATCTGCAGAAGGCGGAAAAGAAACGACCCCAGGGGCGGCAGGAGCATCGCAGGAGGGGATAAACTGGGTGGGGCTAGGGGAGGGGGCAGGGGCAGAGGTAAGGCTCTGAAATTCAGGAGGCAAGCAGCTGAAGGAAGGTGCCTCCTGAGCAGAGTCGAGGGTTAAGGGGTAAGGGAGGGGGCTCCCAGTAATGCTAGGCGCTGGCCCCGCGTTGGTCTTGGCGGCCGTGGCATCAGGTGGTGGACCACCTTCTGCAGGGTGCTCGCCCGGGAAGGCAATCAAGGGGAGGGAGTATGGGGGAAAAGGGGCTGGGGTGAGGTTGCCCAGTCCGAGGCCAGCCGGGAGTAGATCATCCTCTCCCTGGGTGACCGGGGTCAAATCTAGGGCCTCAATCTCCGCGTACACGGAGGAGAGGCCAACGCCTGCTACCCCGGGGGCCTCTCCTCTAGGGCCCGCCTCAGCGGTCACCTCGGGGTTCGCGGGGGGTTCGGATGGTATCCGAGCAGAAAGGGCGTCCTCAGGGGTCTCGGAGGGGAGGGTCTCCCGTGGAGGGGGAGTTCTGCCCTTCAAAGCCAGTCTGTCCTCCCCTCCCGACACCAGCGGATGGACTTCACTCGTGGTCGTAGCGGAGGGCTCGATATCAGTGCCTCCCTTCCTGGTCTTCCGGGGGGCTTCCGCGTCGGATGGATGCAGCGGAGCTCGAGCCTTCCGCTTGCTCCGTTTCCCCTGGACTAAGTTCCAGTCCTCCATAGCGTCGTCCGGGGGCTGGTTAGCAGGGGTCGTGTCAGGGGGCGGAGGTGATGATTCAGGGGTTCGGGGGGGCAGCGGTGAGGCAGCATGAGGAGGGGGCGGTTCTCCTTGGGGTGGGCCCTCTCCTATGCCCGATAATATCTTTGTCGCACCCTCCTCCATAGGCTCTACTGAGGTGGTAGTAGCAAGGGTGGGACTCCCTTGCTCGCCCGGGCGTAGTGGGGAAGGAGTCTCCTGGGCCCGGGCGGGAGCAGCGATGGATTGAGTAGGAGGACGGTTGGTTTCAGGTGCTGGGCAGCCAGGGGCGTCGGCAACAACGGGGCCGATATCCTGCCGGGTCTCGGGGGTCTCAGGTGCCCCTCCCCTCCGGGCCAAAGGGCAGTCTCTGCGGACATGCCCGGCCGAGCGGCAGAGGTAGCACCGGGCCTCTCCGGTGGAGTAAAAGACCCGATAGCGGGCTCCCTGGTAGGGGACTAGGAAGGACCCCTCGAGCGCCTCCCCGTCACGCACCCCCGCCGGCGGTAGAAGCTGCACTTGCCCGCGGAAAGAAAGGACGTGACGGAGGGTGGGGTCCTTGCAGCCCAACGGGAGAGGGCTGATGACTGAGGTAAGTTTCCCCAGGGCGGGAGCGGGTAACAGGGCAGCATTGGGTAAAAAGGGGGGAACGGAGGTGAGAACGAGGCGAACGCCCAGGTCTTCTAGCGGCTCTAGGGGGACAAACACCCCCCCACCGCCAGGCCCCTCTCCACCGCCTCTTGGGCGGCAGCCTCCATAGCTAAGAAAAAAACGACCTTCCCATACATCTTGGAGGCCGCCACAATAGCCGTGGGTCCTACCACCTTCGCCAACGCCTGCACGTATGTCTCCACGTGGGGCGAGGCGGGCACCAGGAGGCAACGGCCACCGTGCTTCCTGGTCAAGGTGGGAAAAGGGCCTCGACTGCTGGTGATTGTAGCGGAGGCAGTGGGTGGGCGAGATGACGAGGCGGATGGCAGGGGGGAGCCTGCCACCGCCCGGGCATACGTCCTGGGGGCCGGGGGGGGGACATATGCAGAGCTGGTGGAGGGAATTGCGGGGAGGGGCGCCGCGGTCGATGACGAGGCCACGGCTGTGGGGGCCGCCCCTGCCATGGAGGGCCCAGATGTTTTGGCGGGGCCTTTTCTTTTCTGCCCGTCCTGGCTTTTGCGGCCAGCTGGCAGGGGGTTCCTAGAACCTGAGGGGGGAGGGGGCGTAGCAGCAGCAGTAATCACTCCGGTGCCTCCTGCTGCCGGTGCCCCAGCAGGGGCGGTGGCAGGTATTTTGACAATCGTGGGGGGGGCAAGGTTGGGGGTTGGGCGGGGGGGTGGGGGAGAAACAGCTAAATTTATGAAAGGGGTCTCGCCTTCCTCATTCCCCGCCATTGTAAGCAGGGAGGGATGGAGAGACAGCGGAAGGAGAAAGGGGGAGGGGGGAAACAAATTAACCACTCCTCCCTACTAAGCTACAGGAGGGGGGAGGAATACCAAATGGGGTGAACAAGGGGGGGGGAATCCAATAATAGGGGCAGGCTATAAACTAAGAAATCCGGGGGGGGGGGTGTGCAAACCCACGCACGTTTGTCCAAAGAGTCTCGTTTGATCAGCTGTTATGTCCGGTCCGAAAGGCAAAGTTCAAAGCAAACAGCTGGATCCGAAGGCGGATGGCAAATTGCCAGCAGGGACGAAGCGGCGGGGGGGCCGTGACAGTTGTAGTAATGGTGGGGGTGGGTGGGGGGGCACCGATGGATCAGGGGGGGCGGCTTATTGCCACACCCCCTTGTGCCGCCACAAATGCAATTAAAACACAGTCAAACTCCCCCCCACGAGAATAGAATTCGAAAAATTACTCAGTCTTACGGCCACTTCACGATGATTCGTAGCTTCTTAAATTATTTCTCCTGTCTTCTGAAATCCTTCTTCTCCGGCCGTGTTGGCTGTGTTCCAAGGCTTCCGGCATGCTAAGAATGTTGTAGAGATAGTCCGAGCTGCCAGCAAAGCGGCTGGGTCTGGGGGCTTTCACTCCCCCCTCCGGACAGCAAAATCGGCAATCTTCCCCCCCCTCCTCCGGGGGTTCAGCTAAGACAAATAGGTGCGCCCGAAAGCAGGCGAGGGGAGGGGGTGGTGCTGACTGCAAGATGGCAACTTGTCAACAATTCAAGAAAAAAAAAAGCAAAAAACCCGACAGAAAATCAAACCAAATCAGCAAAGCGTCCGGCCCGGTCGGGGGGGGGGGACTAAGGCAAGGTCCGAAAGTAAGAAAAATCCAGGCCAGGGGGCTTTAGGAAAGAAAAGAAAGCAGATAGCTGAGGAGCAAGCGAGGGACGGTCCCGTCCTCTAACAGGGAAGGTTTTTTTTTTTTTTTTGAAACAGAAAAGAAATTTATTTGTAACAGTTACAGAGATTACAAAAAGATAAAGAAAAACTTAGCAACAAAACAACGCAATCAGAAGGTATAACACAACAGCTTTCAGGAGGGAGAGGTGTTCAGGCTAGCCCAGGCCCAGAGCGGGGGGGCTTCCTCGACACTCGTGGTCTTCCACCCTCCTGAGTTACCTGGTGGCCTAGAGCGGGGGGGCTTCCTCGACACTCGTGGTCTTCCACCCCCTCGAGTTACCTAGTGCCGCACCCAGGGTCACCGACCCTCCCTCTCCTGAGAGTGCCCGACAAGATGGGCACGGCTGCGGGGTGGGTGGTTGGGAGGGAGGGGGGCACACCCATGTATTATAAGACCCCTCCTAAATAACAATAATGATGGTATTCACAGCAGCTAACGGCTGTGGCTGGCGTCTCTCGCTCTGTCCCTCAATCAGAGGGTCAGACGGAGGGAACCGGACGGGGTCACCGAGCAGAGAACCCCGGACAGCGCCCACCGCTCCTCGAAGGTGTCAAGGGAGTCGGTGGACGCCGCCCAGAGGAACTCCGCCCGGATGCGTGAGTGTACTGAGGATCGGAAAACGGCCCTACAATCGCAGGACGCCTCATGAGCCAACCTCCGCTCTCTGGTCTTATAAATGGCTGTCTTAGCTAAGGCTAGGAGGAGGCTAACCAGGAGATCCCGCGACTTGGTGGGGCCATGGATGGGGAGTGTATAGATAAAGAGGTGAGGGGAGAAATGAAGCCAAAAGCGCAAAAGAATATTTGTGAGGAGCCGAAAAAGAGGCTGCAATCTGGCACACTCTAAATAGACGTGCGCCAGGGTTTCCCTCACATTACAAAAGGGGCAAGTCTCCGGAACGGAGGTGAAATGTGTCAAAAACACGCCCGTGCTCACAGCCCCGTGAAGGAGCCGCCAACTGATGTCCCCGACGGGCCTCGGGACCAAGGTGGAGTACAGGCTGGCCCACCGAGGTTGCTCCCCCTCCAAGGGTGGTAGGAGATCTCGCCACTTTGTGTCGGGGCGGGACACCAGGGTGCGGGCGTGAAGGGTATGGAGCGTGAGTGTATATAAATATTGCCGTGGTGCAACTTGAAAACCGACCGGTTGCAATTCATGCAGCCGGCTTGCAGTGAAAGGATGAGGGGTGTGTTGGGATCGGCAGGGTAGGGGCCCGATGGAAAGGTCCGGCGGGCCTGGGGTAAAGGATGGGCGGGGTGCGCCCTCGCGCAAGGCTCGGCTGACATAAGCCCGAGCAGTGGGGGTCAAAGCGGCCTCCACCTCCTGAAGCACGCGCCGGGGGGTGCGAAGGCTGGAGAGCCCCATGCGTCGAGCGAGCGTCAGGGGATCCAGCCAGTCTCCCCGGTCGTAGTCCAGGAGGTCCCCGACCCTCGTAACTCCCGCCAGGACCAACCTCTGGCGCACCGTGCGGGACTCCGCCGCCTGCACTCGAAGTTGGGGGTTGTGTAGCAGGGGCTCCGTGAGGAGATCTGCCCCCACGATGGCCGCCACGGACCTGGTGGTTGAAAACAGTTTCCAGGTCCGGAGGAGGTCCTGGTAGAAATCCGGCAGCCCGGAGAGGTCTCGCGGAAAACCTCTCGGACAAAGATAAAAGAGCTGCCGGTCATATCGGAGCCCGTGGAAGCGGCGTAGGAAGGCATGCACCAATATGTTCCACGTCGAACTACCTGCACTATAAAGGAGCCTCTGCAGGGCCTGGAGGCAGAAAACGCGGACCTGAGTGTACAGACACTTCAGGCCCTGCCCTCCTTCCTTCAGGGGCAAATGAAGAACTCCAACAGGGGCCCAGTGCAATCCTGACCAAAAGAACTCCAGAATCAATCTCCGGAGGTGGGACAGGAAACCCGGGGCCGGGGCTAGGGTGTTGAGCCGGTACCAGAGCGTGGACAGGACTAGTTGGTTAAGCACCAGTGCTCTCCCCCGAAGGGAGAGACATCGGAGTAGCCTCGTCCATTTCCTGATCCGCTCAATCACGCCGCCTTCCAAATTTTGCCAGTTCTCCGACGGAGAAGGGTGCGTGGCAGAAAGGTAAACGCCGAGATAGAGCAGAGGGCCGGCACTCCACCGGATGGTCTGAAGCGCGGGTGGGAGGGAGCTTACCTGCCGCCAGTCCCCCACCGCCAAGCCAGAGCTCTTGACCCAGTTGACTCGGGCGGAGGAGGCTGCTGAATAGATGGCTTGGCATGCCTCCACTCGCGCCAAGTCGCCCGGGTCCTGGACCACGAGGAGGACGTCATCGGCGTACGCCGACAGGACCAGCCGCAGCTCCGGCTCCCGCAGCACCAACCCCGTCAACCTCCTGCGGAGGAGACAGAGGAAAGGCTCGATCGCCAGAGCGTACAGCTGGCCTGAGAGGGGGCACCCCTGCCGCACCCCTCGCCCGAAGCTGACCGGTTCGGTCAGGGTCCAGTTGAGCCTAACCAAACACTCCGCGGAGGCGTACAGCACCCGGAGAAAACTCACAAACTGAGGTCCGAATCCAAACGCCCGCAGGGTGCTCAGGAGGTACCCATGATCCACTCTATCGAACGCCTTCTCCTAATCGAGAGACAGGAGGGCGAACGACAGACCGTCTCTCCGCCCGAGTTCCAAAAGGTCTCGGACTAGAAAGAGGTTGTCAAAAATGCTGCGACCCGGGACAGTATAGGTCTGGTCTGGGTGGATCACGTCCGCCATCACGGACCCTAGCCGCAGCGAAATTGCTTTCGCTACGATTTTGTAATCCGTGCTAAGGAGTGAGAGGGGACGCCAGTTTCGTAAGTCGCGGAGGTCCCCCTTCTTCGGCAGCAAGGCAAGCACCGCTCGCCTGCACGACAGAGGGAGGACCCCGCCCTGCAAAGACTCAGCCCAGACAGTGACTAGGTCTGGGCCGAGGATGTCCCAGAACGCGCGGTAAAACTCCACGGTCAGCCCGTCCATGCCCGGAGATTTATTGGTGGGCATGCGGCGGAGGGCTTCCGAGAACTCGGCCAGGGTGAGAGGCAGCTCTAGCCGGTCTCGGTCGCCCACGCTGACCGTGGGGAGTTCCTCCCAGAGCACCCCGCGAGCGCCAGGATCGGTCGGATCCGGGGAGAAAAGGCTTGCGTAGAAGTCACGGGCCCTCCCACACATCTCCTCCGGATCCGTGAGGGGGGTGCCGTCTTCCGCTAGAAGGCAGGTGACGTGTTTTTTGGCCCCCCTCGTTTTCTCCAGGGCATAGAAGAAGCGGGAGCCGCGATCCATCTCCCGAAGGAGGCGGATGCGGGACCGGACAAAGGCACCTCGGGCCCGGTGGTCCTCGAGGGCTCGAAGTTCCTCCCGCTTCTCCCGGCACGCTCCGCAGAGGGACGGGTCCCCGGGGCTGGCGGCCAGGTGCCTCTCCAGCTCTAAGACCTCCCGTTCCAACTGCTCTATCGCTGCATTTCTCCGTCGGCTGGCGCCCCGAGTGTAGTTGCGGCAGAAGAGCTTGGCGCGCACCTTCCCTAGATCCCACCAGCGCCGCACCGAGGGAAAGGCACGCCACTGCTCCCGCCAGGCCAGCCAAAACTCCCGGAAGGACATCACAAAGCTCTCGTCCTCCAGCAGGCTGTTATTAAAGTGCCAGTAGGCCGGCCCCGGTCCCTCCGCACGGAGGGAGACCGTGACGGTAACTAAATGATGGTCGGAAAAAGGGGCCGGCCGAACGGTGGAGGAGTGGGCCTGTGAAAGATGGAAACGGGATAGGTAAATACGGTCTAACCGAGAGCGGTGTGACCGATGGGCCTCCACCCGGACAAAGGTAAACGTGGAAGTGTCATCTGGGTGATGGTCACGCCAGACGTCCACTAGGGAGTGATAATCGACTATGTCTCGGAGAATGGTCGCGGCGGCCGGGCTTGGCTCGGCCCCCGAGCGGTCCCGCTCCTCGAGGGTAGTGTTAAAGTCCCCTCCCAGGATCAGGCACTCGTGCGAGTCTAGGGTGCCGAGAAAATCGGACACCTGCTGGTAGAATTGTGGCCGCTGTGAACTCACTTGCGGGGCATAGGTATTAACAAGATTGACCACGAGCCCCTCCAGACGAACTCGGAGGTGCAACAAGTGGCCCGGTACGACCTCAGTGACCCCTAGCACCTCGGGCCGCAGGGCGGGGGAGAACAGGGTCGCCACTCCAGCTTGCCAAGTCGTGCAATGGCTGAAGTATACCCCGTCCACCCACTCCAGCCGCCACCTATCCTCGGCGGTTGGGTCCGTGTGGGTCTCCTGCAGGAAAACCACAGAGTACCCCCCCTCCCGAAGGTAGGAGAGCACCTGGGACCTGCGGAGAGCCATCCTACAGCCCCTGGTATTCAGGGTTACAATAATGAGAGGTGTCATGCGGAGGGCCGGGGGGGTGGGGAGTTCTCATTGGTGGGGGTACTCATGGCCCCCGGCGGGTCGCGTAGCAACCCGTGTCCCATCCCGTAAGTAAGTAGATCTCTCCGGAAGCCGCGGGCCCGCTCGTAGGCCGCGGCACCGCGCCTCCCTTGCCCTCTGCCCTCCTTCATAAGGGCCCTTGCGGCCTGAACGAGTTGATCGAAGTCCCCCCATCGCTGGAGAGCCAGCTGTGCCCTATTGCGGGCACCACGGGTGTGCTCTAAGAACTTCCGTAGTGCATGCCGCAGCTCATGGGGGGATGGGGTTACGGTTTCCGGGGTACTCCCCGATGGGATTCTTAATACAGCCTCGAGGTCCGCTAAGGCGGGTAGGCAGGGTGCGGACCGCCGACGGGGCGTCTGACAGGCTGGGGTTATTAAATCCATCTCGTGTCTTGGGGTGGACGGGGATGGCAGGGGGAAAAGCGCAACTCCTGATGAGTCGCAACTAGAAAATGTAAAGACTGCTCCTTGGGGGGAATCTGCAAAAGGCGGAAAAGAAATAACCCCAGGGGCGGCAGTAGCCTTGCAGGAGGAGGGAAATTGAACCGGGACAGGGGTGGGGGCAGGGGCAGAGGTAAGGCCCTGGGCTTCAGGAGGCGAGCAACAAAAAGAAGGTGCCTCCTGAGCAGGGTCGGGGGTTAAGGGGCAAGGGAGGGGGCTCCGAGTAATGCTAGATGCTGGCTCCGGGGTGGTCGTGGCAGCCATGGCATCAGGTGGTAAACCACTTTCCGTGGGGTGCTCACCCGGAAAGGCAGTCAGGGGGAGAGAACATGGGGAAAGGGGGCCTGGGGTGAGATTGCCTAAATCGAGGCCGGCCGGCAGTAAATCATCCCCTCCCTGGGTGACCGGGGTCAAATCTAGGGCCTTAATCTCTGCATACACAGAGGAGAGGCCGACTCCTACGACCCTGGGGGCCTCTCCGCTAGGGCCCGCCTCAACGGTCACGTCGGGGTTCGTAGGGAGTTCAGGTGGTATCCGGTTAGAAGGGGCTTCCTCCGGGGCTTCGGAGGGGAGGGTCCCCCGCGGAGGGGGGATTCCTCCCTCCAATGCCAGTCTATCTTCACCTCCCGACACCAGCGAATGGATCTCACTCGTGGCCGAAGCGGGAGGCTCAAGGTCAGTACCTCCCTTCCTGGTCTTCCGGGGGGCTTCCGCGTCAGATGGATGCAGCGGGGCTCGAGCCCTCCGCTTGCCTCGCTTCCCCTGGACTACAGTCCAGCCCTCCATAGCGTCATCTGGGGGTTGGGTAGCAGGGGGCGGAGCGGGGCGCGGAGGCAAAGATTCAGGGGTTCGGGGGGATAGCGGTGAGGCAGCAGGAGGGGCGGGGGGTTCTCCTTGGGGCGAGCCCCCTCCTGCACCTGGTAATAGCTGTGCCACACTCTCCTCCAGAGGCTCTGTCGAGGTGGTTACAGCAAGAGCGGGACTCCCGTGGTCGCCCGGGCGTTGTTGGAAAGGTACCTCTTGGGCCCGGACGGGGGCAGCGTTGGATCGGGTGGGAGGAGGGGTGGTTTCAGGTGCCGGGTGGCCAGGGGTGTCGGCAACGACAGGGCCGATATCCTGCCGGGTCTCGGGGGTCTCAGGTGCCCCTCTCCCCCGGGCCAAAGGGCAGTCCCTGCGGACATGCCCCGCCGAGCGGCAGAGGTAGCACCGGGCCTCTCCGGTGGAATAAAAGACCCTATAGCGGGCTCCCTGGTAGGGGACTAGGAAGGACCCCTCGAGCGCCTCTCCGTCTCGCACCCCCGCCGGCAGTGAAATCTGCACTTGCCGGCGGAACGAAAGGACGTGACGGAGGGCGGGGTCCTTGCAGCCTAACGGGAGAGGGCTGATAGCAGAGACGAGTTTTCCCAGGGCAGAAAGAACGGGTAACAGGGCAACGTTAGGTAAAAAGGGAGGAACGGAGGTGAGGACGAGGCGAACGCCCAGATCTTCTAGCGGTTCTAGGGGGATAAACACCCCTCCTACCACTAGGCCCTTCTCCACCGCCTCCTGGGCGGCAGTCTCCGAAGCCAGAAAGAAAACGACCTTCCCATACATCTTGGAGGCCGCCACAATGGCCATGGGTCCTACCACCTTCGCCAACGCCTGCACGTATGCCTCCACGTGGGGCGAGGCGGGCACCAGGAGGCAACGGACACCGTGCTTCCTGGTCAGGGCGGGAAGAGGGCCCCGGGCGCTAATGATGGTAGCGGAGGTAGTGGGTGGGCGAGATGAGGAGGCGGCAGGCGAGGGGGAGCCTGCCGCCGCCCGGGCATACGTCCTGGGGGCCGGGGGAGGGACGGTCGCAGAGCTGGTGGAGGGAACAGCTGGGAGGGGTGCCACGATCGATGATGAGGCCACAGTGGTGGGGGCGGCCTCTGCCATGGAGGGCCCAGCGGCATTAGCGGGGCCCTTTCCTTTCGGCCCGCCCCGACCTTTCCGTCTAACTGGGGGGGGGGTTCCTAGAATCTAATGGGGCAAGAACCAAAGCAGCAGTAGTAATTGCCCCGGTGCCTCCCACTGCCGAGGCCCCAGCGGGGGCGGGGGCAGGGGTTCTAACAATGGAGGCGGTGGGGAGATCTTGAGGGGTGGGCAGGGGGGTAGATGGGGAAGGGACAACCAATTTCGTTGGAGGGGCCTTGCGTCTCTCCTTCTCTGCCATTGTAAGCAGGGAGAGACAGGGAGACACCGGAAGGAGGGGGGGGGGGCAAAAATCGGGGTCCGGTAGTAGGGGTAAGCTATGGGATAAACAATCCGGGGGGGGGGGAGGTGGAGGGAGGACGACCCACCACAATTGTCCAAAGAGTCTCGTTTGGTTGGTTGTTATGCCCGGTCCGAAAGGCAAAGTCCAAAGCAAACAGCTGGATCCGAAGGCAGATGGCAGATTGCCAGCAGGGACGAGGCAGCGGGGGCCGTGATAGTCGTAGTAGTGGTGGGGGGGTTGGGGGCACCGGTGGATCTGGGGGTAGCTCCCTGCTACACCCCTGTGCCGCCACAGACGCAGCTGGAACGCAGTCAACTCCCCCCCCCCGAGAGTATAATTCAAAAGAAATCCCTCAGTCTTACGGCCTCTCTCCACGATGATTCATAGCTGCCCGGGCGAGTTCTCCGGCCTCTGGCATCTGTTGCAGCTGTTGGCTCTGTCCCAAGGCTCTCGGCAGCTAGGAATGTTGTGATGATAAGAAAAAAGTCCAGGCAAAAAACAAAACGGCTGGGTCTGGGGGCGTCCACTCCCCTCTCTGGACAGCGGGTCGGCAGTCCTCCCCCCCTCCTCCAGGGGTTTCAATTAAGCAAAAAGCAAAGTCCAAAAGCAGGCGTCTGGGGGGGGTGCTGGCAACCGGCCAGCACACTGACGCAGCTTAGAAAAACGGGAAAAAACGAAACCAAAAAAACAAAGCGTCTGGCCCAAACGCGGGGGGGGAAACTAAGCGAAAGGAAAAGTGTGAAAAATCTGGGCCAGGGGGCTTCAGGAAAGAAAGGAAAGCAGATAGCTCAGGAGCGAGCGAAGAAACGATTCCGTCTCCTAACAGGGAAGGTTCCAGAACAATCAGGAACCTTCTGAAGACAATTAAGACAGGCTGATTAGAACACCTGAAGCCAATCAAGAAGCTGCTAGAATCAATTAAGGCAGGCTAATCAGGGCACCTGGGTTTTAAAAAGGCGCTCACTTCAGTTTGTGGTGTGCGTGTGAGGAGCTGGGAGCAAGAAGCACTAGGAGCTGAGAGTGAGAACGCGGACTGTTGGAGGACTGAGGTGTACAAGCATTATCAGACACCAGGAGGAAGGTCCTATGG
The DNA here is from genome assembly GCF_965152275.1 of Natator depressus. Lineage (NCBI taxonomy): Eukaryota > Metazoa > Chordata > Testudines > Cheloniidae > Natator > Natator depressus. The sequence goes on from NC_134234.1 coordinate 302,050,787, forward strand.
TGAGGATAAAGAAAGTGTTGGGAGGAGGCCATGGGGAAGTTGCCCAGGGAGTTGTAGCTGTCACACAGCTATTCCAAGAGGCACTCTAGATAGCTGCATTCCACAGGGCCCTAGGCTGGAACCCGGAGTAGAGGGCGGGCCCAGGTTTCCCCCAGATCCTCTCAACTCCTGGTCAGACACAGGAGGAGTTGACTTGGACTGTGAGTTCAGAAAAACGGCCAAGCTGAGGTCTGCCGTGAAGCTCCAAGGTGAGCAAATCCATCAATAAGTGCAAGACCCACCAAGGTAGAGCAGGAACTTTGTCACAAGAGGGACCTAGACAAATTAGAGGATTGGGCCAAAAGAAATCTGATGAGGTTCAACAAGGACAAGTGCAGAGTCCAACACTTAGGACGGAAGAATCCCATGCACTGCTACAGACTAAGGACCGAATGGCTAGGCAGCAGTTCTGCAGAAAAGGACCTAGGGGTTACAATGGACGAGAAGCTGGATATGAGTCAACAGTGTGCCATTGTTGCCAAGAAGGCCAATGTCATTTTGGGATGTATAAGTAGCGGCATTGCCAGCAGATCAAGGGACGTGATTGTTCCCCTCTATTCTACATTGGTGAGGCCTCATCTGGAGTACTGTGTCCAGTTTTGGGCCCCACACTACGAGAAGGATGTGGAAAAATTGGAAAGTGTCCAGCGGAGGGCAACAAAAATGATTAGGGGACTGGAACACATGATTTATGAGGAGAGGCTGAGGGAACTGGGATTGTTTAGTCTGCGGAAGTGAAGAATGAGGGGGGATTTGATAGCTGCTTTCAACTACCTGAAAGGGGGTTCCAAAAAGGATGGATCTAGACTGTTCTCAGTGGTAGCAGATGACAGAACGAGGAGTAATGGTCTCAAGTTGTGATGGGGGAGGTTTAGGTTGGATATTAGGAAAACCTTTTTCACTAGGAGGGTGGTGAAACACTGGAATGCGTTACCTAGGGAGGTGGTGGAATCTCCTTCCTTAGAAGTTTTTAAGGTCAGAGCTCTGGCTGGGATGATTTAGTTGGGTATTGGTCCTGCTTTTAGCAGGAGGTTGGACTAGATGACCTCCTGAGGTCCCTTCCAACCCTGATATTTTATGATTCTATAATTCATTGTTTGTACTGCTGTTGACTGGTCAGAACAGGATCAGGTGTGTAGGTTGTGTGCCACAGGTTTGTGTGCTGGTGATATAGGACCAAATACTGAGGTCATTAAATCAAGGAAAACACCCACAGAATTCAATGGGAATTAGGTCAAGTAGGACTAGAATTTGGCCTTCAGCTAAGGAGGTGGTCAATTTCACACAAGTGCCCTGAGAACCATCTCAAGAGATAATAAAATAACTCATATCCATACAGTAGAATCACAAAGATACGAACATCAGAGTTACAGACTTACCTGTCAACTGGACACCGTGTGGACTCTGAAGTAATCAGGCAGCAGTGGAGACAAAACAAAACAAACAAACCCTGCAGCAAATACTGTATTGCCTCGGGGGCTCAGGGCTTCAGCCACTGGGTGGCGGGGAGGTTGGGGCTTCAGCTGCATGCTGGGAGAGGTCAGGGCTTCTGACCCTCAGAAGCAGCAGGGCTCAGGGCTTTAGATACAGCGGGAGTGCTTGAGCTCAGGGCTTGAGCCCCATGGCTCCATTCCCAGCTTCAGCTCTGCGGGGGGGGGGGGTAAGGGGGTGCTGGGGCTCGAGCCCCGTGGCTCTGTTCTTGGCTTCAGCCCCACAGGGGGTGCCAGGGCTCGGGGCTTTAGCTATGAGGGGAGCACTGGTTTCAGTCCCAGCGCTCCCCCAGTACTAAAGCCTTGAGCCCCAATGCCGTCCCCCCTGGCTGAAACCGGGAGCAGAGCCATTGGGGCCCCTTAGCCCCAGCACCCCCCGTGGGGCAGAAGCCAGGAATGGAGCTGCAGAGCGGAAGCCCCAAGCCAAGGTGCCCCCCAGAGAGGCTGAAACTGGGAGCGGAGCAATGGGCCTGAAACCCTAAGCCCCAGCGCTCTCCCCAGGTCTAAAGCCCTGAGCCCTGGCTCCCTCCACCCTGCAGCTGCATCTCCAACTGCCTGTAGCTGAAGTCTGTAATGTCTTGTTCAGAGTTACAGAACATTTCAGAATTATGAACAACCTCCATTCCCAAGGTGTCTGTAACTCTGAGGTTCTACTGTACTTGCAATTTGATATTCACCATTATCTGTCTTTAGTCAGAATGAACTATCCTAATTCATCATACTCATTATTCATAAAGAGCAACTTATGGTATTTCCACATTTTGTTCACTCTGCCAACCATTTTTAAGAGACATTGATGGAGGATGGGAATGGATGTTAAAGGATATTTGCCTGGCCTAATATTCTCATGATGGTATGCACTTCTTGATATTATTCTCACTGCTGTTGTATGATTACAACCAAATAACAGAAAGATCAGCCACTGGGAGAGAGGTTTTCCAATAAATTGTGAAGATTTTCACACTCAGGGAGACCTGGAAATCCCTGGGGGACAAATAGAACTTTCTTCTGGAATTACAATAATAGTCTGTTCGCAAAAAGAAAAGGAGTACTTGTGGCACCTTAGAGACTAACCAATTTATTTGAGCATGAGCTTTCGTGAGCTACAGCTCACTTCATCGGATGCATCGGATGGAAGCTCATGCTCAAATAAATTGGTTAGTCTCTAAGGTGCCACAAGTACTCCTTTTCTTTTTGCGAATACAGACTAACACAGCTGTTACTCTGAAACCAATAATAGTCTATTGTACATCTTTAAATAAATATTCATCTGCAGCAAACAAGAACCTCCATTAGCCTAGACCAGCCATCTCAATTGTTTCGCTTGTACAGAGGTTGCAGGGTGGGGAGGAAAAGGAGATACCAAAAGGAAGAAAACCAAACATCATTGTAGTTATATTTTATAACTGCAGATTAGTTATTTCTCTTTATCAAAAGCTGATTAGTGGAAATCAGGACTAGCTATGGAAGTAGGGCCACCTATAAAATACTGTACTTTACACATACCAGTGATCTTTTTAACATTTTAAAACTAAAAACAGGGCTCCATTTTCTAACTATTGACATTCAAGAAAATTAATCGTTTAAATATATTTGAAAGCTCTAAGTCTTTTAGTGCAGGGACTATCAATTTCTGTATGGTTGCTCAGTGCCTAGCACAATGGGACCCTGGCTGAGTTGTAGTCTCTAGGTGGTACTAAAAAGTACAGTGAGTAATAATAACAACTGTAAAAATCTCAGAATCTTCATCATTTCAAAAGCTTTCCCTGAGAAAATCTGTTAGTGCTCCTATATGAGATTAAGACAAAGAACAACCTGCAAACTCTTATTCATTTTAGGGCATGTCTACACTACAAAGTTAAGTTGACTTTATGTAAATCAACATCTACCCTCCTAATTAAACAAGTCGATCGTGCCTGTTCACACCATGCTCCTTTTGCCAGCAGAGTGTATCCTCAGTAGCAGTGCTTGCATCAATTCACAGAGCAGTGCCCCATGGGTAGCTATGCCACAGTGCAACTAGCCACAGGGGATTTTGGAAAGGGCTTGCAATGCCTTCTGGGACAAAAACATTGTCGCGGGTGACAATGGGAACATGGCTTCAGCCTTCCTCCCTTCCCTAATCAAAATGGCAAACAACCCATGTTTTTTCATGCCGTTTTTCAAAAGCCTGGCTTAGCCACGCATATGCCATAGCCCAAGAAGCATGGACCCTGCTCAGCTGTGCACTCTTGTGTTGTCAGCATTACAAACACCTCATGCCTTATCCTGCAGTATTTCCAGAGCCGAGACAGGACCTCCTGCACAGAACATTGCAATGTCACACAAGCAGCCCTGCTGCAAGCCATAGAGCAAAACAATTCCCAGTTGCTGGTGGCAGTTGTGCATTGGCTGAACACGGTTGTGCACCGTTCCTCGTCCCTGGGAACAAGAACTCACTGGTGAGACCGCATCATTATACAGCTGTGGGATGATGAGCAGTGGCTGCAGAACTTCTGAATGTGGAAAGCTACTTTCCACTTTTTGTGCAGAGCTTTCCCCAGTGCTGAAGCACAGCAATACCAGAATGAGAGCTGTTCTGACAGTGGAGAAGCGAGTGGTGATCGCTCTATGGAAGCTTGCAATGCCAGACTGTTGCCCGTCAGTGGGGAATCAATTCAAAGTTGGTAAATCCACTGCAGGAGCTGTTGTGATCCAAGTGTGCAGGGCCATTAATAGACTTCTGCTAATAAGGGTAGTGACTCTGGGCAATGTACAGGATATAGTGGATGCTTTTCCTTCAGTGAGGTTCCCTAACTGCAGTGGGATGACACATAGCATGCATATCCCTATCCTGAGTATCAGATCACCTTGCCAAAGAGTACATAAACCAAAAGGGATACTTTTCAATAGTGTTGCAAGCGCTGGTGGGTCACAGGGACCATTTCACCTACATTCATGTGGGATGGTCAGGAAAGGTGCACATCTTTAGGAACACAGGTCTGTTCAGAAAGCTGTAAGCAGGGACTTTCTTTCCAGACCACAAAATAACCACTGATTATGTTGAAATGCTAATCATGATCCTGGGAGACCCAGCCTACCCCTTGCTCCCATGGCTCATGAAGACGTACGCTGGCCACCTGGACAGCAATAAGGAGCGGTTCAACAATAAGCTGAGCAAGTGCAGCATGGTGGTGGAATGTGCCTTTGGACACTTAAAAGGTCACTGGCACTGTTTGCTTACTAGGTTAGACCTCAGTGAAAGCAATATCCCCATTGTTATTGCTGCCTGCTGTGTGCTCCATAATATCTATGAAACAAAGGGAGAAAAGTTTCCACCTGGCTGGCGCGTCAAGGCAGATCATTTGGCAGCTCATTTTGAGCAGCCAGATACCAGAGCAATAAAAAGAGCCCAGCAAGGGCTCTGTGTCTCCGTGAGGCTTTGAAAACCTATTTCAGCAATGAGTCACAGTAATGTGCGATGCTTATCTGTGTTGTGCCTTCCCAAACCATCCACACCATTGCCTTAGTTCCCCTGTAATCCCCCCCACCCCCGCCACACACACACCCTTATATCTGGAATAAATAAAAGGCATTTTTTTCTCAAACTGTTTTCTTTTATTATGCATACACAAAGACACAGAAAGAAAAGAAAATTTAAGGTAACCTTGGGCAAAAGGGATAACATTGGGAGGAGAGATACAAAGTCAGCTTGTTTGCAGAAGCACTGCACTCCTAACCATCCAAGGTCTTGGAAGGGGCGCTGTAGTGGGGCAGCTGCCCCACTCCTGGAAAACAAGGGTTAAAAGGAGCCCTGGAGAGGACTGCAGTTGTGAAAGGCTAAGCTGATTGGGGAAGCAGCCATAGCTGGGGCCACGCCCAATCGGGCCACAGCTGGCCTTATAAGAGGGCTGTGGGCCAGAAGCTGGAGGAGTCTCACTCTACCCCTGGAGTGGGAAGGGCTAGCTGCCTGGAAGCAAGGTAGCTGAAGCAGAGCAGTGCCGGGGAAGGACAAAGGGAGCTGGGGAGCTCCAGCCTGGTAAACCCCCAGGCTGCAGGCCTTGTTTAAGGCCAAAAGGGGCAGAGGGGCAGCCCAAGGATAGGCAAAGGCAGCAGGTTCTAACCCCTTGCCAATGATGAGTGGCCAGCACAGACTGCAGTCTGCCCCAGTGAGTGGGGGCTAGATGATGACTGGCAGTAGCCACTGAGGCAAGGTGGGGATAGAGGGTTGGGGGTTCCCTTGGGAGGAGAACCCAAGTTAAAGGCACCGAGGTTTGGGAGGGACACGGGACTAGCAGCAGGCGAGACACAGGCCAGGAAGAGGCACTGCAAATGCTGGAAAAGAGCTAATTCCCAAGATGACCAGCAGGAGGTGCTGCACCGCTGAGTCTCGCTTTGCTACAGGCGCCTTCTGTTCTTTGTACCCTCCCCTGGGGTTGAATGGAAGGGATGCTGTACCTCCCCACCCCCGCCTCATGGAACGTTTGTGGGAGGAGGATTGTGAATAGGGGAATGCTGGCAGGCAGTTCTGCAAAGGCTTCAGAGGGAGTCTAGCATCAACCTGCCTTTCTTGAAGCTCAACCAGATGCCTCAACATGTCTGATTGGTCCTTCATAATCTGCAGCATCTCCTCCTGTGTGGCACACTCCTGCTCCTGGGATACTCTCCTGTTTTACATGTCCATGTCTAGTTTCTCGGGCTGTGAAATCCTCCATGATCTGAGCTCCATCGCAGCTGTCTCAGAGGCGTTCGTTATCTTGCGGAATATTTCATCCTGAGTCCTCTTTTTCTGTATTCCAATCTGAGAAAATCTCTCTCCTAGTGTGGAGGATGCGCCGAAGGACAAACTTTCTGCTGTGAGGCATAAAAGCACAAGGCAACCATTGTCATGCGTACATCATTTCTGGTGCAAGATTGATATTTTTTAAAAAAAATGAACCCTTATTACATTTCACTGAAAGCTACAATGTAATCAGAATCCCTAGCTATTCCCTGAGTCGGTTAGCTGCTCCAGCTGTGGTGAGTGTGGCCGCAAGGCATGGGTGACAGGTCTTATGCTGCAACTTTTGGCAAACCCGCATTGGGAGCACAGTTGGGCGGTTGAGCAATGTCCCCCTCCCCCTAGCAACATGGTCTGTGCTTGAGAAAAGGCATCAGCGTTAAGCCTCCCAAATAGTTGTGTTTTTTTTTCCAAGGCGGCCTGGGTGCGTGTGTGGAAGACACAGTAAGCCCTCCCCTCCTTTTCTTAACACTGCCCGTAATCGACAGCTACTCTTTCCAACCACAGCAATGGCACTTAGGGAAAACATGGTTGTGGGTCCCAGATTTCACCGTACTAGCGTGGATCACTTGTTCTATTGTTTGCGGTTTGAGTACTTGTATTGAAAACTTCCCCTGTTTCCCCTAGGTGACCCTCTGTGATATCAGTCTCCTGAGGTTACCAGAGGCAGCAAGGGAGCAGATGCTGCAAGCATCTGGGTACAGACCTGGTCCTTATACTGCTATATTGTGTGCCACAATGATGCCAGCAGAGTTAATACTGGAGTGACGAGGCAACGTCTCCTACCACAGTGGAAGAAACAAGGCAGCCCTCCACAGAAACCTCCTGCAAAGAATTGCAGAGTACCTCCACAAAAGTTTCCTAGAGATCTCAGTGTAGGATTCCCAAGCCATCCCTGTGCACATAAACAGTCTTTTTTGGGGAGCACCCACAGCAGAGCTGGAGAGGTCACCAGCAAGCAGATACCCACTGCGCATCATCTTTTGTTCTGATTAAACATATAATGTAATAGCATGTAACCTCTACAGTTTGACTGTAAATGTATATTCACCAGAGCAGCAGGGCTCTAGGGTTAAAAAATAAATAAATAAAAAATATAAATGAAAATAAAATAAATGAAATAAAATGTATATTCCTGCAAACAGCAGGGCTCTAGGGTTAAAAACAGGTCCTGGCTGTTGAGGAGAATGGATCCACTGCTCACCTGTCTGTCATTCTCCTCTTCCTCATCCACAATGTCCTCCTCATTGTTGCCTGAGCTGGCCTGGAACTCAAACTCCTGGGAGTAATGGTGGGGTCACCATCAAGAGTCAAGTGCAGTTCATCGTAAAAGTGGCATGTCTATGGGGCAGAATCAGAATGATTGTTCACCTCCCTTGTCTTCTAGTAGTATGCTTGTCGAAGTTCTTTTATTTTCACACGGCACTGCTGTGTGTCCCTGGCATAGCTCTTTTCCACCCACCCTTTCTCCCCTGGTAGATCTCCAGGTCTGCTGAGGGTTCTCCAGAGGAAGTGGAAAAGCTGTTGCAAAAGCATCTGATTTCTGTTTTCCACGGGGAGAGTGTGTTTGGAGGAAAATGGAGCTTTAGTACAACCATGCTGTCTGACTAACATGAAAGTCAAATAATTTCTTGGAAACTACTGAGCAGAGTATTGAGAAGACGCAAGGATACTGCAAAACATCTGAGCAGCCAAGAAATGCATTGTTTCCTTTTTGGAGTACAATGTATCCCTATACCGAAGAAACTGTGAGCTGGAAATAATGGATGTGTTTTCAGAAAATGAAAGATGCTGAAATGCTGTAACTACAGAGTCCAAACAAAACTACATGTGTACTTGGAAAGAATAAACAGACTGCAACTATCTCCAAATGAACCTAATTTTGTAAAGAATCAACATAACCTTTCTAGCAGGCTTTACAATTGCAAGAGAACTAGTTTGGTGAAGTCAGCCTCTCAGCCCTAAATATTTATAGTACAAAAATACAGCCATTTTTAGAACTTGCATTAATTCCTGATTATCTTTGAGATCAGACCATGTTAAAGATGTTTGTATTTTCATTTAATTCATGTAAATTTTGCATGTTTTCCTGTATGTATTGTTCCTAGTTTTATGATGTAAATATAATTTCTGTTTTTTTAATGTTCCCTGTTGTTCGTGAATACAAATGCATTAATCTTTTGTTTCACCTGCCTTGGTGGCCTGCAAATAACTCTGCCCTAGGCCACTTAGAAAAGCACATGGTTGTAATGTAGCTTTGAGGTTACAAAGGTTTGAGTTTCTGTGGCAAACATCGGATCCTGATCAACCACAAATAGAAAAAGGCATTTCAGGCCACAGTTGTCACCAGAAAGTCAAGGAATTGCAACAAAGCCAAAATGACCTCAAGACATCAACTGAAGGTGTACTCACAACACCTTCCATCCTTACATGTTTCGCCAGGGCCATCAGAATTACTTCCATCTTATTTGGCCTGAGATTTGCTGCCATCCATTCCTTCATATATTTCAGGCAGTGTGTGGCCCAGAGAACACAGTATCCAGCTCTGATGTCTAAAACCAAACAGGTAAATATTATAACTGAGAACTGTTATGAGCATCTGAGACATAAATGGCAGAATCTTTCTGTAACACAGTAGTTCCTAGGACGGTCATTGTAACTGGACTTGCTGCCACCATCCGCTCCTTCTAGTTTAGTAGCTCTTCATTGCTGAATAAAAACTTCTCAATCTCCCTTATATATCTGTTATCATGGAATTGCATGTGGTCCAAATTCAGGCTGTTTTTGTAGTGTATTTCCTTATAACTTAGTTCACTTAAATGCAGTCAGTCAACAGAAAGTGTGCTGAAACTGCTACCACACTTTTTTTTTATTCAACATGTCTGGGGGGACATTTAGTTCTGATTTTCGATATTAATTACATTAGGCTGCTGTGTGACTAGCTCATTCAGTTCCAGGCATTTCAATAGAAGACAGATGTAGACAAATAGAATGGAATTCTCAGAAAAGCTACAAAACATTTCAAGGGCTAAAGGGAGTAATTTGTGAGGAATGATTAAAGAAACTAACTATGCATAACTTGGCTAAACAATGCCTAAAGGGGGGGTTGGGTGTGGCAGATGCATAAGTGATTGTTTAAGGACCATGTCTGGTATTCCATGACGTTCATGGATTTATAATTATAATCCATAAATATCTACATTCCAGTTGGGTGATAGGTGCTTTGTAAATGTAGATGAAGAGATTATGTAGCATTTTAACCCATTCAGTAGGTTTGACACCATCTTTTCCAAAGTTATACATTAATTCACACCATAAGAAAATATATTATTCTCTACCTCATTACACCATCTTTATGTTGGTGTAACTCCAACGAAGCCAGTGGAGATACACCAGTATAAAACTGGTGTAATGAGCGGAGAATTAGACCTGAAATATAGCAACATTATGCTATTTCACATAATTTTTTTTAAATGTTCCATGAATCTCTGAATATAAACATCTCTTACTATATAGAGAATAATTTTGTGTCTTCAGAACTCACTGGAAAAAAACAAGAAGCAATAAATTTGAGATCCTAATGTGAAGTGTAGCATAGCAGCTCCCATTGACTTAAATGATGCTATGCAGTTGAATCAGATTTCAGAGTGGTAGCCGTGTTAGTCTGTATCAGCAGAAACAACAAGGAGTCCTTGTGGTACCGTAGAGACTAACAAATTTATTTGGGCATAAGCTTTTGTGGGCAAGAACCCACTTCATCAGATGCATGGAGTGGAAAATACAGGAGCAGGTATAAATACATGAAAAGATGTGAGTTGCCTTACCAAGTGTGAGGTCAGTCTAACAAGATAATTCAACTGACAGCAGGATACCAAGGGAGGAAAAATAACTTTTGAAATGGTAATGAGAGTGGCCTATTTCAGACAGTTGACAAGAAGATGTGAGTAACAGTAGGGGGAAATTAGTATTGGGGAAATTAGGTTTAGGTTTTCTAATGACCCAACCACTCCCAGTCTTTTTCAGGCCTAATCTGATGGTGTCTAGTTTGCAAATTAATTCCAGTTCTGCAGTTTCATGTTGGAGTCTGTTTTTTAAGTTTTTGTTGTTGAAGAATTGCCACTTTTAGGTCTGTTATTGAGTGACCAGGGAGATTGAAGTGTTCTCCTACTGGTTTTTGAATATTATGATTCCTGATGTCAGATTTGTGTCCATTTATTCTTTTGCGTAGAGACTGTCCGATTTGGCCAATGTACATGGCAGAGGGGCATTGCTGGCACATGATGGCATATATCACATTGGTAGATGAGCAGGTGAACGAGCCTCTGATGGTGTGGCTGATGTGGTTAGGTCCGATGCTGGTGTCCCTTGAATAGATATGTAGACAGAGTTGGCACCGGGGTTTGTTGCAGGGTTTGGTTCCTGGGTTGGTGTTTTTGTTGTGTGGTGTGTAGTTGCTGGTGAGTATTTGCTTCAGGTTGGGGGGCTGTCTGTAAGCAAGGACTGGCCTGTCCCCCAAGGTCTGTGAGAGTGAGGGATCATCCTTCAGGATAGGTTTGTGATACAGCATAGCCAGAGGGCAGCAGGAGAGTGTTAGAAGGAAGCCTTATTCCCTGTAGAGGGAAGAAAGTTTGCTATAAATTAATTAAAGCACATGAAGCCAATTAAAGCACCTGAAGCTAGGCACATGATAACCCACCCCCCACCCCCCCCGCTTCAATCAGACAAGAGGAGGAGTTGAAGCAGAGTGGATTGGTGTTGGATCAGAGAGCAGTTTGGAGGGAAGCAGAGGAGAGTTTGGAGAAGTTCTGCGGTGGGCTAAGAAGACCAAGACCCTAGGTAAAGGGACACCTGGTTTGTGCAGAGGGAGGGCAGGAAGCCCCACAAGCTGAAGGGCAGGAGAGGGAACTAGCCCAGGGGAAGGAACCGCTAGTTCTAGTGGTTTACCGCTATCCCTAGGGCCCCTGGGCTGGGACCCAGAGTAGAGGGCGGGCCCGGGTCCCTCCCTCTCCACTCCCCTCCTCTAGGACACTAGTAGGGCAGTTAATACCTCAATTCAGGGGCAAGAAACGGTGCCCTGAACCCCCACTCAAGAAGAGAAAGCGTGAGACCCATCATAGTGGTGCCAGCAATTTGCCACACGTGGTTCAAGGAGTGGGATCTACGCGCTGGGGACTTAAATCAGGGTAAGCCAAAACCCTCCCGTCCTTAAGATGGACGATGTGGTCAAGGCCCTAATAAAAGCCACCGCAGCCCAGCAGGAGGCTATCCGGGTCCAAGCAACTGCCCAACAGGAGGCGACTCGGATGCAGCAGGAGACTAATCATCTGTTGATGAGTCAGGCTGCCCAGGACCAAGCCCTGCTGCAAGAGCTGGTGAACCAGATGAAGGCCCTTATGGAGCTGAACCGCAACTGCGACGGGACCCGGACCATATGGGCGAGCCACTGCCTACAGAAAATGACACATGAGGATGATGTGGAGGCATACCTCCTGGCTTTTGAAAGAGCAGCCCTACAGGAGGCCTGGCCCCGAGATCAGTGGTCTGGTATCCTCGGCCTGTTCCTGTGTGGGGAGGCCCAGAAGGTCTACTACGATATGGCCGCAGAGACTGCAGCAGATTTACCCCCAGCTGAAGGCAGAGATCCTGGCCAGAGCCAGAGTAATGACAGTGTTGTGAGCCCAGAGGTTCCACGAGTGGCAGTATACAGAGGACAAGACACCCCGATTGCAATTGTTTGACCTGATTCACCTGATCCAGAAATGGCTGCACCCTGCGGCCCTCAGCTTTGAGAAGATGATGGAGCTCCTGGTACTGGACCGGTATATGAGGGGGCTACCACCAGGCCACTGGGCTTTGGTTGGCCAGAATGACCCCTCCACCTATGATGAGTTGGTCTCCCTCGTGGAAAGACAGCTGGCAGCCCACAAACTGTTCCAGACCCCAGCGAGTGAGACATGGCAAACCAGGAAGCCAGTCCCAAACCCAAGGCCCCGGACTGTCGAAAACTCCAGGAGAATCATAACTGGGAGGAAAGACACCGAGGAATGGCCTGAGGCCAAGAAGGGGCCTGGGGGTTTGGGAAGAGAGGACTGGGGGGGGGCGGCCAAATAGCCCCAGGCAGAAGATGGCAACCGGAATAAGGGGGTGGTGTTACAAGTGTGGAGAATTGGGGCCTATAGCAGCCCAATGTCCCAACAGGGAGGAGCCTATGCAATGTAATCTGGGGATCACGGGGAGCAATGTGGCCTAATTGGCCTGGTAGGGGTCGCAATGACCTCACATGGGTATACAAGATCAGTAAAAATGAATGGTATTGAGACTATAGCATTAATAGATTCCAGGAGTGCTGTCACTCTGGTCTCAGGAAAGTTGGTGGGGAAAACCAACTAACCTGGGCCAAAAACACAGGGGTAACATGCGTTCATGGCACCGTAAATTTCTACCCCACAATCCCGGTATAGATTGAGATCCAGGGGAATACTACCAGGGTGACTGCAGGGTGGTTCCCAGCCTCCCCTACCCTGTCTTAATTGTCAGGGACTTCCCTGGGTTTGAGAGCTTACTCCCCACAATAGAGCCAGGGGAGGGTAGCAACCCCCGGGTTGAGACAGAGGCACCTACAGATAGCCTCACCCCAATGTTTGTTGAGGTTGCCCCAGAGTTATTCTCATCCCCCGGAAAACCCTGAAAGTCTAGGCAGGAAAGAAGGGCAGATAAAAGATTGGGGACCAGGATTCTAGCAGAGAACCAGAAAACCTCCTTTGTTGGTAGGCGAACCCGTTCATAGAATCATAGAATATCAGGGTTGGAAGGGACCTCAGGAGGTCATCTAGTCCAACCCCCTGCTCAAAGCAGGATCAGTACCCAACTAAATCATCCCAGCCAGGGCTTTGCCAAGCCTGACCTTAAAAATATTTAAGAAAGGAGATTCCACCACCTCCCTAGGTAACGCATTCCAGTGTTTCACCACCCTCCTAGTGAAAAAGGTTTTCTTAATATCCAACCTAAACCTCCCCCACTGCAACTTGAGACCATTACTTCTTGTTCTGTCATCAGCTACCACTGAGAACAGTCTAGATCCATCCTCTTTGGAACCCCTTTCAGGTAGTTGAAAGCAGCTATCAAATCCCCCGTCATTCTTGTCTCCTGCAGACTAAACAATCCCAGTTCCCTCAGCCTTTCCTCATAAGTCATGTGTTCCAGTCCCCTAATCAGTTTTGTTGCACTCCGCTGGACTCTTTCCAATTTTTTCACATCCTTCTTATAGTGTGGGGCCCAAAACTGGACACAATACTCCAGATGAGGCCTCACCAATGTCGAATAGAGGGAAACGATCACGTCCCTCAATCTGCTGGCAGTGCCCCTACATATACATCCCAAAATGCCATTGGCCTTCTTGGCAACAAGGGCACACTGCTGACTCATATCCAGCTTCTCGTCCACTGTAACCCCTGGGTCCTTTTCTGCAGAACTGCTGCTGAGCCATTTGGTCCCTAGTCTGTAGCGTGCATGGGATTCTTCCGTTCTAAGTGCAGGACTCTGCACTTGTCCTTGTTGAACCTCATCAGATTTCTTTTGGCCCAATCCTCTAATTTGTCTAGGACCCTCTGTATCCTATCCCTACCGTCCAGCGTGTCTACCTCTCCTCCCAGTTTCGTGTCATCTGCAAACTTGCTGAGGGTGCAATCCACACCATCCTCCAGATCATTTATGAAGATACTGAAGAAAACCGGCCCAAGGACCGACCCTTGGGGCACTCCACTTGATACCGGCTGCCAACTAGACACGGAGCCATTGATCACTACCCGTTGAGCCCGACAATCTAGCCAACTTTCTATCCACCCTATAGTCCATTCATCCAGCCCATACTTCTTTAACTTGCTGGCAAGAATACTGTGGGAGACCGTGTCAAAAGCTTTGCTAAAGTCAAGGAACAACATGTCCAGTGCTTTTCCCTCATCCAGAGAGCCAGTTATCTTGTCATAGGAGGCAATTAGATTAGTCAGGCATGACTTGCCCTTGGTGAATCCATGCTGACTGTTCCTGATCTCTTTCCTCTCCTCTAAGTGCTTCAGAATTGATTCCTTGAAGACCTGCTCCCTGATTTTTCCAGGGACTGAGGTGAGGTTGACTGGCCTGTAGTTCCCAGGATCCTCCTTCTTCCCTTTTTTAAACATGGGCACTACATTAGCCTTTTTCCAGTCGTCCGGGACTTCCCCTGATTGCCATGAGTTTTCAAAGATAATGGCCAATGGCTCTGCAGTCACATCCGCCAACTCCTTTAGCACTCTCGGATGCTGCGCATCCAGCCCCATGGACTTGTGCTCGTCCAGCTTTTCTAAATAGTCCCGAACCACTTCTTTCTCCACAGAGGGCTGGCCACCTCCTCCCCATGCTGTGCTGCCCAGTGCAGTAGTCTGGGAGCTGACCTTGTTTGTGAAGACAGAGGCAAAAAAAGCATTCAGGAGGCCAGGAGATAATTCAGGCCAGTGAGGACTGGGAGGTGGTTCCTAGTCCAAGTAGGGGTAACCCAAGGGGTGGAGTAGAAACAGGCTCCCTGGAATTAGGTCAGACTGGTACCGCACGTGAGAATTTTGGCAGGACCAAGCCAATGACCCGCTCAGGGGGTTGGACTAGATGACCTTTTGGGGTCCCTTCCAACCCTGATATTCTATGAAATGTAAGGGAGGAGGTAGTGGAAGTAAATCGCGTACCTGTGGAAGGAAAGACCAAAGGCCCAAGGCCATATTATGTGCTCAAAGACGATCTGTTGTACAGGATAGCACAAATACGAGGGGAAGAAGTAGAGCAACTCTTAGTCCCACAGAAACACACAAGGGCAGTACTAGAGTTAGCTCACAATCATCTATTTGGGGGACATCTAGGAGTAGACAAGACACTGGATAGAGTCCTAAGAAGGTTTTATTGGCCAGGAATATGTGCAGAGGTCAAGCACTATTGTGCCTCCTGCCCTGAATGCCAGTTGCATAGCTCCTGACCTCACTTGCAGGCCCCATTAGTACCTTTGCCTATTATTGAAGTCCCTTTCAAGAGGATAGCCATGGACATAGTGGGCCCACTGGAAAGATCAGCACCGGGCCACCGAAACATAGTAATCATCCTTGACTATGCCACGCAGTATCCAGAAGCCATTCCTTTAAAAAATCCCACATCCAAGGCAATAGCAAAAGAACTACTCCCAGTTTTTGCCAGAGTGGGCATCCCAAAGGAGATCCTGACAGACCAAGGAACCCCTTTCATGTCAAAATTAATGAGAGACTTATATACCCTGCTCCGCATCCAGGCCATACAGACCTCAGTCTACCATCCACAAACAGATGGACTGGTTGAGCGGTTTAACCATACCCTTAAAAGTATGATCCGGAAGGTGGTAGATCAGGATGGAAAAGACTGGGATACTCTTCTACCGTATCTAATGTTTGCTATATGGGAAGTACCCCAGGCGTCCACTGGTTTCTCTCCCTTTGAACTACTATACAGACGCCACCCACGTGGAATATTAGATATTGCCAAGGAAGATTGGGAAGAACAACCCAACCTAGGAAAGAATGTCATTGAGCACGTGACACAGATGAGAGAGTGAATAACTTGAATAACCCCTATAGTACGAGAACATTTGGAAAAAGCACAAGAGGCCCAGTAGACATATTACAACCATCAGGCGAAAGTATGGAGATTTCAGCCAGGGGAACGGGGGATGGTGCTAGTGCTGACAGCAGAAAGCAAACTCCGAGCCAACTGGCATGGACCATATGAGATAGTGGAAGCCATTGGGGAGGGGGACTATAAGGTCAGACAACCAGATCACTGAAGGCCAGAGCAAATCTACCACATCAACTTACTGAAGCCCTGGCATGACCGAGAGACGTGCCTGGTCATTAGGGGAGCTCCACCCCAGACAGACAACCCACAGGGGCAGGTGAAGATGTCTCCTTAGTTAACTCCAGAACAACGAACAGAGGTCATTGATATGATCCAACGGAACCAGGACATGTTCTGTACACAGCCAGGCCGTATGACACTTGTCCAACATCATATTGTCACCAGGCCCGGAGTAAGGGTGACGATAAGACAGTATTGGATACCAGAAGCTAAAAGGGAAGAAATTAGGACAGAAGTGAAGAAGATGCTGGAACTTAGATTATTGAAGAATCCCACAGCCAGTGGTCCACCTCTATCGTCCTAGTCCCCAAGCCTGACAGCACCCTGTCATAAATATAAAGGGAAGGGTAATCACCTTTAAAATCCCTCCTGGCCTGAGGAAAAATCCTTTCACCTGTAAAGGGTTAAGAAGCTAAAGGTAACCTCGCTGGCACCTGACCAAAATGACCAATGAGGAGACAAGATACTTTCAAAAGCTGGGAGGAGGGAGAAAAACAAAGGATCTGTGTCTGTCTGTGTGATGCTTTTGCCAGGGACAGAACAGGAATGGAGTCTTAGAACTTAGTAAGTAATCTAGCTAGAGATGTGTTAGATTATGATTTCTTTAAATGGCTGAGAAAATAGCTGTGCTGAATAGAATGAATATTCCTGTCTGTGTGTCTTTTTTGTAACTTAAGGTTTTGCCTAGAGGGATTCTCTATGTTTTGAATCTAATTACCCTGTAAGGTATCTACCATCCTGATTTTACAGAGGTGATTCCTTTACTTCTATTAAAAGTCTTCTTGTAAGAAAACTGAATGCTTTTTCATTGTTCTTAAGATCCAAGGGTTTGGGTCTGTGGTCACCTATGCAAATTGGTGAGGATTTTTACCAAACCTTCCCCAGGAAGTGGGGTGCAAGGGTTGGGAGGATTTTGGGGGGAAAGACGTTTCCAAACACGGTTTTCTCAGGAACCCAGATAAAGTTTGGTGGTGGCAGTGGAAGTCCAAGGGCAAAGGGTAAAATAGTTTGTACCTTGGGGAAGTTTACCTAAGCTGGTAAAAGTAAGCTTAGGAGGTTTTCATGCAGGTCCCCACATCTGTACCCTAGAGTTCAGAGTGGGGAAGGAACCTTGACATGGTGGCAGAGTGGTGGGATTAACTTGAAATCATTTTGAAATCAATTTGAGATTTTTTGAACCAGAAACACAGATTTTAAAAAGGAAATATCTTTTTTCCTTTGGGGCTGCTGGAAAACAAGTCCAACTGAAAGCAGCTAGTTTTTTCTTTGCTTTGGGGCCAGAGCAGAGACAAAAGGGAATTATCTTTTGCGAATTGCAGGTTTTCTTTGCCTGGAGGCAGAGTAGTTAACCTCCTGCAGGGAAATTCACAAGTCTTCACAGACCTGAAGTTTTTTTCCCCCCTAAAAGTAACTAGGGGGGTTTTTCTGCCTATTTGCCTGGAGACAAAAGGTGTTAGGTTTTGAATTTTTTTTTTTGGATTTTTCTGTAGGCTGACAATCACTATCAGAGAATATAGGTATCCTATTCCAGCACAGCAAAATTTTACAAGCCAAGTTTTGTTTGTTGTATTTCTAACCCTCAGGTGTAAAGTTAGTTAAAAACAGAGAGGTAAAGATGACAGACACCAAGGCACTACACAAATTGGAGTTAGCCAAACTGGAGGCAATGAAAGAAGCCGAAAAAGCCCTAGAAGCTGCTCACAGGAGAGCAATGGAGGCAAAGGACAAAGAAATGGAGGCAAAGGACAAAGAAAGGGAGGCAGCGAAAGAGGCAGAACAACACCAAGCGGCTGCTCACAGGAGAGCTATGGAAGCAAGGGACAAAGAAATGGAGGCAAGGGCCAAAGAACTGGAGGAGAAGGAAAAAGAGAGGAAGCATAACTTGGAGATGGAGAAAGTAAAGGCTCAGCAAAATATACCAACAAACCCTAGCAATCCTTCTCCAGGTACCACTTCCCATCCCAGAAAGTTCCCCACCTACAAGGCAGGCGATGATACTGAGGCCTTCTTAGAAAACTTTGAAAGGGCCTGCCTTGGGTACGGCATCTCTACAGATCAATACATGGTAGAGCTGAGGCCACAGCTCAGTGGACCCTTAGCTGAGGTGGCGGCTGAAATGCCTAAGGACCACATGAACAAGTATGAACTGTTTAAAACTAAGGCGAGAGTCAGAATGGGTCTAACACCCGAGCATTCTCGTCGGAGGTTCAGAGCCCTAAGGTGGAAACCAGACGTGTCATTTACCCGACATCTTACCACATTGTGGAACATTGGGATGCCTGGATATCAGGAGCAAGTGTTAAATCTCCAGAAGAGTTGCCCTTCCTCATGCAAATGGAACAGTTCTTAGAGGGTGTTCCTGAGGAAATAGAAAGATACATCCTAGATGGGAAGCCCAAAACTGTAATCGAGGCGGGGGAGATTGGAGCCAAATGGGTGGAGGTAGCAGAGAAGAAGAAAACTGGTCGCAGTTGGAGCGGAGACCAGAAGGGACAACCCCAGACCACACCCTATTACCGGGGGCCGCCCAAGGCCCCACCTGCCCCCCCAAAGAACCCTCCAGACACCTTATCGTTCCACCACACCATTCTCCAGCAACCCACCTCGCCCCAGTGACCCGTCAGCTGGACGATGTTTTAAATGTAACGAGTCAGGGCATGTAAAGGCCAGCTGCCCCAAGAACCCCAACAGATTACAGTTCATTGCACCGGAATCACACCAGAGGTCCATAGGCCCAGATACCTCCCAGATACCCTTGGAGCAGAGGGAAACTGTGAGTGTGGGCGGGAAGAAGGTCACTGCGTGGAGGGACACCGGAGCACAAGTGTCAGCTATCCATACTTCCTTAGTGGACCCCAATTTAATCAACCCAGATTAAAGTGACGATTCATCCAAGTGGCGAGTCATCCCTCATTTTGCCACAAGAGCAGGGCCATTGATGGATTTGATAAAGGCTGGGGGCCCTGAGATAGTAAAGTGGACTGATGTGGCAGAAGGAGCATTTGCAGATTTAAGGACAGCCCTTTGCTGCCATCCAGTACTCATAGCCCCAGACTTCGAGAAGGAATTCATCCTACAAACAGATGCCTCGGAGGTAGGGCTAGGAGCCGTCCTTTCGCAGATGGTAGGGGAGGAGGAACACCCGATCTTGTACCTCAGCCGGAAACTCCTCTCCAGGGAAGAAAAGTATGCCGTCGTTGAAAAGGAATGTCTGGCAGTAAAATGGGCTATGGAGACTCTCCGCTACTACCTACATCCCAAGTAGCCCAACCCCATGGTGTTGAGCAGGGCCAGAGGGCATGGCCAGAGGGCAGCAGGAGAGTGTTAGAGGGAGCCTTATTCCCTGTAGAGGGAAGAAAGTTTGCTGTAAATTAATTAAAGCACCTGAAGCCAATTAAAGCACCTGAAGCCAGTCACATGATAAAACCCCCCTGCTTCAATCAGACAAGAGAGGGGTTGAAGCAGAGTGGATTGGTGTTGGAGCAGAGAGCAGTTTGGAGGAGTTGAAGAAGAGTGGATTGGCGTTGGAGCAGAGAGCAGTTTCGAGGGAAGCAGAGGAGAGTTTGGAGAAGTGCTGTGGTGGGCTAAGAAGACCAAGACCCTAGGTAAAGGGACACCTGGTTTGTGCAGAGGGAGGGCAGGAAGCCCCACAAACTGAAGGGCAGGAGAGGGAAGTAGCCCAGGGGAAGGAACTGCTAGTTCTAGTGGTTTACCGCTATCCCTAGGGCCCCTGGGCTGGGACCAGGAGTAGAGGGCGGGCCCGGGTCCCTCCCTCTCCACTCCCCTCCTCTAGGACACTAGTGGGGCAGTTAATACCCCAGTTCAGGGGCAAGAAACGGTGCCCTGAACCCCCACCCAAGAAGAGAAAGCGTGAGACCCATCATAGTAGTGCCGGCAATTTGCCACAGGTTGTAGATCCTTGATGATGTGCTGGAGAGGTTTTAGTTGGGGGCTGAAGGAGACGGCTAGTGGTGTTCTGTTACTTTCTTTACTGGACCTGTCTTGTAGTAGGTGACTTCTGGATACCGTTCTGGCTCTGTCAATCTGTTTCTTCACTTCATCAGATGGGTATTGTAGTTTTAAGAATGCTTGATAGAGATGCAGAATCAAACCTTTGGTGTGAATCTTCTCTCAGAACAGCTGACTGATTTAGGGCGTCTTCACTACCACACTAAATTGGTGCCGTTGCAATCGATACAGCAGCATCGATTTAGCGCATCTGGTGAAGACACACTATGTTGATGGAAGCACACTCTCCCGTCAACATAATTATCCACCTCAATGAGAGGCAGAAGCTATGTCGATGGGAGAGCATTTCCTGCTGACATAGCGTGGTGTAGACTCTGTGTTAAGTTGATATAAGTTATGTCACTGAGGGGGATGGTTTTTTCACACCCCTGAATGACATAACTTACATCGACTTAAGCGGTAGTGCAGACAAGCCCTTTGTCTTGTTATGTTATTAAAGTGGAGGAGCCTTGGGAAAGGCTGCTTCCCATTAGACTACTTCTCATGCTCTGATCAAGTGGTCTAGGCATCTGGAGTCAAATGATTTATCAAAAAGCTGTAGTAATTATTGTACTTTTGGGAAGTGGCAAGTTTTAAATCCTGTGAACATTTTGTTTATAGTGTTTCCAGAAATATACAACAGGTGGTGCTAAAAGATTAAATTACTAATCTTCATTTCCAGAAAACCCAAGAAAGAAAGAGAAGGCTTAATTTTTTGCACAGAGATATTATATAAATGCTTCTAGAAGGAATAAGAGGCTATTGTGAACCCAAGCTCTAGTCTTAGAATTAACAAGAATAGTACTGGTAGAATGATTTTTTAAAAATTTTTTAATGAAAACAGAATATTATGTGTACTTAATTAGAGAAAGGAGATCTGTCCATTTGATGATGATGGAGACATTAAGAAGTCTCATTTTACTTGTGCATGAAAATCACTTTTGAAAACTGAAGTCACCAGCAATATATGACACTCTTTATATTTAGCACCTAAATATTTAGGACTTGATTCAATGCCCAATTAAGTTAAGGGGAAAGATTTCCATTGATTTGAATGGATGTTGGATCAGGCCCATAAACAGTGGCTGAACTGCACTGTAAGTCTTGAGAAACATTTATTTTGGTTATTGTTTGTATTTCTCTGCTCTCATTCTTTTATTACTAAAAAGATCTGCATCAAACAGGATCTAAGGGCCCATTCTAGATAAAAAAAATATTTACAGCCAAGCTGCATATCAAGCAGGAGTCATTCCAACTCTATGCTGTGTGTGTGTGTGTATCTTTTTGCCTGTTTGGCTCATCTTTCTGTCCCTGATTAACAGGTGTGCAGGGGTCTGTCTTTGGAAGCCATTCCTGGAGATAGATAGAATGTATCTATTTTAGTTTTTTACTCTCTTTATACTACAAGGTGGTTCTTTTGATATTTCTGCCTGCTGAAACATGAAGCATGGTTCTTATAACAAGTTCAACTCAAGTTCACTGCATGCAGAGAGTATGTTGTCCTGGGTGTATAGACTTGAGCTGTGTCTACACTACAAACTTTGGTTGACTCAAGTTCCATCACATTAAAGCTGCCTCAGTTATTATATCACTTGTGCGTGTGCATACTTGGCTTCTTGCATCAGTGCTGTGCATACTCACCAGGAGTCCTTGTGTTGATGTAAAGTGCAGTGCACCATGAATAGGTATTCCAGTATGCAACCCACCACTGCCCAGTGCATTATCTCTTGGAAAGTTTTGGCCCTGCATGGTTGGGAAGAAACGAGTTGTGCAGGGATGACTGGAAGCCAACTTTCCAGTGTGCAACTGTCTCCATCCCATAATGTCATCTAAAATCCCATAATTTTTGCATCTTTTTAAAAAATTCCACAAACCTGCATGGCCCTCCTCACTATCCCCCATCTCTGACAGAAGCATGGAGTCTGCACAGACCTGCACTATTGTCATTAGCATCTCAGCAAAGGACAAACCATCCTCCGGTATTTGCAGAGCTGTACAAAGAACCAAATCAGCAGGGAACATGATGATTTCTTGGGGGACAGATTACTGTGGGACATAGCAAGGACCAATTCAAGGTTGTTGATGGCATTTATGGAGGAGCTCCAGATGGTGGAGCCCAAGAAACGAGCACTGACTGGTGGATCTCATTGTAATGCAGGCTTGGGATGAAAAGCAGTGGCTGCAGAACTTTTGGATGTGCAAGACCACATTTTTAGACCTGTGTGCTGAGCTCGCCCCAGCCCTCCAGCACAGGGACATCAGAATGAGAGCTGCCCTGCAGGTGGGAGAAGGAAGGGACTATCACACTGTGAAAACTTGCAATGGCATTTTGTTACCAGTCAGTGGGAAATCATTTTGAGGGGAAAAATCCACATGGGGGGGCCACTGTCATGCAAGTGTGCAGAGCCATTAATCATTTCCTGCTGTGCATTACTGTGACTCTCAGCAATGTGCAGGACATAATGGATGGATTTTGCAACACTGCGGTGTCCAAATTGCAATGGGAGCAATAGATGGCACGCATATCCCTGTTTTGGCACCAGCCCACCTTGTCACAGAGTACATCAACAGACAGGGCTAATTTTCTATGGTTATGAAAGCATTGGTGGATCACTGGGGATGCTTCACTGACATCAGTGTTTGCTAGTTAGGAAAGGTGCATGATGCTTACATCTTTAACAACACAGGACTGTTCAGAAAGCTGCAGGCAGGGACTTTCCCGATCAGCCGATTACCATTGGTGATGTTGAAATGCCAATAGTAATCCTGGAGACCCAGCCTTCCCCTTGCTCATGAGGCTGTACACTGGCCACCTCGACAGCACCCAAGAAAGATTCAATTCCCAGGTCAGCAGGTGCAGAATGACAGTTGAGTGTTCTTTTAGTAGACTGAAAGGATGCTGACATAGTTTACTCATAAGATTCGGTCTCAGTGAAAAAAATCATCCCAATGGTTATAGCTGCCTGTTGTGACCTGCAGAATATCTGTGAAGCAAACTGGGGAAAGTTGCTGTGAGAGTGGAGTTGGAGCAGCTTTCTGCTGAATTTGAAAAGCCAGACACAAGGCTATTAGAAAATCTCAGTGTGGCGCTATATGGCTCAGTGAGACTTTGAAAGAGCACTTTAACAGCGAGCCACATTAAAGCATCGTGGTGAACTGTGCTTTACCTAGCCTGGAAGTTTGGGGGCCTGTTAGGGATTGTGTAGTGGTTGGTGCACATCTACGAATATAGCACTGTCAATGCACCTATTAATTTTGCAGTGCTTGCTGTATATTTATGATTATTAGACTGGGTCATGGATCCTAGTAGCTGTGTCACACTGTATAGAACAAGTAAGTGGGTGTTTTCAGAACGGCTAGACACTCTGCAGCTTATGCTGTGAATTAATAAAGATGAATGATTTTCCAAATATAAGTTTTTCTATAACAAAACCAGTGCAAAGAAAAATCTGTGCAATTTAAAAGCAAATACATAAAAAACGTAACAAATGAATGAAACAGAACTTAACAAGGCGGTACAACATTCATGTCCATTTTACTTACACATACAGCAATGGTGGCTTCCACAGGTCACTGTAGGTGAAGATGTGGTTGTCCTTACTGTCCCCTGGGGTGGAGTGGTTGGGGTATGGATGCAGCCTGGATGCACCATGGAATGTTGGGGTGGGGGGTGTAGGGAGGTGCTGTAATGGAGTTCTTCATGGACTGAAAAAGGGAGGCAAGCCCGTGATTGTTGAATCTGTAGCTCCACAAGAGTCTGCAGCATCTGTGTTTGCTGCCAGAGAAGCACCAGCCTGTCCTGGTGTATCTCCCTCTCCTCTTCTTGCTGGGACTCCTGGGCCTTTTTCTTGTCTGCTCTTTTCTTCTCCAGGGTGTTTGCCATGTTCATCCTCCAGGCCCTTTGCTCATGCTCTGATGCAGCGCTGGCTTGCAGGATCTCATTGAACGTGTCAGCCCAAGTTCCCTTCTTTCTCCTCCTTCTCTGGCTCAGATGTTCCTTGAGTGTCGAGGGGGAACCTCTCCAGGGTGCCATGGCAGCAGCTGCAGATAAAACACACAGAGGTAACACTGTCAGTATAGTCACAACAGAAAGCAAAAGTTAAGATTCAGAACTCCCTTTTCTTGCTCCCCTAAAGTTTTAAACAAGACATGATTCTTGACCCTTCTGATTTTGGAGTGCTTGTGTACAGCACCAGCCATGGTGAGTATGGCCCTCCATGGGTAGAGAAATGGGGAGGGAATTGCTTGGTTGCATAAAACTATGAGAATAGGGCAACGGCATTGAATACTGGCACCATTTTCCACAGGCCATGGCGATTTTAGCTGATATCTCACTCCTGATGGTAATAAAGGCACAGAGAGCACAGCTGCTGCTGGGCCTGGATGCTGCTAGCCTGTTTCCTGCAATGCCGAAGGTATTACTGACTGGCGAGGGGAAGCACTCTACCATGAAGGAAGAAATAAGGCAGTCATTCTTAGAAATCTTCAGGAGAGGATTGCAGAGAACCTGCATGAAAGTTTCATTGAGATCTCTCAGGAGGATTCAAGGGACATCCCTGTGTACATAAAAAAAAAATGGGTCAGCATGGCCCCCAGTGCCTAACTCTATAGGGGAATGAAAAGCTGAGAGCAACACTACCTCTCTTTGTTGTACAGCTGCCTTTTCCAGTAAGAAGTAAATGAATGAAGAGTTGATAGTTGTGTACTGTTAAGTTACGGCACCATCACTACATCATTGTAATGGGAAAAAACATTTATACGCTTACCAGTGGTTCCTTCCGCTGCCTCGAGCTCACCTGTACTTGACTACCAAGACATAATGGACTGCAGTGGAGTCCCAAACAAGTCCGGGCTCATGACAGAGTTGGACCACCTGGTCACATGCCCCCCATCCTCTTTTTCTTCCTCCACCTCCTTCTCCTCACTGTTCTCGTCAGGGCCTGTGTCTCAAGGTCCTCAGAACTATCCATGGTGGTCTGCAGGTTTGTTGCCAAGTATGGCATGCAGCACTTTGTAAAAGCAGCATGTCTTCGGCTCAGCCCACAATTGATTGTTGGCCTCCCTGGCCTTCTGGTATGCCTGCCGCAATTCCTTTGCTTTCATATGGCACTGTTACTAGTCCTGGCATGGTCAGCTAGGAAGTTGCACACAACATTGGAGCACTGCTAGGTGTGCTCACAAAGCTGGACAATCAGGAAAAGTCATATCAAAAATTCACAGGGCTTTAAAGGGGAGGGAATGGGCTTCTGGTCTGCATTACCCCTGGGCCATGGAATTCAAACTTGTGACCAGAGCGGTCAGTATTGGGCATTGTAGGACAGCTGCCGGAAGACTGTTAGGGTTGACATAAGTAATGTAGTGCCTAGACTCATGCTGCATCAACCTCATCACATTGACCATGGCTCAATGCCACTTGGGGAGGTAGTATTACTGCATTGTTGTAACAGGGCACTTACATCAGTGGGAGACAAATTTAAGTGTAGACATATCGAGAACTAGGTCAATTCAAGGTGGCTTATGTCAACCTAACTTTGTAGTATAGATCAGACCTTAGTGTTCTTCTTAGTATTTAATTTGTGCTTTCCACAAGCAGATATAATAGAAGATATAAATGTTTCTCTCAGCTCTTGCTAAGCTGGATAAAGTATTAGAACATGTAACATAGGGCACTAGTAGAGGCTAGGCACATGCAAGTTGTGATGCCTGCTCCTGATGGTCTAAGAATTTCAGACATCCTATTATTTTTGTTACTCTCTCTCCTCCGCCCCACCATGACCCACTCAGAACATAAGAATGGCCATACTGGGTCAGACCAAAGGTCCATCCAGCCCAGTATCCTGTTTACCGACAGTGGCCAATGCCAGGTGCCCCAGAGGGAGTGCACTTAACAGGTAATGATCTAGTGATCTCTTTCCTGCCATCCATCTCCACCCTCTGACAAACAGAGGCTAGGGACACCATTCCTTACTCATCCTGGCTAATAGCCATTAATGGACTTATTTGTCTCATCTACTTGTTATAGTTCTTTTTTAGATCATAAGCTCTTTGGGGGCTGTAACTGTCATTTTCTATATGTTTTGTGACAGGGCAAGGCCAGATGGCTATAGAAAAGTAATGGGAGACAGATATATTAGTCCCAGGCTAAACAAATCCCTGATACCAGGATAAGTAATTGGCAGCTGCTCCAGGTCAATTAAGACACCTGGGGCCAATTAAGATTTTCCCAGAAGGCAGGAAAGATAGCTAGGTTGATTGGGACACCTGAAGCTAATTAGGGGCTGGCTAAACCAATTAAAAGCCTCCCAGTTCGTCAGTTGGGCGCGTGTCAGGAGCTGTAGGAGGAAGCCACGCTGTTGGAGGAACTAAGCAGTACAAACCATATCAGGTGCAAGGAAGGAAGCCCTGAGGTAACGGTGAAGAAGATATGGAGTGGGGGCTGCTGTTGGGAAGTGGCCCAGGGAATTGTACATGTCCTATTTCCAAAAAGTCAGCTACCATAGCTGCTACTATTAGGGTCCCTGGGCTGGAGCCCGGAGTAGAGGGCGGGTCCGGGCTCCCCCCCCCGTCCCCGATTATTCACTGAGACTGGGAGACAACAGAGACTGTGCAAGGGAGAGTGGCTTCTTCTCACCTCCCTTGCTGACTTATGATGAAAATGGCTCAGTAGGCTGTGACCCTTACCTCTAAAGAGAGAAGGGCTATGTGGAGGGTCACAGTGAGCCTCTGAGGCTAGCAAAATCCACCAGGAAGCGTGGGACCCACTGAGACAAGGACAGAGCTTTGTCACAATTGGTGTTAAAAGTGGGATCATTGTTCACAGCATGGCGGAAGAAAGAGGTTTAAAAAAAAAGTGCACTGGGGTTTTGGGTTTTTTGTTTGTTTGTTTTGTACCACAATGGAGGAGGAGGTAAGATCTTTGGTACAAGCCATGGCAGCCCAGCAGGAGGCCACCTGGGTTCAGGCAATGGCACAACAGGAGTCTATGCAGCTACAGCAGGAAACCAATCAATTATTAATGGGCCAGGCAACCCAAGATTGTGCCCTCTTGTGAGAAGTAGTGGATCAGCTAAAGATCCTCACCACCCAGGCCCAGGGGTCTGATGGGACATGAACCCTGAGGGCCACTGGTTGTCTGCCAAAGATGACATCAGGAGATGACATAGAAGCGTATCTCCTCTCATTCGAAAGGACTACTCAGCGTCAGGCGTGGCCTCAGGAGCAGTGGGCCAGCATTCTCACCCCTTTTTTCTGCGGAGAGGCCCAGAAGGCCTACTTTGACTTGCCTGCCACAGATGGCATTGTCTATACCCGGCTGAAGGTAGAGATCCTAGCACAATCAGAGGTGATGGCAGTGGTATGGGCCCAGAGGTTCCATGAGTGGAAATACCAGGAGAACAAACCCCTGAAGTCCCAGCTATTCGACTATGGATCTGGTAGGGCGCCTAGAGAAGACAGTTTGGGGCCACCAACATGTGCTTGTTGTACTGGACTATGCAATTCGGTACCTGGAAGCTGTTCCCCTACGCAACACGGCTTCCAAGACAATAGCTAAGGAGCTAGTACAGATCTTTGCCCGGGTTGGGCTACCCAAGGAGATATAGACTGATCAAGGGACACCTTTTGTGCCCAAGTTGATGAAAGGTCTCTGTTCATTGCTCCACATACAAGCCCTAAGGACCTCTGTATACCACCCGCAAACAGATGGTCTTGTAAGATTCAATAGGATCCTCAAGGCCATGATCAGGAAAGTGATGAGCCAGGATGGGAAAGACTGGGATACGTTATTGCCTTACCTCATGTTCGCCATCTGGGAGGTTCCACAAGCCTCCATGGGTTTCTCTCCATTCAAACTCCTATAAGGGTGCCACGCCTGGGGCATATTGAATATAGCCAGAGAAGCCTGGGAAGAAGAGCCAAATCCCGGAAGGAACATAGTTGAGCATGTACTGCAGATGAGAGATCGGATAGTCCAAGTTATGCCCATTGTATGGGAACACTTGGAGAGAGCACAGGAGACCCAACAAACCCATTATAACCACCAAGCGAAGCTTCGACAGTTCCAACCAGGGGATCGGGTGATGGTATTGGTGCCCACAGCAGAAAGTAAACTGTTGGCCCAGTGACAGGGACCCTACGAAGTGATTGAAGCTGTGGGAGAGCTGAACTATAAGGTGCGTCAGCCAGGCCGCTGGAAACTGGAGCAAATTTACCACATCAATCTTCTAAAACCTTGGAACGATCAAGAGGCATGCTTAGTCACCCAGGAGACCCTTTCCCAGGAGGATAATTTCATGAGCAAGTGAGGATATCACCCGACGTGACACCGATCCAAAAGATCAAGGCAGCCGACATGATTAATCGCAACTGAGATGTGTTCTCTACAAAACCGGGGTGGACAACTGAGACCTATCACCATATCCGCATGACCTCTGGAGCCAAGGTAACATTGAGACCCCTACCGAATCCCAGCAGCCAAAAGAGAAGCAATCAAGGCTGAAGTAAAGAAAATGTTAGAATTAGGGGTTATTGAAAAGCTTACAGTCAGTGGACAAGTCCAGTCGTTCTAGTGCCTAAACCTGATGGTACTATGAGATTCTGTAATGACTTTCGCCATCTGAATGAAGTATCCCAATTCGATGCATACCCCATACCACCAGGGCTGAATTAAGACCTTTAGAGGCCTAAGCACTGAAAAGATTATGGTGCCCCCCCATATGTAATTCAAAATAAAAACAATACTATACCGTAAAATAAAATTTTATTTTTCGAAATGACACAAAACTTATGTGTATGCTGAAATTAAAATAGCTTCTTTCTAGATTTTCTGATTGCAAAATTCTGGATAAGTTAATTGAAGCTGACTCTACGAAGCATGTCCACTTCCATACACAATAGGGAAAGTGAATCAAGTCTGTCCTGACACATTGTTGTTCTCTGAGGGTTTTTTATTCTTTTCAGCTGAGAAAAAGAGCATTCTGCGGAGCAGTTAGTAATCATCAATGTTAGAAAAATACATAGTGCGATCTCTACGTTTGGAAATACACATTTTATTCCATCTTTCAATATTTTGTCATGAAGATCAATGTGACTGAATTTCATTTTTCCTGTTTCATTAAACTTTGCGCACATATAACAGTAAAGAACTGCCAAACTTCTCCACAGAGATTCATGTTCAAGTCAACAGGGTATGAGTCACCTAGCTTTTGGGAACCTTGTGAATATTGTTCGTCAGATTAGTCCATATCATTTAGAAAAGAAAAGTTACTTGATACTTCTTTGTACACTTCACCTCTCCTCTTCATATGAGCTTCAAGTGTAACAATTATTGCGTAGTAAGTAGATATGCAAAATTTGTCTCTAGGATTCAATGCTGTTTCTGTTGCACTGCTATCATTTGCTTGTTTTTTCCTGATTCGCTTGCGGGACTGGGCTTCTTTGTAGTTAGTATCAGGCAAGATATCTTTTGATATGTCTTCAAATCTTTCGAAATCATTCCTCAAGATGTGTAAGTGGTCTGCTAATGATTGACAGAGGTCTGCACATGTTTTCAAATCCAATTCTTTTTCTTGGAGAGCTCGACTTGTGTGGTAAAAGTGTTGTAAAATTTCATTCCACATGCTCAATGTGAATACAAACTCTAGTTCTTGCATCTTGTTTGCAATGTTTTCTGCCTCTCATATAGTTTCTCACTTTTGTGATTGGTCTTCAGCTATACTTTCTAGTGCAGTGGTTCCCAAACTTGTTCCGCTGCTTGTGCAGGGAAAGCCCCTGGTGGGCCGGGCCAGTTTGTTTACCTGCCGCGTCTGCAGGTTCAGCCGATCGCGGCTCCCAGTGGCCGCTGTTTGCCTCTCCAGGCCAATGGGAGCTGCTGGAAGTGGCGCATGCTGAGCGACGTACTGGCTGCCTCTTCCATCAGCTCCCGTTTCCCTGGAGCAGCGAACCACGGCCACTGGGAGCCACGATTGGCCAAACCTGCGGACACAGCAGGTAAACAAACCGGCCCAGCCCGCCAGGGGCTTTCCCTGCACATGCGGCGGAACAAGTTTGGGAACCACTGTTCTAATGCATCCACAATCTTTGAGTAAGACTCCAGAATTGCACTTGTTGCCGCTGCATGTGCCTCCCAGTGAGTATTAGAAAGAGATTTCAAAACACGATCATTGCCCAAATATGTTTTAAGAACTGCCCATCGGTGTGTTGAGGCAGATAAAAATGTATAAAGTAACTGGA
Source organism: Natator depressus (assembly GCF_965152275.1). NCBI lineage: Eukaryota > Metazoa > Chordata > Testudines > Cheloniidae > Natator > Natator depressus. The sequence continues at coordinate 302,081,216 of NC_134234.1, forward strand.
CTGTTGAGAAAAAACTTACTGCCACCGGACAACAATCAACAGCATTGCGGCCAACATGATTGAGAGAGTGTGCAGCACATGGTATGAATATGGCATATTTGTTCTGTTCTAAAAGCTTCTTCTGCATTCCTTGATAACGCCCTGACAAGTTGACAGCGTTGTCATAAGATTGACCTCTGCACTTTGAGAAATCTATTTTGCAACCTTGGCACAGATAATGCAGTACTTGATTTGCCATTTCTTCACCAGTGTGGCTTTTCAAATTGAGGAACGTTATAAATGGTTCAACTGGTTTTCCATCTGTGGGAGACACATATCTTAGTACAACACTCAATTGATCAATATGTGAAAGATCAGGTGTAGAGTCGACAGATAAACTGAAGTACTCAGCAGTACTTATTTCATCCACAATAGCTGAACAAACTTGGTCACTCATTAGACCAATGAGTTCATCACATATTATCTTGGATAAGTATGATGGGTTACCTTTGCCAGCATTCCCATATTTTGAGATATGGCCTGTTAAAAATGGGTCAAACTGAGTCACAAGCTCCAACAATCCCAAGAAATTTCCATTCTACAATGATTTAAGTGTGTCATTTGATCACCGGAAAGGCAGACCACTTTCAGCTAATGTTTGAATAACAGCTATAACATGCTGCAAGACATGTTGCCAGTATTCATGCCCCCCTTTAATTTGTTCTTCCAATTTTTGTGTCAATCCAAAGCCCTGTCATCAATTTAAATATGACAACATTGAATCTCTGTGAGTAGTGCTATTTTCATGTTGTTCAATTAAAACAGTATTCCGCCAGTCACCAAATCCATCTGCAGCAAACCGGGATGTTGAAGGTATATATGCAAAAAGTTTGCAAACAAAACAGTACACAGACCCTGCTGATGGTGAATACAGTAGCCATTTTTGAGCGTATTTCTCACCATTCGCTTTCATGCCGAAAAATATTTTTTGTGGACAATATCTTGTTTGTTTGCCATTGGTAAAAGTCCGACGTGATTTCTCAAATGGCCCAGTGTGATGTTGACAGTCATTTGGTCCATGATCTATCCAGTAAGCTACATCATCGGTACTGAAATCAACCCACATACCAGGATCTTTTCTCCTATTATTTACAGCATGAGCAGGTCCAGTCTCTGACACATCCACACATTGCAATACATGATAGGATCTGATTTCCTTGCATTATTTTGATCTACGTTAGTAGGACGCCCCCCTGGTTTAGGTGGGGATAAGTAATAAAAAGAGAACAGAAAAATGGGGGAAGAGTGTGTTCTGGAGTGTAAGGAAGTCTAACAAAGTTCTGATTTTTCCCATGATGACTACTTTAATGCTTTTTTTGAAATATCAAATATCAAATTTTTTTAAAAAAAATCTCTTTGTTTGGTGCCCCCTGCTTTGCTGGTGCCCTAAGCACATGCTTAGTCTGCCTATTGGGTAATCCAGCCCTGCATACCACGCATCGACGAACTGGTTGACCGACTGGGTAGTGGCCAATTCTTGACTACACTGGATCTGACAAAGGGATATTGGCAGATTCCCCTGACCAAAGAAGCTAAAGAAAAGACAGCGTTCTCCACCTCGGACAGGCTATTCCAGTACACCATCATCCCTTTTGGGCTACATGGGGCCCCAGCCACATTCCAGTGCCTCATGGATAGGCTGCTGTGCCCCCATACTAGTTATGCAGCCACATACCTAGATGATGTCATCATCCATACTCCAGACTGGGGAACCTACTTGGAGAAGGTGGAGGCAGTACTGCGCATCTTAAGGCGGCTGGTCTCACCACTAATCCCGCTAAATGTGCCATAGGGCTAGCAGAGGCTAGGTACCTTGGGATATATTGTGGGCAGTGGCATAGTGAAGCCCCAAACAAATAAGCTAGAGGTGATTCAAAACTGGCCCCGGCCAACCCAAAAGAAGCAGGTCCACGCATTCCTAGGCATGATAGGCTACTACCGAGGTTTTATTCCCCACTTCACCAATAGGGCAAATCCCCTAACGGACCTGGTGAAGGCCTGAGGTCCAGGCATGGTGAAGTGGACCGACACAGCAGAGGGGGCATTCACAGACCTTCGGACAGCCTTCTGTAATGATCCCGTGCTCATTGCCCTGGACTTTAACAAGGAATTTATTTTACAAACAGACGCTTCTGAGGTGGGGTTGGGGGCGGTTCTGTCGCAAATGGTGGGAGAAGAGGAACACCCAATCCTCTACCTAAGCAGAAAGCGTCTCCTAAGAGAACAGAAATACAGAGTAGTCGAGAGAGAGAATGCCTTGCTGTCAAATGGGCCATGGAGACACTGTGTTATTACCTCTTAGGCTGGCGATTTACTCGTGACGGACCATGCACCCCTCCAGTGGATGCAGCAGAATAAGGAAAAGAATGCAAGGGTCACCAGGTGGTTCTTATCCCTCCAACTGTTCTAGTTCCGCATACGGCACAGGGCTGGATGCCACCATGGCAACGCTGATGGTCTATCATGAGCACACTTACTGGCGTCCCAAGTTGCCCAACTCTATGGTGTTGAGCAGGGGGCCAGATATGTGATGGAGCAAGGCCAGATGGCTATAGAAAAATAGTGTGAGACAGATATATTAGCCCCAGGCTAAACAAATCCCTGGTACCAGGATAAGTGAAATGGCAGCTGCTCCAGGTCAATTAAGACACCTGGGACCAATTAAAATCTTTCCAGAAGGAAGGGAAGATAGCTAGGTTGATTGGGACACCTGAAGCCAAGTAGGGGCTGGATGAAACTAGTGAAAAGCCTCCCAGTTAGTCAGTTGGGCATGTGTCAGGAGCTGTAGGAGGAAGCCACGCTGTTGGAGGAACTAAGCAGTACAAACCATATCAGGTGCAAGGAAGGAAGCCCTGAGGAAATGGCAAAGAAGATATTGAGTGGGGCTGCTGTTGGGAAGTGGCCCAGGGAATTGTACATATCCTATTTCCAAAAAGTCAGCTACCATAGCTGCTACTATTAGGGTCCCTGGGCTGGAGCCCGGAGTAGAGGGTGAGCCCAGGCTCCCTGCTCCCCTCCCCGACTAATCACTGAGACTGGGAGACAACAGAGACTGTGTGAGGGAGGGTGGCTTCTCCTCACAACCCTTGCTGACTTATGATGAAAATGGCTCAGTAGGCTGTGACTCTTGCCTCTAGAGAGAGAAGGGCTATGTGGAGGGTCACAGTGAGCCTCTGAGGCTAGCGAAATCCACCAGGAAGCACGGGACCCACTGAGACAAGGACAGAGCTATGTCACGGTTTGTACAGCAGAGCCCTAGCACAATGGATCCCTGAGGTGATTGGCCTCTAGGTGCCATCACAATATAAATGTTAAGAAATAATATGCATAATAAAAAGAATTAAAAAATAATAATAATAAAAGGGTGGATTAGATGATCTAAGAAGTCTTTTCCATCTCTAATTTCAAGAATATAGGGTATGGATGGCTGTACATATTTGTAGTTCCACCATTTTCTTACTGACTACATCTTTGTGGTGATTATTAGGTACTAATTGTTGATCCTTAGAGATTGTCTCTTACTTTTCAACCAGAGTGGAAAGATTTGGAGTAGAGCTATACTGATGATTGAATAGGCATATGACGACTTGACGGAACCAAACTCCTTTTCCGGACTGTTTTGGGTCCATACAAATAGAAACTTAGGTATTACCATCAGATCAAATCACTGGCCTGTCTAGTCTGGCAATCTACAGTAGAACCTCAGAGTTATGAACTGACTGGTCAACCAAATCCCTCATTTGGAACCGAAAGTATACAATCAGACTGCAGCAAGGACACACAAATATATATATATAAAAAAATTAATAAACAGCAAATACCACACAGTACTGTGTTAAACGTAAACTACTAAAAAAAAAGGTTTAAAAAATGATTTGACAAGGAAAGGAAACTGTTTCCGTGCTTATTTAATTTTAACTAAGATGGTTAAAAGTGGCATTTTTCTTCTGCATAGTAAAGTTTCAAAGCTGTATTAAGCCAATGTTCAATTTTTGAAAGAACAACCACAACGTTTGGTTCAGAGTTATGAACATTTCAGAGTTACGAACAATCTCCATTCCCAGAGGTGTTTGTATCATCCACAGTACATGATACTACAGTGAAAGGTGTAAACCCCAATAATAAGCAATTTCATAATCTATCTATGCAAGAAGTTTCATCCTAACATCAGGCAATTGATTATTTCCTTGAGTCTTGAAAGAAGGGGATTGAGTAACCCTAATGAATGGGTAATGTAAATGCATTTTTTATTTTATTCTTATGTACATGTCTATCCATTTTAAATCCTGCTAAGATCAATATTGTCTTGTGGCAATGAGTTCTACAGTTTACTATGTGTAGTATAACAAAAGTATTTCCTTTGATGTATTCAAAACGTTTCAGTGCCTGCCTTCTTATTCTTCGATTATGTGAAAGGGAAAATAGAAGCACCTGATTTGCTTTGTCTGTCCCACATATTATTTCACACATGTCTATCCTGTTTCCTCTTCTCGGACTCCTTCCTATACTCCACAGTCCTAATCTTGTCATCTGTCATGTCTGAAGTGCTATCCAGATCAGTAAGGGGTTGTGTCTCTGCCTGCCCTGTAACCCTGGGTGCCTTAAACACTCTGCTGCTGTGGCTCATAGCCTGGACACCAACAGCCAGCAGACAAGCATGTTGTATCCTGAGCATCTATGTACTGTGCAGCCTTATTTCAATTCTTCTGACCCCAGCAGCGTACCACTACACAACAGCTCCCACAACAGCAGCGTTAGTTACACTTGCCAAGCTGACCCCAACATACTTCCAGCCCCAAATTTTCCCCAAACCAATGGCCCTGAAGTGTCCAGGCTGCTCCTGGACCACTCAGAGAAATAAGGTTGTTTCCTCCTTTAGAGGAAAGGACTTGCCACATTCAGTGGAGTTAGCAATTTCTTCAGTTTAAACACATCACTGGAGTGGTTTAGATTAAAAGGAAACAAGTTTATTAACAACAGGATGTAGGTTAAGTGATGCCAAATAACAGAAATAAAGGTAGAGATGGTTACAAGCAAGTAAAAACACACTTCTAAGTGTCTAAAACTTAATCTAGCAAGGCACAGTCTTTGTTTAAGAAGGTTTCCCTCACCAATTATTTTTTGTCCTGTCAGGACTTTCTCAGTCAGGACTTTCCACAGGAGTAGGAGCTGCTGGTTTCCCTTGTATTCTTAGGTGAAAGATCTTTGCCTAAGCAGGTTTCTCACATATATTCAGTTCTGAGACTTCAATGCAATTCAAAGACAGACCCATCTTTTTCAGCTTGCAAGAACTCTGGCTCCTTCTGTCTTCCTAGTGATAGATTCCAAGATGGTTTCTTCTCTTTCCTTGTAACTTCCCAAACTCACTGTTTTGTCCCTAAACCGCATACCATTCTTCCCTTCCTGTGAACTTCCCATCCCCCTGCTGATTCAGATGTAAATGGAGCTTCCATTGTTTCTGGTCACACCTTGCTTAATTTCATTGGAGACAGGTACATAGCTACCTTCCCTCCCGTCTGGGAGAAAACCTGTTTACTAACTCTTGTTTAGTAACAGACTTAAAAATATAACATCAGTGAGTATTTATAGTTCCAAATATAGGGTTAGTACATGCATTTTACAGTGATAGTAATCAGCAGTGTCATTACCTTTCATAAAAGAGACTAGATAGGCCAGTGATTTGATCTGATGGTAATATCTAAGTTTCTATTTGTATGGACCCAAAACAGTCAGGAAAAGGAGTTTGGTCCCATCAAGTCGTCATACTTTTATAATTCAGTAATATTGTATAAAATCAGTTGATTCAACTACTTACCATTTGATATTCTGACTCCTCAAGAGATTATTATCCTCATTTGCTAGGTTGATGGATTTGTTTACCCTTTATATAGATGTGCTTTCATTGTCTCTGCCTGATGTCCAGGCTGGTCAACCAAGCAAACCATCCCATTGTCTAGAGCAGACTGGGATTATGCATTGCTTGCCAAACACAATTAAGAACATAATTCTAGCACATATTCATAATTCTTTGTACACACCCTATACATTCATTACCCAAGAATATTAATGATCAGTGTGTTATTAGTTTTCCAGTGATATTTGACATGCCACCTTTTGGGTATATATCATGAAAACAGTAGGTTAGGTGTAGTGAGTACGTCAGGGCTGACAGAATTGCTGACACGTATTAGTGAACTACAAATTGGCCTCAGTGTCACACTTTCCTCAGAGGAATATCTTTCCAGCATCTAATAATTTTGCTGCCATTCTCTGGATTCTCCATTGCTGCTGTATTGTTTCTAAGAAAGAGTGACCAAAATCAAATACTGTATACACAGTAAAGGCATCCCAATTTTTAAGTGGCATTAAATATTTTCATTATTATACTCTCTCATTACACCTTGTTTGCTTTTGTAACCTCTGCTATACATTGAGCAGAGGTTTCATTGTGCTGTCAAAAAATGAAGCCCACAGTAGGTCTTTTCTTTGAATAGTTCCACTTAATGTAGAACCTTTCAAGGTGTCTGAATAGTTCAAATTGTTCCTTTAGAGCTTTCACAGGGAGAAGTAAATTAAATTTCCCCGTGCTGAGGTATAGAAAGTGTTTTAAACCACTGCTATCCTGCCACAAGGTTTCTGTCAAGGCAGCCTTGGTCTACGCCAGCACAGACTATGTAAAGGATGTTCTGAATCAATGGATTCCCTGGTCACATCATCTTGCTGGCTGCACCACACACTTGTAGGTTGAAACAAACCCTGTCCAAATCCTCCTGGGGCAAATGAAGTTATGGTCACTTTGGTCCACCACACATTTTTCCTAGCAGATTTTCCACCATTGAGATCAATGATCCATGATGCATTCACCAACACAGACTCTGTGCTGAGTCTGGCCTAGTCTTTTCAACTGGTACAAAGACTGATTTGGAGCAATAGAGCATCTGAAGGGACATTTTTTCTCAAAAAAGATAAATCACCAGTGGAGCTATGGCTTTCAGCCTCCTCCACATTGATCTGAAAAGAGGATTTTGCCTCAAGACTATGAATATGGAGTATTTGTGAAAAGAAGGGCTGTTATTGGTGTTTGTTTCAGAGAAAAATCAAAATCTGTACTATTCAGCATGGAAAATACAAGTTAAATTTGAAGATATTTGGCAAAATGAACTAAGGAGAATTTGGGCTTAAATCACTTTGTCTGGCACCAGAGTGGGAACCTGTAGTAATACCACCATCTGTTTTCCCCAACGTATTGTTCCCTTAGATGCTGCTTCCTGCCCAGATGTAAAGAGTGTAAGTTGTACCCTTTTTTATTGACAGTGGTGAATCTGGCCCTTTAAGTCAGTTTATTAAGAAATGGTTTTTTAAAATAGAGACATTGCATAAATACAACCACAGCATGTCTGATTTATCTTTACCTGAAGTCTTCACTATTGCTAATTTCAGCAAAAAAATTATCAAATATTTCAACTTTTATTGATTCTCTTGTCCATCTGAGAATAAATGGTAACTGATCATGTGGATAAATCTAGCTCTTCACGAGAAGTAAGGCATCTATAATACCAATGAAAATTAGACCATGACAAAAATTAGACAGAGATCAGATTCCTATATTTACTTTTTTATAAATACAACAGAAATAAAAACCAGTCATGGCATATTCAAATATTTTGCATTTCTCAAAGCACAAAGTTACTGAAACCCAAATATAGGATATTTGAACTTTTCTAAAAACAGTGTTTTTTCAAACATTATATTAAACTTTTAACAAAGATTGCTTAAGTACTCAGAAAAGCCAGTGTGCATATTTGAACACTTGCACCACTTAAAGGTTGTACTGAGCAATTCACATTCTATGGCCATTTACTGTAGCCACTTAGTTAACTATAGAAACACTTGTTACACAAAAATTAAAACATCTCACAAAGAGACCTTTTAGATCTCAGTCTCCATTAATAAACTTTTTCAAAACTGCTTGACTCTTTCATTTTTTAATGCCAAGTAAGTTTAACAGTCACTCTTTATTCCTACTCTCCATTGTTTAACACCTTCCCCCACTGATATAATCCTGTTGTAGTTTGGAAACACTAATTTCACCCTCCCCACATATTTTGAATGGAACAGAAATTGGCTGATTGTCAGGGCTGAGACATAAGCTGCTAGGTCTAATGGTTGGAACAGGAGTTGGAGTTGGGAATCAAGCCAAGGGTCAGAGTCAGAATCAGAGTCAGAGAGTCAAGCCAAAGGTCAAGAACAATGCAGGGAAGCAGGGTTCAGGAGTCAGGGTCCAATGTAGCAGCAAGGTAGAGCCCAGTTGTATAGATAACTTCCTATGCCTCTCTTTGGGTCTAAATAGGAATCCCTGACCAAGCAGAGTTCACAGTTTCCCTCAATCAGGCCCAATCAATTCCCTCCCTGATGTAGCTTCAGGTTTCATAGCTTTTCCTACTCAGTTGGTTAGTAGAAAGCCATTGGAAGGGACGTAGAGTTGACTGAGGCCCTTGGTTCAAGACCTGCAGAGTCATGACACTGGGCTTGCTGGCTGTTTTGATTTAAGTACCATTTTTAGAAGGCTTTCTCATGTGAAAACATTTTTACCAGTGCACCAATGTCATGAGGGTGCCAGCCCCTTTAGCTCTGGGAGTGGTGATATCGTCCTTTATTGCTGCTGAGAGGCCATGAAACATTTTTGAGGGTACCACAGAAAAAGTGATTATTTGTTTTCATTCACAGTGAGTGAATGGTAGATACTGTTAATAAAATAAATAAAATATAGGATATTTACTATCCACCTGACCCTCACATTTACACAATAACAAATTTATAGTAGGTCCAACACTTGATTTTAAAAATATTAACCATTTAAAATACAGCCACACCTGTTTGGCTTAGTATAGTTTTCTGCAAGTTCACACAGTGAGACACATTTCTCACCAGGTATAAATTTTCCATTGTGTCTGAAGTGAAAGGTTTTTAGTTAAGTTCAGCAATTCATAGTATTCTGCTGGCAGCTGCTGTACTATTAACAAAAAATGACACCACTTCTCATGCTGGCCCTGACAGAATCCACCGTGAAAGTCTCTAAACCCCTTTGCTGCTCGGCTGTAGCACTCATAAAAAGAACATCACTGTTTTCTCAAGTCTGGCTAACACTAGGCCCCCAACCTGATGCTGTGAACCTCAATCTGTCCTCCAAAAATGGGCTGAGGATGTTAGTAGTCCTGCATGCAGCATAGTGAACCCATATTCCTTCCATCCTGCCTCCCTTCTTCACCTGGAGCAGTCCACCCACAACAACCCTAGGACCTGAGGGCATCGCTACACTTCAACATAAGCCTAGACTCAGTCTTGAGCCCAGACCCCCTTCCATCTACAAGCAACTCTGTTGGACTCAGATCCCAGGACCCGGCAGGAGGAGGGCTCAGATGCAAATGCTACCATTTTGCAGTGTGGATGCAACTTGGCACTAAGCCCTCCAAATTTGCATCCTGACAGTCCGCCAAGGCTGTCTCACAATCCCATGGGAAAGCATCCATTGTTCTTTCTATCCTAAGACTGGCCAATCGACTCCCAGGAAATGGAAGCAACACCCCTGTTTCAAGTACAGCTGTTCAGTGTTCAATCCCCTCTACTTTATTCCAGCTGCTGAGATCCAAGCAGTTCTCCTGCATTTGAAATGGCCACAAACATGAAGGAATCCTCTGTCAAGCATGCAGCTAGCTGGTCACGGAAGCATAGCCAGATTTTGATTAATCTCAGGGGCGAGGCAAGCAAACAGTTAGACTTCAGGAAGAGTCCCAGGAATGATTATGCATACCAGGAAACAGCAAAGAAGCTGGCAGCATTGGGAATTTACTGGCCAGTGCAGGAAGCAGATTAAGCAGCTCAGGAACGACCACTGTAAAGCCAGGGATGAGAATCACTCCTCTCACCATCATTGTGCCCGTTTTACAAGGAGTTTGACCGGGTGCAAAGTACTGCCCTGAGCACTGAGCTCTCAGTAATTCATGATATCCTGGTCAGCCAGGTGTGACCAAATGCATCCCTGTATTCACCTTCTACACACTATTGGAAAAATCTCTGTACAAAATTGGCCACGGGAGATATCATTTGAAAATGAATAACTCACTGGTCAATAATATCATGGTGAAATGTGTGCAGCCACATTATATGTAAAGTTATAAACACAAGATGAAATAAGATCTGAAATATGATTACCAGACAAATCTGGATAAACCAGTTTCTCAGAAACAAAGGACAAGCTGATGGCTGTGGCCAGGTGTCATCACTTGTCAAGTGGCCGTTCTTTGGCAAGGAAAGGGGTCAGGAACAAATAGATCTGCATCTTAGCAACAGTATGGAACCTCTTTCATCAGGAAACTCCTTGTCTCCCTCCTCACAGTGGGAACAAACTTTATCTAGGGGTAACCCTCTGGAAAATGCATTTCAAAGGGGGACTGGACTATACAAGTGGGGGGCAAAAGCTCCCCAAGGTATCTCTCCGTATCCTTCTCTTTCACCTAAAAAGACAAAAGAAACAGCCTATGGACTTTGGGAGCAGATCCTGGCCTGAGAATTTGGTCAGCAATATTACATGTGATAAGGGATTTCACCTTGAATCAAGTCTCATTTGTTAAGTTTTAGGAAGCCTTTTTTTTTTTTAAATTTCTCTTGTAACCATTTCTGGCTCTAATGCCTTATACTTGTACTCACTAAAAATCTCTCTCTTTGTATTTAAACAAACTTGTTTTATTGTTTAAATTAAAATGAATCCAGTGTTGTGTTTAAACTGAATTGTGTGGGTAATTCCATTTCCAGTGGCAAACGGTTGGATATTGATCCCTTTAGAGGGACTACAGACCTAAGATATCTGAACTGTCCAAGAGAGGGACAGTGCAGAACACTTTTTTGGGGAGGGTGGGGGAGGAGGGGGGGAGAATTTGGGATTGGGAGTGTGTTGGAGTCATCCTGCAAGTGATAACTAAGGCTGGTGGAAGCCTGAGTGAATATTGCTGGCACGCTGCGTTATACACAGAGACTCAGGATGTGACCGGCATTCTGTTTGGGGGGGCCCAGTCTTGGCTGCTACAGCAACAAAACCTTGCGAGGCCCCCCAGGATGCAGGGCAGGTGGTGACAACTCCTCACTGGTCTGGATTGTACCCCAGGACAGTGACCTTCTACCCTAAGAATCTAGTGTCAGAATGGATGGAAGCCAGCAGACACCAACTCAGACTACTGAAGTGACTCTGGTGTTCAAATCAGACCCTAAGAAGGCTTTGCCACCAGAGCAGCTGCAACATATCCTAGGTCCGTACTCAGAGGAGCAGCCTGCTATGGAGCCAGTGGCAGAAACAGAAGAGGCAGATGTAGCCCTGGAGCATAAGCATTTGGCTTCATGGCTGTTTTTATTAATATAGGAATGAGAGGGATTTCTGGTTTATAACCCAATGTAAAAGTTATTACAAACAGTGGGCATCAGCATGTATCCACTAACAGCATCTCACACACCCCACCACCGCCATGTGGAATTCAAAATGGAGACTAGGAAGTGCACAAGACAGTGAAACAAGCATTTGTAATTAAAATTACAATTAATGTTTCACTAGAAACTCACACATTCTTGTAAAGATGTGCCAAGCTGTTACAAATAAGAACCCAATATTGCCTTTTAGTACGCCACACTGAACAAATTGGCCATGCCACAATGTGACAAGCAGCCTATAAACCGAAGGGGGTGGAGGGTAAGTAAAGTTAAACGTAGTTCATGGGTGACAAAATCAATGTCCAAAGTATGGCCAGAGTTTTGTATGTAGTCCAGAAGTGGGGGAGAGGAGGGGAGGGAGGAGAGAACGGCTGTGTAGTTCTGCCATTCCCATGCAGATGCCTACTCCTGTGAACACCTCCACCCTACTACAGTGGCAGCTAAGTGCATGCTAAACATAGAAAGAAGGGGAAAGAGAACAGGGGCAAGAGGACACAACAGTAAGGGGTTTACGTGTAGGCACTGTTTTCACTATTTAGTGTTTGGTTTGTGCACTTTGTTCTATTAGTGATTTTTGTGTTGGTTTATTACCGGTGTTTTGATGGCAGCTGGCCTGCCTGCCTGCCAATACTTTAAGATGTTTTTTTCCTAACATAAACAGGGGAGGCTCTGAATGAGCTCTCCCTTGCCATCTAGTGATGAGCTGGGGGAGGAAGACTTCAGGGTCAGATCATATCTGTTTGCATAAAAACACATACTCTGCCTAGATAGTCAGCAGACAGAGTTGTGTTGCCAAAGTGTTGTGTTGCCAATTTTGTCTGGTGTTGAGATACAAATCACTTTTGTATTGAATGCAGGGGTAATGAAATGTTATCATCCTTACTGTGTGAGCAAAGGGACGCAGAACTGTGCTTAGCGCTCCCTGATTGAGGAGCTCACCCTCAACCAAAGCACACTCGCTAAGCAGGGATCAGGGATGTCAATGCCCATGAAAAGGGAGAGAAGGTGGGGACAAGTATGGGCTCTGCCTAAGAGTCCTAAATACCATTTGACTCTCCCCATCCCCACTGTTTAATGATAGAGCTGATTAGACTCAACTGAAAGTTCTGTTGGAGGAGAAGGGGAGTTCTGTTGGAAGAGAAGGTATTTGTGTTTGGTTTTGGTTTTGTAGTATTTGTATGTGAAGAGGCTTGTAGGGGCTTTGTGCTGGGAGAGAAGCTGAGCCCTGATTAGGGGGCGGGGCTTCTCTGACTAGGGGTCCTAAAAGGTAGCCAGCCAGTCAGGCAGCGGCACAGGAGCTAGCAAATGGAGCTGTAAACAGGGGAGGTTGCCTGGTGGTGCTTGTTTGGGGTTTGTTTTTTCTGTGGGTGGTGGTGTTTTGGTGTGGTTTGTGTTTCCCAGATTAACAGGATTTAGGTGGCAAGGCAATGACAGATACAGAGGCAGCAGTGGAGGTGACTCATGTAGTGGAAGACACAATGAAGATGACTGGATGTGGAAGCTGTGGTATGTACATGATCCAGGAGGGGGTACCTGGTAAGAGTTTTGTCTGTATGAAATGCCGTCTGATGGAGGAAAAGACCCACGGTTTGGAGATGCAGGTGGAAAGTCTGGTTGAGTTTAGGAAGGAGTTTGAGCAGATTATGGAGCAAAGACATGAGGCAGCTGAAGGGAAAAGCTCAGACTTGCAGACGGAAGCAGGACTGAAGAATTCTGAGGGGAGACTGCTGGGTGAGGAAAGTGGTCAGTGGAAGCATGTGACTAAAAGAACCAGGCAGAGGAAAAGACAGGCTAGTGAAGGAGAAATAGAGCTCAAGAATAGGTTTGCAGAGTTGGAAAATGAAGAAGGGGCTCAGCAGGTAGTCACTGAAGGTGGAAGGGCAAGGAAGAAGAGAAGAGCGGCTAGTCATATAGGAAAAGGGGAAGAGTTAATGGAGACTACACCAAATATGAGCCCCAGGAGGATACAGGATGGGTTAAAGAGGATTACAAGGGAGAATAGGAATGGAAAGAACTTGCAGCCAGAGGGAACAGGGGATAGACTGGAGAATAGCACCGTCACCAGGAAAAGGCAGGTCTATGTGACTGGGGACTCTTTACTGAGAAGAATAGACAGGCCTGTAACCAGAGCTGATCCAGAGAATAGGAGGGTGTGCTGTCTTCAGGTGCTAAGATACGAGATGTAGACCTGAGGTTGAAAAGGATTCTAAAGGGAGCAGGAAAGAATCCCCTAACTATCCTTCATGTGGGAACAAATGATACGGCTAGATTCTCTCTAGAAGGTATTAAGGGAGACTATGCTAGGCTGGGGAAGACGCTGAAGGAAATCGAGGCTCAGGTGATCTTTAGTGGGATTCTTCCTGTTCCTAGAGAAGGGCAACAAAGGTGTGACAAGATTATGACTATCAACAGATGCTTAGGCAGTGGTGCTATAAGGAGGGCTTTAGGATGTATGGCCAGTGGGAGGCATTCATGGACAGAGGACAGTTCTCTCGGGATGGACTTCATCTGAGTAGGGAAGGAAATAGACTTCTAGGATGGAGGCTGGAACAACTGATTAAGAGAGCTTTAAACTAGGAATTTGGGGGAGATGGTTGGGAGATGTCCAGGTAATCTCCACGCCGGATTTTAGCATTGAGAGGAAAGAAAACGAAGTAAGAGAGGATACAGCAGTGGGTAGGAGGAAGAGCAGTGTAGATACCAGTCTAGTAGGTTATACTGGCTGTAGAATGACCATGCCTAATAGGGTACAGAATGTGAGTGAGGTCAAACAGCAAAAATTAAGATGTTTGTACACCAATGCGAGGAGTCTAGGTAACAAAATGGAGGAACTAGAGCTACTGGTGCAGGAAGTGAAACCAGATATTATAGGGATAACAGAAACACGGTGGAATACTAGTCATGACTGGACTACAGGTATTGAAGTGTATGTGCTGTTTAGGAAAGACCGAAATAAAGGTAAAGGTGGCGGAGTAGCATTGTATATCAATGATGAGGTAGAATGTAAAGAAATAAGAAGCGATGAAATAGATAAGACAGAGTCCATCTGGGCAAAAATTACATTGGGGAAGAAAACTATTAGAGCCTCCCCTGGGATAGTGCTTGGGGTGTGCTATAGACCGCCGGGATCTAATTTGGATATGGATAGAGTCCTTTTTAATGTTTTTAATAAAGTAAATACTAATGGAAACAAAATCTTGGCTTAAGTGATCCTGAGCTAATTCAGTTCAAACTGAATGGAAGGATTAACAAAAATAAATCTGCAACTAGGGTTTTTGATTTCAAAAGGGCTGACTTTCAAAAATTAAGGAAATTAGTTAGGGAAGTGGATTGGACTGAAGAATTTATGGATCTAAAGGTAGAGGAGGCCTGGGATTATTTTAAATCAAAGCTGCAGAAGCTATTGGAAGCCTGCATCCCAAGAAAGGGGAAAAAATTAATAGGCAGGAGCTGTAGACCAAGCTGGATGAGCAAGCATCTCAGAGAGAGGATTAAAAAAAAGCAGAAAGCATACAGGAAGTGGAAGAAGGGAGGGATCAGCAAGGAAAGCTACCTTATTGAGATGAGAACATGTAGGGATAAAGTGAGACAGGCTAAATGTCAAGTAGAGTTGGACCTTGCAAAGGGAATTAAAACCAATAGTAAAAGGTTCTATATCCATATAAATAAGAAGAAAACAAAGAAAGAAGAAGTGGGACCGCTAAACACTGAGGATGGAGTGGAGGTCAAGGATAATCTAGGCATGGCCCAATATCTAAACAAATACTTTGCCTCAGTCTTTAATAAGACTAAAGAGGATCTTAGGGATAATGGTAGCATGAAATGGGAATGAGGATATGGAGGTAGATATTATCATATCTGAGGTAGAAGAGAAACTCAAACAGCTTAATGGGACTAAATCGGGGGGCCCAGATAATCTTCATCCAAGAATATTAAAGGAATTGGCACATGAAATTGCAAGCCCATTAGCAAGAATTTTTAGTGAATCTGTAAACTCAGGGGTTGTACCGTATGATTGGAGAATTGCTAACATAGTTCCTATTTTTAAGAAAGGGAAAAAAAGTGATCCGGGTAACTACAGGCCTGTTAGTTTGACATCTGTAGTATGCAAGGTCTTGGAAAAAATTTTGAAGGAGAAGGTAGTTAAGGACATTGAAGTCAATGGTAAATGGGACAAAATACAACATGGTTTTACAAAAGGTAGATCGTGCCAAACCAACCTGATCTCCTTCTTTGAGAAAGTAACAGATTTTTTTAGACAAAGGAAACGCAGTGGATCTAAGTTACCTAGATTTCAGTAAGGCGTTTGGTACCGTGCCACATGGGGAATTATTAGTTAAATTGGGTAAGATGGGGATCAATAGGAAAATTGAAAGGTGGATAAGGAATTGGTTAAAGGGGAGACTACAATGGGTCCTACTGAAAGGTGAACTGTCAGGCTGGAGGGAGGTTACCAGTGGAGTTTTGGGACCAATCTTATTTAATCTTTTTATTACTGACCTCGGCACAAAAAGTGGGAGTGTGCCGATAAAGTTTGCGGATGATACAAAGCTGGGAGGTATTGCCAATTTAGAGAAGGACAGGGATATCCTACAGGAGGATCTGGATGACCTTGTAAACCGGAGTAATAGTAATAGGATGAAATTTAATAGTGAGAAGTGTACGGTCATGCATTTAGGGATTAATAACAAGAATTTTAGTTATAAGGTGGGGACTCATCAATTAGAAGTAACGGAGGAGGAGAAGGACCTTGGAGTATTGGTTGATCATAGGATGACTATGAGCCGCCAATGCGATATGGCCGTGAAAAAAGCTAATGCGGTCTTGGGATGCATCAGGAGAGGTATTTCCAGTAGGGATAAGGAGGTTTTAGTACCGTTATACAAGGCACTGGTGAGACCTCATCTGGAATACTGTGTGCAGTTCTGGTCTCCCATGTTTAAAAAGGATGAATTCAAACTGGAACAGGTACAGAGAAGGGCTACTAGGATAATCCGAGGAATGGAAAACTTGTCTTATGAAGGGAGACTCAAGGAGCTTGGCTTGTTTAGCCTAACTAAAAGAAGGTTGAGGGGAGATATGATTGCTCTCTATAAATATATCAGAGGGATAAATACCAGAGAGGGAGAGGAATTATTTAAGCTCAGTACCAATGTGGACACAAGAACAAATGGATATAAACTGGCCACCAGGAAATTTAGACTAGAAATTAGACGAAGGTTTCTAACCATCAGAGGAGTGAAGTTTTGGAACAGCCTTCCAAGGGAAGCAGTGGGGGCAAAAGATCTATCTGGTTTTAAGATTAAACTCGATAAGTTTATGGAGGAGATGGTATGATGGGATAACATGGTTTTGGTAATTAAATATTCATGGTAAATAGGCCTAATGGCCTGTGATGGGATATTAGATGGGGTGGGATCTGAGTTACCCAGGAAAGAATTTTCTGTAGTATCTGGCTGATGAATCTTGCCCATATGCTCAGGGTTTAGCTGATCGCCATATTTGGGGTGGGGAAGGAATTTCCCTCCAGGGCAGATTGGAAGAGTCCCTGGAGGTTTTTCGCCTTCCTCTGTAGCATGGGGCACGGGTCACTTGCTGGAGGATTCTCTGCTCCTTGAAGTCTTTAAACCACGATTTGAGGACTTCAATAGCACAGACTTAGGTGAGAGGTTTTTTGCGGGAGTGGTGGGTGAAGTTCTGTGGCTGCGTTGTGCAGGAGGTCAGACTAGATGATCATAATGGTCCCTTCTGACCTAGATATCTATGAAAGTCTGTGTTTTGTTAAGTGATCATTAGAGCTGAAGTCAGTGAGAACCAGGTCTAGCTGCTGAACCTTAGAGTAGCTGTGGGACAGTATTACAGTGAAAGAGACTGCCCAGCCTGCACTAAACAGTGAGTTTCCCCATTACCCAGTGAAATCAGAGAGCTGGGTTAAGTGGTGGAACCTCCGAAAGAGGCACTACCGAGAGTGGCAGCAACAGCCCCAGAGTGAAGGATGATGGCAAAATGAATGGCAGTAGCAGCACCCAGTGATGTCAGAATGACTGATGGTAGCAGTGGGCAGTGACAGCGACAGACACAGTAGATGGTGATGGCAGAGTGAATGGCAGCAACTGTGAGTTAGCTGCAGAGACATTGCTCGATGTTCCTCCCCACACCCACAGGTAGGAGGTGAACCTACACAAATGCACCTGTAAACTCAGGGTCTTTGCTAAGGACAGCCAACTGTGAGTGGGGTGCAGTGGAGGGAAGGGGAGAGATGTGCTAAAGGGTTAGTTGTTTGTCAGACTTTTGCCCTGCAAGGTGGGAAACTGAGGCAAAGGACACTGCCCACCACACTGTGGGGTCAGGTTGGTTTATGGTTGCATATTTTTGAATATGGTTATGGTGCTTTCCCAAACTGATGGTTGTTTCCCTTTCCCTTTTAAGGAAAGTTCTTGTTTTTATACACAGACTCAGGGCTTGTGAGTAGGAAGTATTACCTCTTAGAGGCATCCAGGCTGGTGGTAAATTTTCCCAGATTGCTGGGTGGGGGCTCACACCAGTACTGTTTTGTAGTATTAAGAGGGACCCCTTCCTATTGAACCCAGCCTTTGTTGCTGCCAACTACACCCTGGTAGAACGGTTATACTAATACATGTTCAAAAATAAAGGCTTTTTTAAAGAAGTTTTGTTACCATCACTGCATCACATCATAGTGTCTATTTCAAATAGTAAAGATAAAACATGAGACAACTGGAACTGTTTCCCAATACATTTATCTACCTCAAGCCATACTGTAAATCTACTATTCTTTCCCCACATCCTGAACCCATTGCATAAGTAGTCATGTGAATCACAAGTGAAGTCCCTCTGCATTGTAATCTGCCAAACACACATACACCCACCATTCTACATCCACTGAGTATAATTAAACCTTATTTTACCAGACCCTTTAAGATCTGCCTACAGTTTCCTAAACCAAGGCAAAAGGGTGTAAGTGTGTTCCTCCAGAACAAGAGTAGGGACAGTAACTCCATTTATGACAGTGTTATTTGGTGGGAATAGCGTCCCAGCCTCTCCATAGACTCCCAGTCAGCAGAAAACCCTAGCATCATGAACTTTTCCAGTGCAGCCCATGTTGGCATAAATCAGCCTCTGTGGTCCACAAGAGCTTACATAACAATGGAGTAATACCCTTGCAATTTACGCACTCATGTGCTCCTTGAGGAGGGCAAACTATGGGTATGAGTCCCATCAGTGGCACTGGCACAGTTTGGAAACACTATTCTCTCAAAAGGAGCAGTTACTTTAGGGATATTGTTTATACACCACCACCTTTAGGTTTAAAAAAAAAAGAGAGACAACCACCTGCCTGATAGCCTCAGAAACCTCCAACCCCCAGCTGATTAGCCATGGACCTCATGCATATTGTGACACTGGAGGGTTAGGACAAGCTGCTCACAAAGCTCCAGGAATGTAGATTTCTTCATGCAAAAGCTCTGGATCCACTGCTGGTTATCCCAGGCTCACAGGATGATCTAATTCCCACAAGTCTGCTCTTGTAGCCCTGCTCCAGAAGGACCAGATTACACAGAAGGCATCAGCCGCTCTACAAGACTCACGAGCAACAGTCAGTTTCATCTCCCATGTCTGTGTTGTCCTTCTCCATCAGGTACCTTCAGTAGGTCAGAAATGCCACTCGAATGCCCACCAGCATCTCATGGAAACTGCCCATTTGCTGAAACCAGGAGTGAAAGCAGAAGCAAGAGCAGCTGTTCAAGTGGTGACTCCATGTTGCTGGCTCCAGTTTCCAGGAGCATGCAGACCCAAAAAGATGGCTTGGCAGGATGCGACAGCTTTCTGTAATGTGGAGGGTGAACAGTCAAGTTTTCCTACTCGACACCACAAACCAAGGTGGCCACATCTGGGGACGGCACTGAAAAGCTTGGGACATGGCGGTTTAATTCAGGTTTGCCTAATACACAGAGTGGATATTGGAGTCCTGGGTCCAGAAATCTTAACCCTAGGGTCACCAATGAGTGTTGACACTCAAGCCATTGTCTGACAAACCCTGGGTCCACAGACACAAGTCTCATTAATCCTGGGTTTACATTACAGTGTAGATCATAGAATCATAGAATATCAGAGTTGGAAGGGACCTCAGGAGGTCATCTAGTCCAACCCCTGCTCAAAGCAGGATCAATCCCCAACTAAATCATCCCAGTCAGGGCTTTGTCAAGCCTGACCTTAAAAACTTCTAAGGAAGGAGATTCCACCACCTCCCTAGGTAACGCATTCCAGTGTTTCACCACCCTCCTAATGAAAATGTTTTTCCTAATATCCAACCTAAACCTTCCCCATTGCAACTTGAGACCATTACTCCTCGTTCTGTCATCTGCTACCACTGAGAACAGTCTAGATCCATCCTCTTTGGAACCCCCTTTCAGGTAGTCGAAAGCAGCTATCAAATCCCCCCTCATTCTTCTCTTCCACAGACTAAACAATCCCAGTTCCCTCAGCCTCTCCTCATAAATCATGTGTTCCAGTCCCCTAATCATTTTTGTTGCCCTCCGCTGGATTCTTTCCAATTTTTCCACATCCTTCTTGTAGTGTGGAGCCCAAAACTGGACACAGTACTCCAGATGAGGCCTCCGCGATGTCGAATAGAGGGGAATGATCACGTTCCTCGATCTGCTGGCAATGCCCCTACTTATACATCCCAAAATGCCATTGGCCTTCTTGGCAACAAGGGCACACTGTTGACTCATATCTAGCTTCTCGTCCACTGTAACCCGTAGGTCCTTTTCTGCAGAACTGCTGCCTAGCCATTCGGTCCCTAGTCTGTAGCAGTGCATGGGATTCTTCCGTCCTAAGTGCAGGACTCTGCACTTGTCCTTGTTGAACCTCATCAGATTTCTTTTGGCCCAATCCTGTAATTTGTCTGGGTCCTTCTGTATCCTATCCCTACCCTCCAGCGTATCTACCTCTCCTCCCAGTTTAGTGTCATCTGCAAACTTGCTGAGGGTGCAATCCACGCCATCCTCCAGATCATTAATGAAGATATTGAACAAAACCGGCCCAAGGACCGACCCTTGGGGGACTCCACTTGATACCGGCTGCCAACTAGACATGGAGCCATTGATCACTACCCGTTGAGCCCGACAATCTAGCCAGCTTTCTATCCACCTTATAGTCCATTCATCCAGCCCATACTTCTTTAACTTGCTGGCAAGAATACTGTGGGAGACTGTGTCGTCCAGCTTTTCTAAATAGTCCCGAACCACTTCTTTCTCCACAGAGGGCTGGTCACCTCCTCCCCATGCTGTGCTGCCCAGTGCAACAGTCTGGGAGCTGACCCTGTTCATGAAGACAGAGGCAAAAAAAGCATTGAGTACATTAGCTTTTTCCACACCCTCTGTCACTAGGTTGCCTCCCTCTTTCAGTAAGGGGCCCACACTTTCCTTGACTTTCTTCTTGTTGCTAACATACCTGAAGAAACCCTTCTTGTTACTCTTAACATCTCTTGCTAGCTGCAACTCCAAGTGTGATTTGGCCTTCCTGATTTCACTCCTGCGTGCCCGAGCAATATTTTTATATTCTTCCCTGGTCATTTGTCCAATCTTCCACTTCTTGTAAGCTTCTTTTTTGTGGTTAAGATCAGCAAGGATTTCACTGTGAAGCCAAGCTGGTCGCCTGCCATATTTACTATTCTTTCTACACATCGGGATGGTTTGCCCCTGTAACCTCAATAAGGATTCTTTAAAATACAGCCAGCTCTCCTGGACTCCTTTCCCCCTCATGTTATTCTCCCAGGGATCCTGCCCATCAGTTCCCTGAGGTTGTCAAAGTCTGCTTTTCAGAAGTCCAGGGACCGTATTCTGCTGCTCTCCTTTCTTCCATGTGTCAGGATCCTGAACTCGACCATCTCATGGTCACTGCCGCCCAGGTTCCCATCCACTTTTGCTTCCCCTACTAATTTTTCCCGGTTTGTGAGCAGCAGGTCAAGAAGAGCCCTGCCCCTAGTTGGTTCCTCCAGCACTTGCACCAGGAAATTGTCCCCTACACTTTCCAAAAACTTCCTGGATTGTCTGTGCACCACTGTATTGCTCTCCCAGCAGATATCAGGGTGATTGAAGTCTCCCACAAGAACCAGGGCCTGCGATCTAGTAACTTCCATTGGTTGCCGGAAGAAAGCCTCGTCCACCTCATCCCCCTGGTCCGGTGGTCTATAGCAGATTCCCACCACGATATCACCCTTGTTGCTCACACTTCTAAACTTAATTCAGAGACACGCTCAGGTTTTTCTGCAGTTTCATACCGGAGCTCTGAGCAGTCATATTGCTCTCTTACATACAATGCAACTCCCCCACCTTTTCTGCCCTGCCTGTCCTTCCTGAACAGTTTATATCCATCCATGACAGTACTCCAGTCATGTGAGTTATCCCACCAAGTCTCTGTTATTCCAATCACATCATAATTCCTTGACTGTGCCAGGACTTCCAGTTTTCCCTGCTTGTTTCCCAGGCTTCTTGCATTTGTGTATAGGCACTTGAGATAACTTGCTGTTTGTCCTGCTTTCTTAGTATGAGGCAGGAGCCCTCCCCTCTTGCGCTCTCCTGCTCGTGCTTCCTCTTAGTATCCCACGTTCCCACTTACCTCAGGGCTTTGGTCTCCTTCCCCCTGGTGAACCTAGTTTAAAGCCCTCCTCACTAGGTTAGCCAGCCTGCTTGCGAAGATGCTCTTCCCTCTCTTCGTTAGGTGGAGCCCGTCTCTGCCTAGCACTCCTCCTTCTTGGAACACCATCCCATGGTCAAAGAATCCAGAGCCTTCTCTCCGACACCACCTGCGTAGCCATTCATTGACTTCCATGATTCGACAGTCTCTAACCAGGCCTTTTCCGTCCACGGGGAGGATGGACGAGAACACCACTTGTGCCTCAAACTCCTTTATCCTTCTTCCCAGAGCCATGTAGTTTGCAGTGATCGGCTCAAGGTCATTCTTGGCAGTATCATTGGTGCCCACGCGGAGAAGCAGGAAGGGGTAGCAATCCGAGGGCTTGATGAGTCTCGGCAGTCTCTCCGTCACATTGTGAATCCTAGCTCCTGGCAAGCAGCAGACTTCTCAGTTTTCCCAGTCGGGGCGGCAGATAGATGACTCAGTCCCCCTGAGGAGAAAGCCCCCGACAACCACCACCCGCCGCCTCCTCTTAGGCGCGGTGGTCATGGAACCCCCCACCCTAGGACAGTGCATCTCATTCATTCCATTCGGCAGAGTCTCCTTCCATTCCCTTCCCTCAGATGTATCATCTAGTACACTCTCCGCATTAGTACCTGTGGAGAGAACATGAAAACGGTTGCTTACCTGTATTTGCGTTGCTGGTACATGGACGCTCCCCTTTCTTCTTCTGGAGCTCACACGCTGCCAAATTTCTTCACCGTCCTCCTGTCCCCGCTGCGCAGCCTGCTCTGAATCTTCAGAACATTGTGCCTGTAGAAGCATATCCTGATGTCTGTCCAGGAAATTTTCAGTTTCTCTTATGCAACACAGGGTCGATTTCTCCAGACCTTGAACCTTCTCTTCCAATATGGAGACCAGCTTGCACTTTGTACAGACAAAGTCGCTTCTGTCCTGTGGAAGAAAGACAAACATGGCACATCCACTGCAGGTCACAACAGCTGAACAGTCCCCATCCATATTGCCTTCCTTCTACGAGCTTCCTCAGGAGTTGTAGTAACTACTCAGAGAAGCCGGCAAGATGTGAGCCTCAATGGACTCTCCCCAGGAGGACTCCCTCTGTTAGCCGCTCAGCTGACTGGCTTTTTATAACAGTCAGGCCCACCTGGAACAAAGCACTCCCAATTCACACTTTTCAAACAACCAATCAAGCACACGGTCAAACTGTCCCCATAACAGACACTCACCAACACAGTCTCCCTAATGCAGCCCTTAGCGTACCTCCTCTCAGACAGGTCCCAGGCAAACTCCCTCTGTTAGCCTCTCTGCTGTTCGCTGCTCATTAGAATCATAGAATATCAGGGTTGGAAGGGACCTCAGGAGATCATCTAGTCCAACCCTCTCCAATCCTCAATTTTTGCCCCAGATCCCTAAATGGCCCCCTCAAGGATTGAACTCACAACCCTGGGTTTAGCAGGCCAATGCTCAAACCACTGAGCTATCCCTCCCCCCAATGATCTACACTTAGATGTCTTTAGAGGGATCAGTCGCTCATATCCTCTCTTGTGGTTATGGGCTGTGGGATACCCTCTCTTCCCGGGATTTCAGGAGTGCCAGGTAGCTACTCCCACCCAGCAGCATTTTCATTGCTCCTTGCATTAGTATCTTTGTTCCCCAGTCCACAAAGGATTCCTGTGTTGGCTCAGAACTTATGTCTATTTTCAGACTTTAATGACTTGCTATTATGTTTATTCCATAATAATTTTCTCTAAATAAAAGGAATGTCTGATTCACACAGCATCCGTTCAGCTTACTAAATTTAAGGATTTGTTCCCAACCAGAACTATACCTGATTTGCAAAAGAAAATGGACAGGATCCGCAAGAAGCATGGTGTGAATTCACACAATGGCACTAGTATTGTATCACTATTTGCAGTAATTCTTAAATACAGAAGATGCCAATCTCTATATTCACCTTCTAAAAAAATTGGGCTCAAAGAATCTTTTAAATAGTTTGTAAATAATTAAACACTTTCATATGGAGTAGGTGGTTCAATACTCTGTTTCTCAGCTATTTGAGATAGAATGAATCTGTCTTTTGGTGAGTCACAGGAGATCTCACTCTTGGATTTTTGCCCTTTTAGCCTCAATAATATCATTGTTCTAGGATTATTAAATGATAATATAAGGAAGAAGTTAAATAAGGCTACCTTTGGGAACAGAAAATTCATGTGCCAGTCAGAGTAGGATTCTCAGGCTTTCAACTCCTCTTATCTTTATTCTGGACTTCAAAGGAGTTTTAAGAATTCCCCTAAAAATCATTAACATTCCCCCCGCCCCATCTCCTTTTCTGCAACAGCTACCAGAAAAACAGTTTTATTTACTAAGGATCCAAACCTCTCAAATCTGTAGGTCTCCATTTGCTGGCCCTCTCCCTGTAACAGTAGTTCAACTTTTGTACTAGTGATCCCTTTCACATAGCAAGCCTTTTAGTGCGACCCCCACCCCTATAAATTAAAAACACTTTTTAATATATTTAACACCATTATAGATGCTGGATGCAAAGCAGGGTTTGGGGTGGAAGCTGACAGCTCGCAATCCCCCATGTAATAACCTTGTGACCCCCTGAGGGGTCCTGACCCCCACTTTGAGAACCCCTGCTGTAGTATAACCACTCCTCACCTCATTGCGCCACCTTCTTTCTGATCCTACTACTTCCAATCTTCCTTCTTACCCACCCCTCTCCAACCTTTTATTTCCTTTCTTATCCTCCTTTCCCCAACATTCTGTCTAATAAGGAGCATAAATGCGAAGAATTGGTATATTCACTTCTTGAATTATACACCACTGCTTTCAGTTTCAATATTGACTGTGTGATCAATATTATTTTTCTATCATAATATTTACATTTAAAAAAAATTTAGTTCACACAATCTAGACCTGACTGTGACTAAGACCCTTTTATGCTCGCCAGTGGTAAAAAGAGACCATGAGAAGTAAGTGATCTGGCTGCTGAGGAATACGCAAAGCTGGATCCTGGGCAATGGAGAGCTGGTATCAGGGCTCTGTGTTGGCTGCTTACAGCCCCAGCACAGGGGGTTTGCACTCATTTAACTCAGCTGGCTTAATTAGACTGGTACAAGGTTGTGTGCAGACATGCCCTACCTTAGGCCATGGAGCTCAGAGTGTAAGGTGAAATGCTAAGATGGCATAAAGCCCCCCCCCCCATCAATTCCTAAACCAAGGGTGAACAGATAATCATATACTCTAGTGTAGTATCCAAACTCACTCTTTTCCTATTAATGTTTTTACTGTCAACTGAAACATAAAACTCAGGCCTGGTCTAAGAGGGACTTGTTTTAATTTAGGATTTGTCTTCACTACGGGGAGATCAATGCTGCTGCAATCAATGCAGCAGGAGGTCGATTTAGTGCAGGGGTGGCAAACTACAGCCTGGGGGCCGCATCTGGCCCTCCAGACATTTTAATCTGGCACTTGAGCTCCTGCTGGGGGGCAGGATCCGGGTCTTGCCCTGCTCCAGCACTCCTGTTGGGGAGAGGGGTTGGGGGCAGCTCCTGAAAGCAGCTCTGTGCAGCTCCTGGAAGCAGTGGCATGTTCCCCCTCTGGCTCCTACACATAGAGGCAGTCAGGAGGCTCTGCATGCTGCCCCTGCCCCAAGCGCTGCCCCCACGGCTCCCATTGGCCAGGAACCACGGCCAATGGGAGCTGCAGAGGCGGTGCCTGCAGACAGGGCAGTGTGCAAAGCCGCCTGTCTGTGCTTCTGTGTAGGAGCTGGAGGGGGAACATGCTGCTGCTTCTGGGAGCTGCTTGAGGTAAGCACTGCGTGGAGCCTGCCCTCCTCCTGCACCCCAACCCCCTGCCCCACCTTTGATCCCCCTCCCTCCAAATCCCTCCATCCCAGCCCAGAGCAACCTCCTGAACCCCCAACCCCACATCCCCACCCACATCCCCACCCCATCGCACTCCCAGCTGCAGCCCTCCCCTCCACTCCAAACCCCTGCCCCAGCCTGGAGCCCCCTCCTGCAGCCTGAACTCATTTCTGGCCCCACCCCAGAGCCCACACCCCCAGCCAGAGCCCTCACCCCCTCCTGCACCCCAATCCCCAATTTTGTGACCATTCATAACCTGCCATACAATTTCCATACCCAGATGTGGCCCTCGGGCCAAAAAGTTAGCTCACCCCTGTTTTAGCGAGTCTAGTGAAGACCCACTAAAATCGATGGCAGAGTGCTCTCCGGTGGATGCCTGTACTCCACCTCTCCAAGAAGAGTAAGGGAAGTCAACCAGAGAGCGTCTCACATAGTTGGAGTTGCTTAACTTAGGTCAACTTACCCCGGTGGTGAAAACAAGCCCTTAGTTTCAACTAATTAGTAATCAGTACGAGCTAAACAGCAATAAGCCTGGTTTAAACTGAAATAAGTGGTGCTGCATGTATTTAGGTAAACCAGTGCAAAGTCACAATTATCTTACTGGGACAACTTTCGTGTGTAGACAAGTCCTCAGCCTAATTTGTTTCCCCTTTCCAGACTCCAGTGCCTGCTATTGTGCTCTCATATCCAAGGTAGGTTAGAAATAGTCCTGCCACAGTAAGTCAACAAGAAATGAGTGAGCATTTCATGTGTGGGTCCAACACCTGCTAGCAAAATGGATCAATAGAAAACCCTGCCATCCTGTCAGAGAGTCTACTGTCTTACTGGTAGATAGGAAAATTACCTATCAGTATCAACGGGAATGATCTGTTTTAGCCCCCCCCCCCCACACTAATCCATGAATAAAACCCTAAGCAAGGTCATATTTATTGCTCAGCAACCCAGAAGCCCAAGTTTTTAAAGGGGCTCAAACATAGCCTCCAATTTTTAGGCACAATTTTGCAGGTGTAATGAACTGCAGTGGCAAATGGCAGCATCTGACTTGCCTACAGATTCAGTCAGGTAGTTAAACATCTAAATAATGCCCATTATGATTTATGCCAGCCAATAATTGTAGGTGCAAAGTTGCACACAGGAAATTGGAGACCTTTGGAAACATGTGATTCAAAGTTTAGAGTCCACTTTTAAACTCATGTAGGTCAATCAACTGTAGTCAGATTGTCCAATGGGTTTATGAGAATGTGATTGTTGTGTATCTACTACCCATGAAAAGGTTAATTTGTAAACATCTCAGAAGTAACAGTGTTAGCAGTGGGAATTTTTTCTGCTGTCGTAACTTGGTATCCTGCTTAAAAGCATTTGTAGTTGGAGTTCTCTTAAAAAGGGAGGAAGGAACTGGATTTAGGACTCTCCAGTTTTCATGCAGATTCATTTTTTTATGCTTAAAAAAAGCTAGAGCTAAATTCTTGCTCTCAGATTAACCAGCCCCAGTGCCTTTGGGTCACCACATACCACTAGGAAACATTCAGAGCAGTACCTGTTTCTCCAGGAAACAGGAACCGCAACTTCAGCAGGCCTTTAATGGCCTGTGAATGAAGAGACGGTTTATTTTGAGCTCCTCCTTCATACATCCCTAGATGGCCTGTCACAATCTGGCTCTCTGCAACTGTTTTGCTCCCCAGAACTGATGTCTGGGCCTTCGAGGATGCTTCAACCATCCTTTAACACCGAGCTGTGCACACACACCCCTCGAGAACACAGTCAGTAGAACATCTCTTACTGCCATTGAAGTACTAGATGATTTTTCCAGAACTGATAGAGACAAAATATTACATTGATGTAGTCAGACATCAGTGATGATCTGTGGGGGAGTTTGTGCACAGGGCAGGTGTGGCAAGGGCAGCATTACAAAGATCAAGGACCTTAGTCCAGTGGTTCTCAAACTGTGGGTCAGGACCCCAAAATGGGTCACAACTCCCTTTGAAGGGTCGCCAGGGCTGGCTTAGACTTACTGGGGCCTAGGGCTGAAGCCCGAGCCACACTGCCCAGGGCTGAAACCAAAGCCTGATGACTTCAGCCCTGGGCAGCAGGGCTCAGGTTGAGTGTTTCAAGCCCTTGAGCTTCGGCTTTGGCCTCTGTGCCTGGAGCAGTGGGGCTCAGGCTTTGGCCCTGTAATGATACTGCCTCTGGTGGGACACAACTGAGAGTACCAGTTCAGGAAAAATTGCCTAGAGCAGGGTAGTTACAGCCCAAGGCTGGGGTTTCTCCACCTTTAAGGCACACCAAACCAGCCAGCCAGAGAGGACTTTGGTTTTACCCCACTGGCTATCCAGAAGTCATACAAGCAATTCCCTTAGACACTCCAGTTTCCCAGTATCATCACCAGTGCCATTCATTATGGGGATGAATAGTTATGAAAACCAATACCCCACTAAAAGAGAAAAGGTTGTCCCGATCCCAAAAGGGCCAAGTCCCAGACCCAGGTCAATATACAGATCAGATCTTACCCACAAATCACGCTGTTGCCAATCCTTTAGAATCTAAGACCTAAAGATTTATTCATAAAAGGAAAAAGATAAATGAGAGCTAAAATTGGTTAAAGGGAATCAATTACATACAGTAATGGCAAAGTTCTTGGTTCAGGCTTGTAGCAGTGATGGAATAAACTGCAGGTTCAAATCAAGTCTCTGGAGTACATCCACAGCTGGGATGGGTCATTCAATCTTTTTTTCAGAGCTTCAGTTTGTAGCAAGGTTTCTCCAGAGGCAAGAAGGATTGAAGACAAGATGGAGGAGATGCAGCTGCCTTTTATAGTCTCTTCCTGTGGAAGGACACTCCTTCGTTTTTATTGTGAAAAATCACAGCAGCAAGATGGAGTCTGGAGTCACAAGGGCAAGTCACATGTCCATGCATGACTCAGTTTGCAGGCCAACACCATTGTTTACATGTTAGTGTGAATGTTCCCAGGAAAGCTCAGATGTGGATTGGCATCTCCCAAAGTTCATGGTCAGTTAAGTGTTTCTCAACTGGGCACTTACTAAGAATAGTCCTTTCTCAAGAAGCTGACTAAATGCTTCACTGAGGCTACTTAGAATCAAAACCCATTGAGATACAAGTACATAGCCAATATTCATAACTTCAACTACAAAAGTGATACACACATACAGACAGCATAATCATAACCAGCAAATCATAATCTCTTTATAAACACCTCACATGACAAACTTTGTACAGTATTTGCTGCAAATATATAATAGTGGTTGCAATAATGATCTATACGGATACAGTTTATGTCAATAACATCACATGTCCCCCATCCTGGGGCAGTGGGGTTTGGGCAGGCTCAGGTTTCAGTCCCCCCTGCTGGGGGTCAAAGTAATTTTTGTTGTCAGAAGGGGGTCACGGTGCAACGAAGTTTGAGAACCCCTGCCTTAGTTCAAGGGCCAAATTCATGGTTGGAACAAACAATTACAGCACCAGAGAACAATGGAGTTGTGCCTACTTATAGCAGCGATGACTGAATTTGTCCTATAAATTTGGAACTAAATTCACTTAACACAAACAAAACAAACAACATCATCCTTCTGCAGTCTCAATCTTGCTGATATTGACTTCTATAGTTATGTTGTTCCAGTAAATATTTGTGAATGCTTAACCTTGTTAAACCAATATCATTGCAGCTTTATTTTTCATTTACAATGTATTTTAACTAAATTTGCTGATAAAGGAGTAGATAGTTAACTTCCTAATATGTCATCCATGATGTTAAGTCAGTCATGATTAATGAACAAAATAAAATTGCATATTATTAAGAGCTAATTTACCTACAAGTAGAAAACACTAAGGATATAAAAAAGAAAAGAAAATGAGTGCAAGTCATTTGATAGTGTCTCTCTGGTCTTTTGAATATTAAGAAATGGAAATATAATTTACAGAACCATAACAGAGACTGTTTATTGCTTTACTATTTTCAGCATCTTTTCAAGCACCACAACATTAAAAGAGAACATTTCCCCAAGAATGTTTCCCAAGGAACAGAGAAACTACAATTTGCTTCCACAATGGCATCCACACAGTTCTGAAACAGACAAACCTCTGCTGTGTCAACCGGGGTAGGGGGAGGTCAACTCTACCATCTGTAAATAAAGTATAGGGTAACATGCAGAGCAATGAAGAAAAGAAGATGTTGGTTGGTGCATCTTCTTCTATAGGACCACTGCAAGCTAAGAAACAGGAGCAGGATGTGCCCATAGCTCACATTGACTATTGACAAAGGCATATGTTCAATTGCTATACGTATTCCCAAAACTACAGATCATAACCCTTGGGATCTTAAGGTCTAATCCAAAGCCTATTGAAATCAGTGGGAGTCTTTCCATTGACTTTGGATCAGACTTATGGTGTGAAACATCATGCTTGGCTAACCTTCTCTCCTAGTACTCTCTCATGAACTGTAGGGAGTATCTGGCCTGCTGCTTGTGTGCCGGGTGGGATGGAAAGAGGCATACTCTCCTCTTTACCAGTGTAGCCAAGGGCCATTTTTTGTATTTCTTTTTTTCAAGGGACGTCAAGTAAGTTTAGGCCCTAGATTTAGGTGTTTGAAAAGCTAGCAGGGCGAGACTTAAAGAAAATCTTTTTGTTTGTATTAGGTACTGTATTATAAACAATGACAAATCCGTGACCACAAGTGTTGTTTTTGGCAGCCACAACAGCATTGTTAGTGCATGACAACCCAAAAGAAAAATCTGACTGGAAACAAAAAGAAATTGATTAGTCTAATTTTTAGTCACTAAGATGTCAGGGGAGAGCATGGGGGTGGAGAGGGAGAAATGGAAAAAAAAGGTTTTTTTGGCCAAGTGCAACTAATATAGTGAAAAACTAAGTGAGGAGTATGCATGACAATGCTCTTTTCAGGCCGAAGTGTGAATGCCACAGTCAAAGCTCCATGCAGTTTTAGAGGTACGTCAGTCCAGTATTATCATCCTCCTGTGAAATCCATGTGATTAAATCAGGGTCTGCATAACAAGCTAACCCTTTTTTGAACTACTGCATCCTTAAGGTGAACTCAGACAACAGGTTGTGAAGCATGGAATTAGTATTCACTATTTACAATAATAATTCTATATAAAAGATGCCAGTTTTGCTATTTAGTGGTTATAGGATGAATTTAATGCTAGTATTCCCCCAGAGATCTGGCAGAGTAGTTGCTGGCCAGGGATTTTTGCTATTGACTTCAGTAGGGCCAGGATTTCACTTAAGGAATTTCAGAGTTCCAAGGACTGATCAGAATATCTCATCTCGAGATCAACTCTAGCCCTGGTCATGAGTTACCAAAACTTCCTGCCCTCTTATATTAGCCAATAAATAAACATCATACATCATACAAGTTGAACAGGAGTACTTGTGGCACCTTAGAGACGAACAAATGTATTTGAGCATAAGCTTTCATGGGCTACAGCCCACTTCATCGGATGCATAGAATGGAACATATAGTAAGAAGATTATATAAATAAAATACATATACACAGAGAACATGAAAGGGTGGAGTAAGAGGCTAATTAATTAAGATGAGCTATTATCAGCAGGAGAAAAAAAACTTTAGTGATAATCAAGATGGCCCATTTAGACAGTTGACAAGAAGGTGTGAGGATACTTAACATGGGGAAATAGATTTAAAGGTGGCAATTTTGCAACAGAAAAGCTTCAAAAACAGACTCCAAGGAGAAACTGCTGAGCTTGAATTATGCAAAATAATATGCAAAATAGATACCATTAACTTGGGTTTGAATAGAGACTGGGAGTGGCTGGGTCATTATACATATTGAATCTATTTCCCCATGTTAAGTATCCTCACACCTTCTTATCAATTGTCTAAATGGGCCATCTTGATCATCACTACAAAAGTTTTTTTCCTCCTGCTGATAATAGCTCATCTTAATTAATTAGCCTCTTACAGTTTGTATGGCAACTTCCACCTTCTCTGTATGTATATCTACCTTCTTACTAAATGTTCCATTCTATGCATCCGATGAAGTGGGTTTTAGCCCATGAAAGTTTATGCTCTAATAAATTTGTTCATCTCTAAGGTGCCACAAGTACTCCTGTTCTTTTTGTGGATATAGACTAACACGGCTGCTACTCTGAAACCTGAAATAATACAAGTTGGTATTCTCATCCCATTTCTTAGTGGACATATCCAGGACACAAAAACAACCATAACTGGCATTAATCAATATCTGGCCTGGCAGCCTCAGGAGACATACAGACTGAACTACACTCCCATGTTTAGATGTAGTCCCCTCCATATAGGAGCATGTTGACTGAGACGGGAAACTTAAACAGCTGCTTCCTGTGTTGTACTTGGTCTGTGGACAGAGTGTGGAATATGGTTACTTGGGGTATGTCTACAGTACGAAATTAGGTCAAATTTAAAGAAGTCGGTTTTCTAGAAAGCGTTTTTATACAGTCGATTGTGTGTATCCCCACACAAATGCTCTAAGTGCATGTAGTCGGCGGAGTGTGTCCACAGTACCGAGGCAATCATCGACTTCTGGAGCGTTGCACTGTGGGTAGCTATCCCACAGTTCCTGCAGTCTCCGCAGCCCATCTGAATTCTGGGTAGAAATCCCAGTGCCTGATGGGGCTAAAACATTGTCGCGGGTGGTTCTGGGTACTTATTGTCAGGCCCCCGTTCCCTCCCTCCCTCCGTGAAAGCAAGGGCAGACAATCATTTTGCACCTTTTTTTCTTGAGTTACCTGTGCAGACGCCATACCACGGCAAGCATGGAGCCCACTCAGCTAACCATCACCATATGTCTCCTGGGTGCTGGCAGACGTGGTACTGCATTGCTACACAGGAGCAGTTTATTGCCTTTTGGCAGCAGACAGTGCAGTATGACTGGTAGCCGTTGTTGACGTAGTCCTGGGTGCTCTTTTAACCGGGCTCCTGGGCAAACATGGGAGTGACTCAGCCAGGTCATTTCCCTATTAAGTTTCGTCTCATGGCGATTGAGTCCTACTGGCAGTGCACTGTCTTTTAATCTGGAGCTAGCAGAAGACGATGGCCAGTAGTCACACTGCATCGTCTTCTGCCGAGCACCCAGGAGATGACAATGGCTAGCGGTCGTACTGCACAGTCTGCTGCTAGCAAGATGTATAAAGATAGATGAAGTGGCTCAAAACAAGAAATAGACCAGATTTGTTTTGTATTCATTTTCTCCTCCCTCCCTCTCTCTGTGAAATCAATGGCCTGCTAAACCCAGTTTTGAGTTCTATCCTTGAGGTTTTGAGTTCTATCCTTGAGGGGGCCATTCAGTTTCTCGCAAAGCCACCCCCTTTGTTGATTTTAATTCCCTGTAAGCCAACCCTGTAAGCCATGTCGTCAGTCGCCCCTCCCTCCGTCACAGCAATGGCAGACAATCGTTCCGCACCTTTTTTCCATGCAGACGCCATACCATGGCAAGCATGGAGCCCGCTCAGATCACTTTGGCAATTAGGAGCACATTAAACACCACACGCATTATTCAGCAGTATATGCAGCACCAGACCCTGGCAAAGCGAAACCGGGCGAGTAGGCAACGTCAGCACGGTGACGAGAGTGATGAGGACATGGACACAGACTTCTCTCAAAGCATGGGCCCTGGCAATGTGGGCATAATGGTGCTAATGGGGCAGGCTCATGTGGTGGAACGCCGATTCTGGACCCGGGAAACAAGCACAGACTAGTGGGACCGCATAGTGTTGCAGGTCTGGGACGATTCCCAGTGGCTGCAAAACTTTTGCATGTGTAAGGGCACTTTCATGGAACTTTGTGACTTGCTTTCCCCTGCCCTGAGGCGCCAGAATACCAAGATGAGAGCAGCCCTCACAGTTGAGAAGCGAGTGGCAATAGCCATGTGGACGCTTGCAATGCCAGACAGCTACCGGTCAGTCGGGAATCAATTTGGAGTGGGCAAATCTACTGTGGGGGCTGCTGTGATGCAAGTAGCCAATGTAATCAAAGATCTGCTGATATCAAGGGCTGTGAGTCTGGGAAATGTGCAGTCATAGTGGATGGCTTTGCTGCAATGGGATTCCCTAACTGTGGTGGGGCCATAGACGGAACCCATATCCCTATCTTGGCACCGGAGCACCAACCTGGCGAGTACATAAACCACAAGGGGTACTTTTCAATAGTGCTACAAGCATTGGTGGATCACAAGGGACGTTTCACCAACATCAGCGTGGGATGGCCAGGAAAGGTACATGACGCTCGCATCTTCAGGAACTCTGGTCTGTTTCAAAAGCTGCAGGAAGGGACTTTATTCCCAGACCAGAAAATAACCGTTGGGGACGTTGAAATGCCTATAGTTCTCCTTGGGGACCCAGCCTACCCCTTATTGCCATGGCTCATGAAGCCATACAAAGGCACCCTGGACAAAAGTCAGGAGCTGTTCAACTACAGGCTGAGCAAGTGCAGAATGGTGGTAGAATGTGCATTTGGACGTTTAAAGGCACGCTGGTGCAGTTTACTGACTCGGTTAGACCTCAGCGAAACCAATATTCCCACTGTTATTACTGCTTGCTGTGCACTCCACAATATCTATGAGAGAAAGGGGGAGACGTTTATGGCTGGGTGGGAGGTTGAGGCAAATCGCCTGGCTGCTGGTTATGCACAGCCAAACACCAGGGCGGTTAGAAGAGCACAGGAGGGCGCGGTGCACATCAGAGAAGCTTTGAAAATCAGTTTCATGATTGGCCAGGCTATGGTGTAAAAGTTCTGTTTGTTTCTCCTTGATGAAACCCCCCACCCCTTGGTTCACTCTACTTCCCTGTAAGCTAACCACCCTCCCTTCCTCCCTTCGATCACTGCTTGCAGAGGCGATAAAGTCATTGTTGCTTCACATTCATGCATTCTTTATTCATTCATCACACAAATAGGGGGATAACTACCAAGGTAGCCCAGGAGGGATGGTGGAGGAGAGAAGCACCAGGAGGGCTGGTGGAGGAGGGAAGGACAAGGCCACACAGCACTTTGAAACGTATTGAATGCCAGCCTTCTGTTGCTTGGGCAATCCTCTGGGGTGGAGTGACTGGGTGGCCGGAGGCCCCACCACCACGTTCTTGGGCGTCTGCGTGAGGAGGCTATGGAACTTGGGGAGGAGAGCGGTTGGTTACACAGGGGCTGTAGCAGCGGTCTGTGCTCCTGCTGCCTTTCCTGCAGCTCAACCATATGCTAGAGCATATTAGTTTGATCCTCCAGCAGCCTCAGCATTGAATCCTGCCTCCTCTCATCACGCTGCTGCCACCTTTCAGCTTCAGCCCTCTCTTCAGCCCACCCCTTACTCTCTTCAGCCCGCCACCTCTCCTCCTGGTCATTTTGTGCTTTCCTGCACTCTGACATTGTCTGCCTCCACGCATTCGTCTGTGCTCTGTCAGTGTGGGAGGACAGCATGAGCTCAAAGAACATTTCATCGCGAGTGCGTTTTTTCGCCTTCTAATCTTCGCTAGCCTCTGGAAAGGAGAAGATCCTGTGATCCTTGAAACACATGCAGCTGGTGGAGAAAAAAAAAGGGACAGTGGTATTTAAAAAGACATTTTATAGAACAATGGGTACACTCTTTCACGGTAAACCTTGCTGTTAACATTACATACATAGCACATGTGCTTTCGTTCCAAGGTCGCATTTTGCCTCCCCCCCAGCGCGTGGCTAGCCCCTCCCCATGGCTAACAGCGGGGAACATTTCTGTTCAGCCACAGGCAAACAGCCCAGCACGAACGGGCACCTCTGAATGTCCCCTTACGAAAAGCCTCCTATTTCAACCAGGTGACCATGAATTATATCACTCTCCTGAGGATAACACAGAGATAAAGAACGGATGTTGTTTGAATGCCAGCAAACATACACTGCAATGCTTTGTTCTACAGTGATTCCTGAGTACGTGCTACTGGCCTGGTGTGGTAAAGTGTCCTACCATGGTGGGTGGAATAAGGCTGCCCTCCCCAGAAACCTTTTGCAAAGGCTTTGGGAGTACATCCAGGAGAGCTGCAAATGCCAGGGCAAATTAATCATTAAACATGCTTGCTTTTAAACCATGTATAGTATTTTAAAAGGTACACTCACCAGAGGTCCCTTCTCCGCCTGGCGGGTCCGGGAAGCAGCCTTGGGTGGGTTCGGAGGGTACTGGTTCCAGGTCCAGGGTGAGAAACAGTTCCTGGCTGTCGGGAAAACCGGTTTCTCTGCTTGCTTGCTGTGAGCTATCATCTTCCTCGTCCCCAAAACCTGCTTCCATGTTGCCTCCATCTCCATTGAAGGAGTCAAACAACGGTTGGGGTAGTGGTGGATGAACCCCCTAAAATGGCCTGCAGCTCATCATAGAAGCGGCATGTTTTTGGCTCTGACCCAGAGTGGCCGTTCGCCTCTCTGGTTTTCTGGTAGGCTTGCCTCAGCTCCTTAAGTTTCACGCGGCACTGCTTCGGGTCCCTGTTATGGCCTCTGTCCTTCATGCCCTGGGAGATTTTGACAAATGTTTTGGCATTTCGAAAACTGGAACGTAGTTCTGATAGCACGGATTCCTCTCCCCATACAGCGATCAGATCCCGTACCTCCCGTTCGGTCCATGCTGGAGCTCTTTTGTGATTCTGGGACTCCATCATGGTCACCTCTGCTGATGAGCTCTGCATGGTCACCTGCAGCTTGCCACGCTGACCAAACAGGAAATTGTAATTCAAAAGTTTGCGGGCCTTTTCCTGTCTACCTGGCCAGTGCATCTGAGTTGAGAGTGCTGTCCAGAGCGGTCACAATGGAGCACTCTGGGATAGCTCCCGGAGACCAATACCATCTAATTGTGTCCACAGTACCCCAAATTCGACCCAGCAAGGCCGATTTCAGCGCTAATCCCCTTGTCGGGGGTGGAGTAAGGAAATCGATTTTAAGAGTCCTTTAAGTCGAAAAAAAGGGCTTCATCGTGTGGATGGGTGCAGGGTTAAATTGATTTAATGCTGCTAAATTCGACCTCAACTCCTACTGTAGACCAGGGCTTGAAGCTGTCAGCCCATCACCTTCTGAATACTTGGCAAATGAACATATTTTTGTTTTCTTTTTCCTTGAAAGTTTCTTTAGAAGCAGAGCAGAATGTAGAATTTATCCTTGTAATAAAACCAGTGTCTACCCTGTTTTCCGTGGTGACTTAGGGTTTAATTCAATGGTGAATGTTATATCCTAGTTGCAAAAGCTATTAGTTTACTTTTATGGTTAAAACCACAAGCATGTAACAGAACACACTGGGCCATATTCAGTCCTAGTTTAAGTGGCACAGCTCCATTGACTTCAGGGCCATAGGAACTGCAGGGGGGGGGTGAGGGGGGTGGGAAGGAGGAATAGATCTCGAAATGCTAGCTGTACTCCAGCCCTCAGTTTGGGGGACTCCTCAGCTGTCTTCTTAGAGCAGCTTCTGCCCTGCGGAGAGGTCCCCATATCATACAGATGTGCTATTTTGCCTCTAAGTTCCATTTGTAGCTGGTCTGTTGCATTATATTAAATCTTTGCTGGATAAGGCTCCCCCCCCCCCCCCCCAAGATAAGATCTTTGGATCAGGGACTTTATCTTTTCCTAAGTTTTTTGAGCAAAATGTAGCAAAACCAGCTGGAAGTGCATAAAATTAGTGGATAAAATTGCTGGTGTCAGATTGGGACTTTTAGGTCATTTCTAAAAATGGAAGTAAATAAAGAGCATGTCAGTGAAATCCACAGATACTAAACTGGAAGGGGGTGTAACCAGAGAGAACAGAAATAACCCAGAGAGAACTAGGGTGGGATCCACAAAGAGACTTAAGAGTTGCAACTCTAACCCAAAGAGAACTAGGGTGGGATTCACAAAGAGACCTAAGAGTTGCAACTCTGAGTGCCACAACACTTAATTTTTAGGCACCTAGCAGGTTAAAACAAAAACAAAAACCCACCACCCACAGGAAAAACACTAATCCACAAAGCTAAGTTAGGAATCTAGGCTCCCTAAACGACAAATGGGGAGAGAGATGCCTAAGAATGTGATCCACAAATGACAGCATGCTAGGCAGGGGGCTTCCTAAACTAGCCAATGGGAAATGCTGAGGAGAAGGATGTGCACTAAGCCACACTACGTACTCCTCCCTCCCCGTCCCAAGATAGGCACATAAGTCCAGGTTGCAGGGTGGCACCTAGATCTTCTTCGCAATGCACAAACAAGAACTTACCACCTGGAGTCAGACAGCTTAGGTGCCCAAGATGTTTCTTGCAGGAATGAGTTAGGCCCCTGCGATACTTCACACAGAACACCTTATATCTTCATCCCAGTAGTTAGAGCACTCACCTGGGATGTGGCAGACCCAGGGTTCATTGCCCCCACCTTCTTCCTGGGGGGGGGGGGAAGAGGAGGTGGGAGACACCTGTTCAAATGTTAGGCCGGTACTTTAACTAGTTAGTTATGGGATATTCTGAATTGGGACTCCCTCAGTATCTTCTGCTCAAGCTGTTCCACTGTGAATAAATCATTGTGCTAGAGAGAAATGACTATTTCAGTGTTTAGGGCACCTTTCTGCATTCAGCAGGAGTTTTGGGGATCACAGTGGAGCCAAAACTGGGACTTAGGCATCTAAGAACCTTTGTGGTTCCCACACCTAAGACCAATTCATGCTCAGACTAGTGTTACGGACAAGTTTCTCAAGTATTTCAACTAGAGCAGCATCAACCCCATTAGAGAAGGTTAGGAATATGGACAGTTCTAAAGTGACAAAATAAGATTCCTCAATATACTACCTTGCAAGTCTTTCAAAGTGAAAGTCATCTGAAATATAGATATTCATTGGAAGGGAGAAAGCAGCAATGCAGAAAAAAATATTTTGGGGTGATAGTGGACAAGTTAGATTAGAATTTGCAATCTGATAAGGGAAAAAAGGCCTATGCAATTTTGGGTTCTGTATGCAGAGTTATCAAGTCCCTGTGGCTCTGATGACTTTACACCTGGACACCTCAGAATCCGAGAGTTATTGACAAGTACAGAGAAGAATAAACAAAATAGTTAAGGAGCTAGAGAGCTTGACTTATAAGGAAAGACTTTAGACTTTTCGCAAATTTAGCTCTAAACAATGATTAAGAGGTACATCTCCAACAGTCTTTTTTGCCTCAAGATTCCCACTGTTGCTACCACCAGTTCAGCTCCACTGGTGATCGTAACAGTGGGAGTACTAGTGTAGACAATGCTTCAGCAGCCATTGATGTTTTAAGCATGGCATCATCTAGACCTAATCCGAGTAGGATGAGATGACCTAGTGCTTAAGACACTGACAGCTGTCTGGAGTCCTGTCTATACTGGCACTCCCATTATTGCGATCACTGTGGTAGGATCAGTGGGAAATCTGAGACAAAAAAAGCCTCGTTTAGACACTCCAGAAGAGAAGACATTAACCAACTACATATACTGTGAGGAAACACCACCAAGATGAAGAGGAATTATTTATGGAAGTACACCTGGGCATAACTAGAAATAACGATATAAAATTAATTAAAAAATATCAGTAAAAGCTTCCTAGGAGTGACAGCTAGTTAAATGGTAGCATGACCTACAAGAAGAGAAAAGCACAGTGCTGGAGATGCAACTAATCTGGATAAAGTACTAGACAATGTACTGTGGGGAGCAACCATGCACTTGCTGAAAGACAGATCCCCCCCTCCCATATCTAATGCTGTAAATACAAAAATCAAAATCAACAAATGGAGTGTCTAAACAGCAAAACCAGAGTATTAAACAAACCAAACCAGGATCAATCACACTGAATGCATAACTGAACAAAATAACCATATGTTCTTATGCTGTGATCAGTGTTCTTCCTAATGTTAGTTCTATGTTTGTTGGCACTTTGGCTATGCTTAGATTTTAACCTGTTTAGGGACAGGAATCAGGTATCTTGTTTGTAATGCACAATGCACATTAATGGTGCTTTATAAATAATAGTGTGTTGATGCAACGTTATGAAATGTAGGACATCCCACCTTGACTGAGCCGGAATGATTGTCCTGGGGAAGTTTCACAATAAGGAAACAGCTTCACTTCTTACATTCATGAGTTTAGACAACCATGCCCTGTAAGAAAACAGAAGAAATATGCAGCAGATGTATTTTTAATGTAAATATGACTCTTCTTCAGTATCCCTCATAGCTAGACCAGGTAACACAGCAACTCTGCCTCATTTTCCCTTCTTCTTTGAAGGGCTGCCCACCTTCCAGCCCACTCACTGATTCTTTGTTACAACCTCAGCCCTCTGGCCAGGCTACTGATAGCCCCTTCCCTTTTGGGGTATGGGGGTGTTAAAAAGTCCAATATTTCAGAAGGCTAGTGACCCTAGGTGAGGGGGACACAGCCTCTGGCTTCTTTGGGTATGGCTCACTTTTTGAAGGCCTTGATAAATAACCATACTGGGCTTGGTAGGGAATCCAGGCTCACCCACTCTCCTGGGTTCAAGACGAGAAACCCTGCACAAGATAAGTTCATGGACAGACATCAATGGCTATTAGCCAAGATGGTCAGGAATGCAAGCCCATACTCTGCACTTCCCTAAGCCTCTGACTGTTGGAATCTGGGATTAGAAGGCAAGGGATGGATCACTCAGTAATTGCCAAGTTCCGTTCATTCCCTCTGAAGTATCCAGCATCAGTCACTGTTGGAAGACAGATTACTGGGCTAGAGAGACCTTTGGTCTGATCCAGTATAGCCTTATCATAGAATCATAGAATCATAGAATATCAGGGTTGGAAGGGACCCCAGAAGGTCATCTAGTCCAACCCCCTTCTCGAAGCAGGACCAATTCCCAGTTAAATCATCCCAGCCAGGGCTTTGTCAAGCCTGACCTTAAAAACCTCTAAGGAAGGAGATTCTACCACCTCCCTAGGTAACGCATTCCAGTGTTTCACCACCCTCTTAGTGAAAAAGTTTTTCCTAATATCCAATCTAAACCTCCCCCATTGCAACTTGAGACCATTACTCCTCGTTCTGTCATCTGCTACCATTGAGAACAGTCTAGAGCCATCCTCTTTGGAACCCCCTTTCAGGTAGTTGAAAGCAGCTATCAAATCCCCCCTCATTCTTCTCTTCCGCAGACTAAACAATCCCAGCTCCCTCAGCCTCTCTTCATAAGTCATGTGCTCTAGACCCCTAATCATTTTTGTTGCCCTTCGCTGGACTCTCTCCAATTTATCCACATCCTTCTTGTAGTGTGGGGCCCAAAACTGGACACAGTACTCCAGATGAGGCCTCACCAGTGTCGAATAGAGGGGAACGATCACGTCCCTCGATCTGCTCGCTATGCCCCTACTTATACAACCCAAAATGCCATTGGCCTTCTTGGCAACAAGGGCACACTGTTGACTCATATCCAGCTTCTCGTCCACTGTCACCCCTAGGTCCTTTTCCGCAGAACTGCTGCCTAGCCATTCGGTCCCTAGTCTGTAGCGGTGCATGGGATTCTTCCATCCTAAGTGCAGGACCCTGCACTTATCCTTATTGAACCTCATCAGATTTCTTTTGGCCCAATCCTCCAATTTGTCTAGGTCCTTCTGTATCCTATCCCTCCCCTCCAGCGTATCTACCACTCCTCCCAGTTTAGTATCATCCGCAAATTTGCTGAGAGTGCAATCCACACCATCCTCCAGATCATTTATGAAGATATTGAACAAAACCGGCCCCAGGACCGACCCCTGGGGCACACCACTTGACACCGGCTGCCAACTAGACATGGAGCCATTGATCACTACCCGTTGAGCCCGACAATCTAGCCAGCTTTCTACCCACCTTATAGTGCATTCATCCAGCCCATACTTCCCTAACTTGCTGACAAGAATACTGTGGGAGACCGTGTCAAAAGCTTTGCTAAAGTGGTCAGCATCAAGCTCTCCCAACCCCTTCATGCTCCCCTTGCCTACCTAGCACGCCTGTCCTTCAAGATGTTCCTCAGTTACCCCTTTGGTCCCATCCTCCAGAGGGTCCATTTTCCTGGGCAGTATCTCACCAGCCTGTTGCTGAAGGCTCCGGCTCACCAGAGCCCTTCAGCTTCTTTGGGTACCATCCCACCCTTCTGTTCTACATCTTTTTATCTCTGCAGCTGTTGTGAGTCCCCTGATCAGCCCCAGCTGAGCAGGCAGGCAGTTTCCCAATCCTAGTAACCCTTTACTGGCCAAGACAGCCTGGGGTCTGCACACCCCATGACAGTATCCTTATTAGTAAGTATTCACATTTGTACTTATTTGCATTCATATCAAGCAGAAATGAATCAGGTAGTTTCACAGTAAACAAATTTGCCAAAGACCTGGAGATGATAAAAAAAATCTCAGCTTAAAAATCCTACTTTGCTATTAATCTGCTCCATTCCATTATCAATGTGTGCTTAACACTTTTCACAATAGCGTTCCAGGATTTAACACAAGGTGTACTGAGCACTTTATAAAGGCTGAGGCAAGAGCGCCGGATTTCCTCGAGATACCCGAGTTTACCTTTTCTTCTGAGGAAACCAGCTTTACAGGCCAAGTCTTGCATTTTAAAGTGGGAGTCTCCGTTTCTCTCCATAAACTATTCAAGAGGATTTGCTGACTGAGACTGAAACTGGCTCGATAGCAGGTGTCCCGGTGAACCCCTGCCAGTTCTTTTCGGGCGGTGATGTGTTGTGCTTGGCATTTGAGTTCCCAGCACGGCTAGGGGTGGGGATGGGGTGTAGTAATACCTGGGATCACAGCTCTGGAGTGAGCAGTGTTACGCAGTACCAGGCAAAGACTGCAACCCAGGGGGAAGGGAATAAGACCCCGGGGCACAATCCAGAAAGCGCTAAGGGCGGGGATGGGGGGGGGGGGACTTTCCCAGCAGAAGGAAGAATCAGTTTGGAGCTAAGGAGCGGGGGCACTGCCTGCCTGATCCCAGCAAACTGCTAGGGGTGGGGGGTTACCTGGAAGAGACCGACCCCAAGGGGCTCTGGAGCCCACCCTGCTTGATACAGCCCGAAGCACAAGTGTGGGGCGAGTAGGTCCGAGAGGCGTCGCTATTCCTCCCCCAAAGCCCGAGACGCAGCGAGGCGGCACCCTGGGGGGGGGGGAGGGTGCGGGGCTCCTCGCGTTGCCCTGAGAACTCGGGGTCGGGGGTCCCGGCAGCCGGCTGGGCGCGGAGCGCGCACCTGGCAGAACCAGGCGGGTGTCTCCCGCATCGGCGGATTCCTTTGGTGCCGGATCCCCGGGCACTGCTCCCGAGGGGCGAGGCCAGCGGGGCGCGGGGGACAGGGTAGGAGGGCAGGCCCCGTGGGCACAGCAGAGGCGGGGAGAGGGGCAGGGGAAGGAGGGAGGCAATGACATCAGCGCGGGCAGGGTACATAAGGTGGGGGAGCCGCAGGAGCGGAGC
Organism: Natator depressus; assembly: GCF_965152275.1. Lineage (NCBI taxonomy): Eukaryota > Metazoa > Chordata > Testudines > Cheloniidae > Natator > Natator depressus. The sequence goes on from NC_134234.1 coordinate 302,124,671, forward strand.
GGCCGCGGGAGAGCTGAGCAATTAGCTCGCGCCGCTGCAGCTCCCTGCGCCTAGCGCCGCCCAGCAGGCAGCCCGGGCACCATGCAGCAGTCCCCGCTGGAGAAGGCCAACATCTTCTCCAAACTTTTCTTCAGGTAAGAGCCGGGGCTGGGGCGCGGGGAAGGACCCTGCAGCGGGCGGCGGCATGCGAGGTGTGGCTCGGCTGGGTTCCCCGGGGCTCTGCACCTTCAGCCTCCTGGCTGTGTCCGTCGCGCGCCTTGGAGGGCCCCGGGGGACGGGCAGCGGGAAGTGAGTGCGCGCGAGCGCAGGGCTGCCCCTGCCTGGAGCCCGGGACCCTCAGCGCGCGTCTTGTCCAGGCACGTTGCCTTACACCCATTAGCCCCGAAATGTTTTGCAAAGAGGGCTGCGCTCGCCCGGTTTATTCCAGGAGGATCTGCGCGCCGTGGTCTTCCCTGCCACCTTGTGCCAGCGTTTTGAACACGCGGGGCGGCTGAAACCTCTTAGTGTCATGAATGATCACACCCATACTGGGTAAATTACTTTATAGTAGATTATCTGCGCAACCTTTGGTAAATTGCTCTACTTCTGAGCCTGGCTGTTGTAGACTTCACTCCAAGGTGTGAGAACTTCGGGGGAAATTTGCTTTGCAAGCACGTTTTTTTAAAAAGTGATATTAGGGACACCTTAATAGACACTGTCTCTCTTCAGACTGAGACGTGTCCTGTGGGGGCGAAAGTTCCTGGTCCCTTTTTTCTTCTTTTTGTGTGTACAAGGGATCCTCTTTCGTCCCTTTCCCCCACCACACACAGTGGGACAACACAGAAATCACAAATTTGAAAACCTTTAACCTGGAGCTGTTACAAGCAACACCTGATATTATACTAGAGAGAGATTAGAAAGACAAAAATCCTTCTCTATATTTCCCCAATTTTGGGCATCTGAGACCATACTGGGTACACCCAATTTCACGCAGCTGGCTAGTTTCCCTTGTTGTTTGTGTGGGTCCTACATGCAGCAATAGGGGTGAGAAAATCCGTTTATAAAATCGAAAATGTGATTATGAATAGAAGGGGAACTCTGGCAGGTGTAGTACCTCAGACAACTTTTAGGTTTTAAAATGACTAGATTTCAGGATAACTATGCCTCTTTTAACATGCTTTTTGGGAGCAACAAGTAAAACTGTCAAGTTATAAGAAGTGAACAAAATTTAAGAAATACTATGTGTGATGAACTTTACAAAACCAGAACAATATTCTTGTATCGCATTAGGTAGACACTTGTAGACTCAAAAAAGTGGTTCATCCCATAAAGTGAAAAAAAGTTGGATTTGGTTGAGTTTTTCTAAAACTGTAGAATTTCATTTTGGTATGCAATTGTATCTGCATAACAAGAGCAGCCCCATTCAAGAAAGCAGCCTCATTTAGAAAGCACTTAAGAATGTGCTTAACTTTAAGCATGCGGCTTAAGTGCTATCCCATGGACCAGGTGTGGTGCTTTCAAGTGCTAATGTTCTAGTGTAGCATGAACAGAGCAGCAGAAATAAAATCAGGGATTCAATCCTTCCTTTGTTTATAAAGTGATTTAGAAGAAAAAGTTACTTTTCCTACTAACAACAATTATTTAATATTGTCCCATAATCTATCTTCATGTAGTTTAAGAAATCTTCACTTAAAACAGTGTCTACTGGATTCTGCTTCTTTCATAGCTTTGTATTTGTTAAATGCCAATCTGGATGTAATGTAATAGACTGAAGGTCACTCACTATAGGGCCATTTGAAATTGTGGCAAAATTTGCAGAGAAGATATCCACCAGGAGATTCTCAGTGATAAACATATCATTCATCATAGTAGTTCTCAGCTATCTGATGACAGCATATGAAATGTTAAATAATAGATTACTTTTTACAAACCTATGGCCAGATTCTTTGCTTAGATGCATGTGTCCTGCTTGGGAGTTATGTGAGCATAGCTAAGTGCGGAATTTGAATCTTAGTTTGTAACTAATGTAGTTAAGATAGATACAATTCACTACTGTATTTGTACATTTTCTTTAAAAATGTTTCCAATCCCTGCCCTAAAAAAAGTTCAGACAATAACAAGTTTTATAAAGGAGCAGTGTCACATATGGACTCTTAACAAGGGAATACCCTCTTTTTGTATGACTATTCAAGAAAATGATCCAGGCTTGCAAAAAGAGAAAGAGAGAGGGAGAGGTTTGGTCAGTATAGACTATAAAAGTTCATCATTTAAAAATTAGCTATTTTTCTGAAACATTTATAACTGTGAATAAATAAGCAGGTTTTGGTTTAGGAAATTACATTTTTTTCATACTGAAGAAATGAAAAGTAAACAAGATAAGTAACAACTTCTACTAGGAAAACAATTTATGTGGAAAACATTCCATATTATGCTGGAAGGGCATAATGAGTGGGGTCCCACAGGGATCAGTTCTGGGTCCAGTTCTGTTCAATATCTTTATCAATGATTTAGATAATGGCATAGAGAGTACACTTATAAAGTTTGCAGATGATACCAAGCTGAGAGGGGTTGCAAGTGCTTTGGAGGATAGGATTAAAATTCAAAATGATCTGGACAAACTGGAGAAATGGTGTGAAGTAATAGGATGAAATTCAATAAGGACAAATGCAAATTTCTCCATTTAGGAAGGAACAATCAGTTGCACACACACAAAATGGGAAATGACTGCCTAGGAAGGAGTATTACAGAAAGGGATTTAGAGTAGCAGCCGTGTTAGTCTGTATTCACAAAAAGAAAAGGAGTACTTGTGGCACCTTAGAGACTAACAAATTTATTAGAGCATAAGCTTTCGTGAGCTACAGCTCACTTCATCGGATGCAATTTGTTAGTCTCTAAGGTGCCACACACAAGTACTCCTTTTCTTTTTGAGAAAGGGAGTTGGGGGTCTTAGTGGACCACAAGCTAAATATGAGGTAACAGTGTTGCAGAAAAAGTAAACATCATTCTGGGATGTATTAGCAGGAGTATTGTAAGCAAGACACGAGAAGTAATTCTTCTGCTCTACTCCACGCTGATTAGACCTCAACTGGAGTATTGTGTCCAGTTTTGGGTGTCACATTTCAGGAAGGATGTGGACAAATTGGAGAGAGTCCAGAGAAGAGCAACAAAAATGATTGAAGGTCTAGAGAACATGACCTATGAGGGAAGATTGAAAAAATTGAGTATGTTTAGTCTTGAAAAGAGAAGACTGAGGGGGGACATGATAACAGTTTTGAAGTATGTAAAAGATACAAGGTAGAGGGAGAAGAATTGTTCTTCTTAACCTCTGAGGATAGGACAAGAAGCAATGGGCTTAAATTGCAACAAGGGAGGTTTAGGCTGGACATTAGGAAAAAATTCCTAACTATCAGGGTGGTTAAGCACTGGAATAAATTGCCTAGGGAGGTTGTAGAATCTCCATTATTGGAGATTTTTAGAGCAAGTTAGACAAACACCTGTCAGGAATGGTCTAGATAATACTTAGTCCTGCCATGAGTGCAGGGGACGGGACTAAATGACCTCTCATGGTCCCTTCCAGTCCTATGAGTCTATGATTTACACAAGTTATAATTGTGCTGCTACTGTCTCTATCATAGCTCCAGAATACATTTCTTCCTTTCTACCCCTCATGACAAGACACTAGTCCATGCTTTGGAAACGTTTCATCTAGACAAATTCAGACTGTAAATAAGGTGTAATTTTTTAACATTCAGAGTAATTAACCATTGGAACAACTTACCAAGGGTGATAGTGGATTCTCCAGCACTGACAATTTCTAAATCAAGACTGGATGTTTTTCTAAAAGATCTGCTCTAGGGATTATTTTGGGGAAGTTCTATGGCCGATGTTATACAGGAGGTCAGACTAGATGATCATCAGTGGTTCCTTCTGACCTTGACTCAGAAAAATAGACCCTGATCCAGGAAAGACTTAGGATATGTCTACACCACAAATTAAGGTGTAATTGTAGTGCAAGTAAGCATACTCATTCCAGCTTTAATTTAGCTAGCATGGGAAACAGCAGCAATGAAGATGTCAGCATGAAACCTGGTGCAGGCTAGCAAATGGTCATCTGCTGTGTTGACCAGCCTGCACTGCCAGTTAGATCAAAGCTAGTATGGGTATGCCTACTTGCACCAGAATTACATCTTAATTTTCAATGTAGATGTAGCCTTCGGCAAAGTAGTCCCATTGTCTTCATGAGGACTACTTAGTGTGTGAAGTTAAGCAAATGCCCCCTTTGCACATTGACAGCACCTTCCATCCAAGGATCTCAAAGTACTTTACATACGTTCATTAGTTGTCACCATATCCCCATGGAATTGGAAAATATTATATTTATATAAACATAATAAGTATCATTATTTTGCAGCTGAGGTAAATGATATATAGAGATTAATTCCCACATTTGCAGAAGTGGCCACTAGCTTTGGACACATCAGTTTTTTGGTGTCCAACTTTTGGCACATAAGGCCTGACTTTCAAAGGTGCTGAGCACTCAGAAATCTGAAGTCAGTGACTTTGTGAGTGTTGAGCATCTCTGAAAATCAGTCCCTAAGGTTTTGAGGATGGGCATTCAAAATTTGAGTCCACTTTTAAAAATTTGGGTGCAAGAGATGACTCCAGTGTAGAAGAGGAAATCTGTGGCATAACCTGTACTAGTAGTCTGATCTCCATATTACAAATCCTGTCATTTCAATCCCAGTGCAATCCTCCCTCTGCTAACATGTTTAAAGTCCATCCCTGGGTAAGTCTGAAACACCAATCTTCCACTTAACAGCCAAAAGTACTAACCAATTGCACCACAGCAACTCTTCCTATAGCCATTTCATCCATCCAAAACACACCTGCTCAAATCAACATGTGTGTGAGTTTTCTGGAAGCTGCCCAAAGGCTCTTGGCTCTGTGATAGGACAAAAACTTGTAATGGGTATGTACATTTAAACCAAAGTAAATATTTTAAATATTTAAGAACTTATCCATTTTTTACACTTATTCTATTTTATCAGGAAGGAGGGCAATGTAGTTGAATCCTTGAAGGTTTTTTTTTAATTAATAATAATTGATGATGAAAACCATCTTATTATTTGTATTATAGTATTTTAGTAGCCTCTAATAAAGATCAAGGACCTCTTGTGCTAGGCACTGTACAAAGACGTAGTAAGATACAGTCTCCACCTTGAAGAGCTTACAGTGTAAATAGACAACACAGGCAAGGTGTGGGGAAAAGGAAGTATTATTATTCTCATTTTACAGATGGGTAACTGAGGCACAGAGAGATTAAGTGATTTGCCCAACATCACACAGGTAGGCTGTGGTAGAGCGGGAAATGAATCCGGACCTCCTGAGTCCCAGTCCAGTACTTCAACCACCAAATCATGCTTCATGTGTGGGAAAGTTAATTCAGAATGTACCTGAAACAAGCTATTACAACCAAGTTCCATACAAAAGATACATATAGGAATGCTCACTCCCTTGAATACCTAAATGTTTGACATATTTTCACTTCAATGGGAATAGTAATTTCTCTTGCATGAGAGAAGAACTTGAGAAGATGTCAATTTACCCGTGGATGTTTATTTCTTCATTAATCCCAGTAAACCCCCTGTCAATTGTTCAATAAGATATTTAGTTCTGTTCACAAATAAGTCAGTGATGCTGGAATAAACTATAGGTTTGGAAACTTTCTCTCTGATGAAATGCTTTTATTCCACAGCTTTTTGAATAGCATGTGAAAACTACACTGGACCTCAGTACGTAATGTGCCCATAAAGGCTTAGATAGACAATGACTGTGTCAAACCCAGGGAAACTCATGGTTTTAGTGGCAAAATGTTCTTGCTGGGGGATATTCGAAAGAATGGATATTTTGAGGTCTCTGCCAAGACACGTACTGGCCAGGCTATAATGAACAAACTTGTGACTACCAAAGTGATTGTATTTGCAAACTGTGCAATCATTTGCCAAATGATTTCACACTACTCGTGGTTGTCCTAAATTTGCAAAGCTGTTGGTTTCACCTCTTAGCTGTCCAGGTCCTCTTTCTTAATTGTTGAAAACTGAGCAGATATTTTAGTCTACCAGTAGAAAGACCATTATTGTAGATCTGATAATTAATTCTGATTCCAGTACTGATAGATAAAAGATTCAGGATCAAATCTTGCTCACCTTAATCACACAAGGCCTCCTACTGAAGTCATTGAGACTATTTCTGTGAATAATAGAAACAAGATTTGGCCCTTACTGACCTATACAACATTTCTAGTCATTTTATTGCTATTGTTCATCTTCTGACTTATGCAGAACTCAACAGATTTTTCGAAAGTTAGTTTTAAAATCTAAAGATATCTTACTACTGAACTATTGCAAATAATTTTAGAAAACTAACCTAATACTTTAACAATATATTTAAAATAACATTGAAACAAATAGTTAGTTACTTTGTTTTGTTTTTAAAGGGACAGCTATTTAGGGGTCCAAGACATATTTCCTAGTGAAAGGACAGAGTGAAGTGAGGTTAGTTCATTGATGCAGAATTAGTCAATATCTAAAAATAAAAGAGACTTTTCTTGGGCCAGCTTTTCCATTGCTACGTGCTTTAGCAACTAAATATTATTGCTAGCCCTGTTTACAACTAATAGACTCATTGTGTTATTTCATGGATCCACTCTGTAATTGAAAGTTCAGTGGATGTATCTCTGTTGCTTATGACAAGCTTCACATTTGCCTATCCAGATCAAATAATGACAGACTTTAATGCATTTAATATCTTTTACCCTTATATGGCACACCACATGTGTATCTTTGTTCCTAGAATGTGCCCTGTTTTGGTTTTCACATATAGACTGGGCTTCATAGTTATAATACCTCAAAAACCTGAAGTGGCATTGACCATCTTACTAGCTGTAAAAAGCACTATGCAAAGGAAAAATCAAAATTCTGCTAAAAAGGCAGGATCCCCAAAGCCACTTCTAGATCACATTACTCAGTGGGGAATCCTGGACAATAGCCAGAATAAATGTCACATTTTTGAAAATGGTAATAAAAAATGTAAATCTTGTCAAAGATTTTCCATTGAGTAATTCTCATTAAGATTAGCTATTGGGACCCTGGGATTTCAAGAGAACACTGATTATTCTACAGACAGTGCTATTCACAGTTAGTGGCATAGTCAATGATATTGCAGCTACATGTTTTCCATGTTAAATAACACTTGACAGCAAACACAAATGTTCGTTAAGAGAGAAATTTAATTCTTCAGTTTTAGTGACCTGCAAAGAAAGCATACAGATTAATAAGATCCACATTTACCTCCAGCTCTTTGAAGCAATAAATATAATGTTCAGAATATTTGTTCAATTTTTTCTTATATTTAAATCCTGCCCCTTCAGAGCTGCAAAGAAATATATCACAGCCATTCAAAATTAATGCAACATATTGTATAAGTATTTTCTATCCTAACATCTGATTTCATATAGAATGTTTTTAAATTATGGTAAGTGGAGAATAATGTTAGAGGTTTGATTCAGCCAGAGAAATACGCAGAGCGTTGGTCCCATTGTGGTGGAAAGCTCACAGAAAGGAGGAATGAAACAAAACAAGACACCTGCAACCCCATGCATCTGGGGGACCTGAGACTGCCCAATGCATTTCCAGGAAGTGGTGGTGCTGGCTGGGGACAAATTGTTGCACTGTGGGTGCACTGAATCCATCAGTTGTGCTCTGATGGATTTCCAGCCATGTTTTAAAGCTGTCCTCTCCTGGCCATGCACTGCCTGCCATCCCCTGAGGGTTAAATTTCACACTGGAATGAAGCTGCCATCACAGATGTAAAGTGAGTGTGAGATATGCATTTCCCTCTAACAGCCATGTTGATTCAAGCACAAAGTCTTTCTTATGTCAGGTAGTGGAGCTCCCAGGGTTGGGGAAAGGATCCCAAGTCTCAGCCATTGGCCTCTTCACGAACATCAGCCTTCCTTCCCAGGGAGACCAGAGTCAACTCCCGGAATAAGCACCACACTTAACAATAGAACACCACTTTTATCTAACCCTGGGAAAGCCAGGAACGCCCCTAGGTCAAGGATCTTTAGCAAGGGTTACACAGATTCCCTTGCCCTTCTTACAGCATACATCTCCCCCTGCCCCCAACCCCCTTGCATAGCTAAACACATACAGTCTCTCTGCCCCATGTCAGTGCAATCCCCTCTCTGCTTTGGGTCAGTCCAACCTGTCCATGCACTCTGGTCTGTTGCTGACATGTGGTGGGAGTTCAGAATTGTGTGTTGGTTACTTGGTCTCAGCTGTCCAGTCAGCTCCCAACTGAAAGTTTTGCCAGCTATCTAAAAGGGATGACAGCGGAGCCAGAATCTCCTTTGCTACAGTCAATAGAGCTGACCAAGCGTGTGGTAGTGTACACAGCACCTGTTGAAATCGAGTCAGAGTAAGCCAGAATTCCCCCAGGTCTGCCCCTGCAGGGCAGCTTCTCTGCACACCTTGCAGCAGGGGCCACAGCTGAGTTTCCACAATTTGGCTAGAGCAAAGTAGTTCTTTGACCATGCCTTCTTCTATACCTGCATGTCTACATCAGGACTGGGGGAGGGAGAGGGCCAGATATGTTTTGTCCATGCCAGGGGTTCCTCTATACTGGGGGAAAACCCACATTGCTGGTTAAACCAACATTGAGGCTTCTTGTGACTTCAGAGGGGTAGGAAGCAGCTTTAAGCAGGGCCAGGATTTGGCCCTGTTGAGAAGACAGTATCAGCTAATAGAGACAAGGTAGTACTCTCTAGCAGGGCAGAGAAGTTCATCCAATAGGTTTGAATTTTCTCATATGGAATAAGGTTGAGCAAACTAGAAGAGCAAATAGCTACAATAAGAGATGCATTGTAGAGTGCTAAAGGGAGGGAATATTAAAGAAAAAGGTTAGTTAGAAAACAAACAAAAGCAAAGTTAAAACAATGTGTCACATACATGGTATCCTTGTGTCTTGTATCCTTATGGTGTGTATTTTGTTACCAGGCTGTCAATAAAAGAGGTGGAACTTGTTTTCCTTCTTTTTTTCTTACCTACAGTTCACCCTTGAAACTTGTCTCCAGCTGGGTTTCATGTATATGTGCCCATAATAACATCCCTAGTTAGTTGCAAGACTCTGACAGCATGACAGGTTTCTCTGTGAAAGAGTTCATTAAATGCCAGCCAGTAATCCGGTGGCATTTGCTAATACTGTATAATGCTTTAAGGCCAATCTGTTTCCCTTCCTCCTTGCTTTCTTTGTTTCATAAATTATTTCTCACTCACAACAGAAATGAGAACTAGAAATTAGGAATTAATGTTGGTATCTCACAAATTAAGGGCCACTCTGGCTCCATCGTGCTGCTTTGGCGTTGCAAACCATCTATAAAACTGGCTTAACTGGCTAGCTAAATTAGGTTTATTGCCACATAGCATCACCAGACCAGTGCAAAAAAGTCAGAGTGTACTGGTGAATCTGCCCCCCCAAACTATTATTATTGTGGGTTACTTATGGATGTGCATGGTGCTTTATAAAATACATACAAGCAGGATTTGCTTCCTGACAGCAAAACCGAAGGAGTTTTTGAAAGCCCACCTCAAGGGACAAGCATCATTGCAAGCTGTGTCTTAACACCACTATGCGCTGCAGCCTGACACGAGTTGATACAGCCCAGAAATTGGACAGAGCTGGCTGGGGAGGGGGCAGGGCCAGAGCACCCAGGAGATGCACCGAGGCCATAGGGTGCTACACTATGGGGGTTATACCGGCATAGCTACAGCTCTGTAGCTAAGTGGCATAACCCTGTAGTGTCGAGACAGCCTGAGGCTTTTCAACCCCTGTAGGAACACCACATCCCCAAGCAACAGTAAGTAGACCGACAGAAGCTGCGTCTCTACCTGGGATTAGGTCGATATAGCTACAGTGTTCAGCGGTATGGATTTTTCACACCCCTGAGGGATGTAGCTATGTTGACCTAAATTTCAAATGTGGACCAGCCCTGAGCCAGCATGTCCTTGTGCTGCTTCCACCACCAGAGTCTTATACAATCTTGGTTGCTGTTGAGAGAAGCACCCCCCAGTGGAACCGTGGAGGAAGGTGATGGTAGCACTGCTTTGCCTGCTCATAAGGTGAATCCAGCTTGGGTGCAGCTGCTCCAATGGGTGGAGATTCCACTTATGCCCACGGGTTGAATCAAACTCGTCTTTAAGGAAGGTTCTAGGTGCTTACAAGTTAATTTGGGTGGGTGAAATACACACCATTAAGGATGAGGGAGAATTGTAGTTGATCAGCAACTCAAGCCACATTTTCATGGGTATAGTAGACCTATGTTATATCATGCTATTTTTCTATAACCGTCACTCTGCTCACTCCAACTACAATCAATTTTGTTTCTTCAGTCTGTGGCAAACTGCCCAGTTCAATTCCAATAAAAAATGCAAATAAAGGAAAAGGTGTGAAAAGAAACAATGCAGTGGAGATTGTTTTCCCAATATATACGGGGTATAAAACTGTAAATCATTTTCCTCCTTGTCTCAAGATAGGTAAGGTAGGGTTTGCTTATTACAGTTTTCAAGCCCATTGTACAAGGCCTTAGCCTGAGGGTACTCATCAAAGTCAATCCGAGGCGTGGAGCTTTAGTACAGTACTTTTGGCATTAAGGGGTCTCTTAGGAGCTCTCTCAGCTTACTTGCATTAGCTACAGTAGCTATTTAAGGGACCCTCACTTACATTCATTTATGATTGCCAGATTTTCTGAATGTACAACAGTTTCTTTTATGAAACAAATGCGTAAGTGTTTTTGTTTCTGAAGGACAAGGGATTAGTAGTGTTTGTATAACCCATGTACAATATCAACAGCGTCTATTCCTTTCTACCATCCTGTTCATGATCTAACTCATCATTTGTAATGACCACACAGGCTCATCAGTTAATGAAATTATGACTTATTTTAAGTACAGAAGATATTAAAATGAATTAGATATCAATTTCTGAAGTCCTCGACCTCTGACTCCAGTAGCAAAAAGTTCACGAACACATATACTTTTTCCTATGGCTCTTCAGAACAGAGTCTGACAGCTGGCTTTCCTGTGACCTATGAATAGTGTCTGCCTTTTCATGTAAACTGCAGTTAAGGACTGAGCTGAGACCAAACAATTTATCTGGAACTGTACATTTCTGTGGTTGCAGCAATGAAAGACAATCCCTTTATGACTGAAAGCACATTCTCTTTGTGGTGTTTAAGCTAGATATAGATGTCCACTTGGGAAATATTTAATTTCCCCAAGTGCTTTATGTACTGAATAGCTAGGATTATTGATTTATGTTTCATATGATTAATTACCTTTTAAAATTATAGATTAGTTTGTGTATACACATGTTCTTTCATACAGTCACATACACGCATGCATTATGACCCTGACTCTCATTTTTGATAAGGCCCTTGTACACTGTTCTGTATTATATTTACACCCACTTTAGGGCCCCTTTATGCTGCCAATGTAATGGGGCCTTAGTGTAGCTGAGAATCTGGTCCATTTTTTTAATATAATGTGCACGTACACAAACACACAGTTAAACCTACACTAAGACTCACCTCCAATAAGCAACTCTAAGTGACCACTTTAAAACATCCCTTATTCTTTACCTGAAGTTTTGTTTGACCCTTAGTTACAGACTGTCTTTTCTTGGCAATAAATTATGCAGGTCTTTTGCTCTTAGATGGTAACTATTTTGAAATCTACATTTGTTAGATGACAATTTTTATTTCATTCCTAAGTCATATGTTTGTCTATGCAACACACACATTTATACACATACACAGTGATCATTCACAATCTGTTTTTTTCGCATTATCTATGCAATTATTTTGGAGAAAATGTATAATAGTTAACAATGATAGCCAAGAATATTTTGCATGTAACCTTGGGTATCTGTAAAATATACCATCACTTTTAGTAAATCGTAAATTAATTTGCTAATTGTATTTTGTTTTACTTGTGTGTCTTCAGATGACCTTATTAATAGATGATGACATAAAATTATGAACAGGATTTCTTGGGAACAGTGTTCTAGAACATGTAATGAGTAGCAGGCATTTCAGATACTGAATAGATCAGACAAGGGTTTATAGAGAATTTCCCCTATGGATCAGCAAGGGCCTCCTCCTGCTCTGTTTGAAATCAATGGAAATGTTGCAACTGCCATTGATGCAGTAAAATGAGTTCCCAAATCATTCTCAAGCTGATTGTGTCCAAAAATTGTTTCCCAAAGTTATTCCCTAAAAGCATGGATATTTGGCATTGCAACTTCCATTAATAATACAGCCTCGTTAATGTTAAACCTGTCCATTGCACTAAGAATGTGCTCTTTAAGTTCTGTATTAACTTTATAATGACAAAAATAAATGGAAGTTAGGGATGAAAAATATCTTCAGCACACCCATTATACTTAGAGGCCTTCAAAAGGTCTTGTGTAACATGCAATGCAAGCTGCTCTGCATGCAATTAATGCTGTAATGTAGAATTTCCTTGCTTATATGAATATAGCGTCTATCACTAATGTAATATTATTTTGTGATTTAATAGTCATGATAATGGAGACTATAAATTATTGGAAATATAACACAAAGGGCCCAATCCTCTACTCAGTTAACTCCTATTGACTATGAGAGTTTGTATGTAAGAGAGTCTGGCAGTTCTTGACCCAAATGGTCAAATGTAAGAACTCTGAATCTGTTTGTTAATGTCATCTATCTATCTATCTATCTATATGTACCAGATGTTTTCAGTAGCTACATCATTCTTGGTAAATACAATATAGTTTCATAGTTTATTATATAATATGTTGTATGATGAATTATCTATGCAATGCTGGATTGTGCTTTAATAGCTAAACCAACTCCAGAATTAACCTTGGAAACTGATAGTTATTATTATTCTCTTTCTGCTTAGATGGACAAAACCAATTTTGAAGAAGGGTTACAGACAACGTCTGGAACTGTCAGACATATATCAAATCCCTTCTGCGGATTCTGCAGATAATCTTTCTGAAAAATTGGAAAGGTATGACGAAGTATGTATTTTGTTAGCATTATCTCATGATGTGGAAGGCAGTAACTAGGTCTGGAAGAGTGAGCTAGAAATGGTGGAGGTATCTATCAGCTTAGTTCACTTAATTAATCTATTGAAACTTGACACCAGAAACACTGGAACAATAGAGTTTTCAGATGTTTTTAAGCTCCAGTCAGATTTCAGACAGTAAATGGAATATGGCTCAGTTCAGAAAATTTTGAAGCTATGTAGTAGCTTGCAAAAAATGGGTCACTTCGTGTCCGTCACCAGACTCTCAAACTCAGTGTCAGTTCAACACCCCTAATTTCTTCCTTGTAGCATATCCAGGTCATCACCAAATCTTATTGTTTTTTGTTCTATACCATTGAAAAAAATTCCATCCTTTCCTTTATGTCTCCAGGGCTAAAATGCTGGTTGTTTCCTTATTTCTCTTAGGCAGCCTCCTCTGCCCTGGCCTTCCTGATTACCACCTTGCCCTCCTCCACTCACTACCACAGCTAAAAATCTACTGACTTCCTGTATCCTGTTCAGGCATCTCATTCTTTCTTGCAAGGACTTTGCATTACTTCACCCGGGCCTACATCTCTGCTCCCATTTCTTTACTCTGACAGTGCCTCACTGCTCTCTTTGTATTCTTCTCCCATTCTTATCTTAATGCTCTCTTTCATGCTTTGACTTACCCCTGAAAATCCCTTCCCACCTTTAGCATAAAAGACAACCACCTTCTCTTTGTTGAAATCCCTTTTTAAAATGTACTCTTCATGCCAAGCCTACCAGTGTTAACACACCCAGGTGGCCTGTGCTAGAGGTCCTCCACCCATGGAATCCCTATTGAGTCAAATGGGAGTTTGTGCATTGAGTGAAATTCACCCACATATAGAGGGCCTGCAAAAAGCCTCACTCAAAATAAGGATTGTGTGGCTCTTAAGTAGTGTATAGGCCTTGTGCTGGCCCTGGAATCAGTTTCACCTGTGGGGTGATTGCAGAAATGGGTCCTAAATGAGAAGCTAAAGTAGGGCTTTAAGGTCCAGGTTCTCTAAGGGAGGCTCCTAACTTCCATTGATCTGTGACTAATTAATTTACTAGCTCTTGCACATACTTTTTTTTTTTTTTAAAGATCCATTTTATCTTTTGCTGTCATCCAGGACAGATTGGCTATGCATTGCTAAGTCTGTCCATTTAGATTAAAATGCAGGGGGCTCCATTTTCAAAAATAACGGTGCTGAGCATCTGCCTGCTGAAAATCAGACCCCTTTAAGATGTCTTTAATTGGGCACCCAAAATCACTAGTCACTGTCCTTTGCCATTTGGTACTGTACTGAGCACCCTGGTGATGCTTAATAAATATTGATACAAGGTACAATTTATACAGGAAGTGTCCAATTCCTTAATCTTTCTATTTGAATGCATGTTATCTTTATTTGCCAAAATTAAAAGTATTAATTTACAATTATCAAATAAATAATTTGTATAAATAGTAAACTTGTCTCTTTGCTTCTGACGGAAGATATACTATACACTAGGAGGCTACCATCTAAAAATCTCTTCAGTGCTGACAAAAACCAATGCAGTCCATTTTTAAAAAGTCACATTTTAGAATAGCTTCTCTTTGTTTTCTTCTTGCTAGGAACTGGAGGAGCTCCAAAACTTTTATTTGCCTATTATTTGTGTATTGGTCTTAAGAAGTACAGCAGGTTTCTTTAAAACATACAACCTGACCTTTTAATGAATTAACTCCCTGCAGGGTGATGTATGGCTGAGTATATAAATCTGCCAAATATGTGGGTGAACTAGATTTGAACTTTTGTTGAGCTAACAAGTCAATGAGGGTCAGATCTTTGGGGTCTCTGCAAGGCTTTGTTTCATCAGCCACCTTAGCTAAATCTCCTTGGATATACTTGAGTGAATTGAACTATGTTAGAGCTGTAGACTCACGTATTTGCTCACACAACTTAATGGTCTTGTTTTTTGGTTCCTTTTCAGACAATGGGACAGGGAGCTGGCAACTTCAAAGAAAAAACCTAAACTTATTAACGCTCTTCGACGGTGCTTTTTCTGGAAATTTATGTTTTATGGAATATTGTTATATTTAGGGGTAAGATTTGTTCTTGTTTTGAGTAAACTCTGAATGTTGGTAGCTATCCTGGTGATTGCTAAATTACTGAGGAATCATTCTAATAACTACCTTTTCTTCTCTGTGACGTTGTGTGTAAAGATTACAAGGGTACAGATGCTACAGATACTGGGGAGGCACAGTATACATAGCTTGTGGAGTTTCACAATTGGCTGTTGGTGCCTTGAACCCCCAAAATGTATCAGGACCCTGGTTTTAACATCTAGTCTATAAAGTAGTAAAGTTCTTTAATGTCCTTTGGAATTAAATGCTGTAAGATATTCTTATCAATATGAAATAAATTATTGCATGCTACCAGTGATCTGCATGGGCATCTCCCATTTACATTAAAGGGAGTTTAATTCATATAATCAGCATTTTATCTTAATTTCACTTTAGACTATGGATTTTTACCAACAGATTGTGTAAAACTGATTGTTTGTTTTATGGTGTATTGTGGCTAAGGTCACGGTAGCGTTGTGATCAAACAAATGTAATAGGTTTATTGCTGATGTTGCAATAGTTTCATTACCCTGTTGAAAGAAAAAGAGTAATGTTCTTCTTTCTGTTACACCGGTGTGAAAGTGGAATGATTCTATTGGCATCATTGGAGTTTCTTTTGTATGTCTGCCGGTGCATCAGAGAGCAATATTTGGCCCAAAGGATGTGTATAATGGTGAGATGTTCTAGATAATGGCTTCCAATTACATGAATGTAGGAGTGATAGAAGCTCTTTACATTATGTGTCATTTCCTTCTTCTTAATTCTTAGAATGACAAGTCTAAATAACAAATCTTTTTCAGTAGTTTTGTAGACAAATCTTGATTGACATCATTACGGCTAACAAGCTCTGAGGCCATGTGTGCATATTTATTACAATATAAATTTATCCGTAAAAACAGTGGTATTTCATACAGCAGATTGACTGTAGCTCTGGGCATCATTAGACAAAAAATAGAGTCAGGAAGTCTAGAAGGACAATATAATGAAGAAGCGAGAAGTTGTAAAACTTAGCATTCTGTTTTATCTGAAAAACAAAACCGCCCCCCAAAACTAAGTGTTGCGTACCTACCTCTATTGGTTAATCCTAGCGCTTCCTTTTAAAAAACTATTCAATAACCACCACCTTTTTTAAAAAGGAAAAAAAAAAGCGGAACCAACTACATATGTTCTTTTAAGTTAAGGGTAACCCTTCTTAGGCACAACAGCATTGAATGGATATTTGGGACCATTCACATCAGCCATGTGTAGTTTAGTATTTTAAGAACTCTGTGACGTTGGGTTACATTTTTAAAATAAAAGACTTGATGCTGAATAATCACTTCTATGGAGTTTTCAGGTTAACAATGTAAGAGTTTAAAGGGTCCTTTTTCATTTTTAAACCACATTTATCAAAATTCTCTAACTGCATACACAAAAAGTTTCTGTTTTCCTAGCTATTGACAGACAGACACAATTTCTGGATAGACAGAGATATTGGGCTCAATCCTCAGATGCACAGATGAGGAAAGGTGTCAGGGAAGGGTGGCTCGTAAGCCACCTTTCAGCTGGCTAGTATCTGAAATAGTCCCTGGTTGCTTGGCATAATTTAGAACCGCCTCAGGGCTCCTCTAAATTACACTGTCTGCAGCCAGAAGCTACCCCAGCAAGAATCTGGTTGGAGAGGTATGTATTCTGCTTCCTCTTTACCTGTCATGTCCTATCCTCCATTCAGGGGAAGTTTAGACCTGCCTGCAGAAGTTGTACACCACCAGAATACTCTTCTGTTTCCCCTTGGTTACCCCTTTAAGGTAGCTTTCTGACTCTTTTGCTTTGCAAAGCAGGAAAATAGGAACTGAGGATTCAACCAATTCTCCCTCTCTCTTTGTATGTACAGACAGGCAAATACTAAATTAGACTATGAGCTCTCTGGGACAGGGAGCATCTTCTTTGTTGTGTAGCTGTCCAGTGCCTAGCACAGTGGGACCCAGATTCTTGACTGGAGAAGGTGCTCCTGTAATATACAAATATATAATAATAATGAAGATGAGGAAATGAAGGAGAGAATAGGACATTGAAGGAAGGAGAAAGAGAAGCTAGTCTGAGGGAAATGTGCACTGGAAAAGGCAAGGGTTTGAGGAAAAGAAACATAACCTACTTTAGAAGGAAAATTGTGCTGATGAAATGGAAGTGAAAAAGAGGAGGAACAAAAATAAGGGAGCCATTGTACTGCAAGTTAATAGTTTTTTAAAATGTGCTGTTCAGTGCCACTATACTAAAAGAAACCGAAGTACACATGTTTTTGTTGAATGTGCATGTGTACACAGACACACACAAATTCAGGCCTGGTGTCATTCAGCAGGACAACTCATTTTTCCTTGCTGACGTTGCACACATTTCTCTTGGATTCACGCCTTATTACAGTTTTCTCTTACGTTTTTATCTGTAGATTTGATGGTTTTACTCTGGCCTACTTGGGGCTATTGAGAAGATTCAGCTAGTGCAGATTGTGACTGCTCATCTACTTGGAGGGTATAGTGTATCTGTGCTCGATAGCCTGCATTGGCTTCTGCTTCACTTTGGTTGCTATTCAGAGTTGTCTGGGTATGTGTGTGGGGTGGTATTCCCACAGAAAATTAATCAAGCATCTTTGAGAACAGGTTCCTCAAATGCATTTCCTCTGTGTATAATCACTAAAAATCAAGGAAATCACCAATCCAAACAAGATTAACATCCACACCAATCTCATTTCACATATTCCCACAACAAAATCTTTATAATACCCAAATGCCCTCATGGAATTTTATCAGCTTCTCAAGAGATATTGCCTCGGATACTTCTACCCATCAACTCCTTTAGAGGTGAAGAGGGGGCTGATTTTGGGCTGTGCAAAAGGAGGGGAGCAGACAGGTTCAAAAGAACGTAAGAATAGCCATACTGGGTCAGAACAATTGTCCAGCTAGTCCATTATCCTGTCTTCTGACAGTGGCAATGCCAGATGGACCAAACAGGGCAATTATGAAGTGATCCATCCCCTGTCATCCAGAGACAGCATCTGGCATGCAGAGGCTTAGGGACACCCACAGCTTGGGGTTGCATCCCTGACCATTTTGGCTAATAGCCAAATGAATGCATCTAGTTTTTGAACCCAGTTATAGTCTTGGCCTTCACAACATCCTCTGGCAAAGAGTTCCAGAGGTTCACTGTGTGTTGTGTGAAGAAATACTTCCTTTTGTTTGTTTTAAACCTGCTGCCTATTAATTTCATCAGGTGACCTCAGTTCTTGTGTTATGAGAATGGGTAAATAGCACTTCCTTATTCACTTTCTTCACACCATTAATGATTTTATAGACATCTATTATATCCCCCCCAGTCATCTCTTCTCCAAGTTGAACAGTCCCAGTCTTTTAAATCTCTCCTCATGTGGAAGCTGTTCTATGCCCCAATCATATTTGTTGTCCTTTTCTGAACCTTTTCCAATTCTTATATATCATTTTTGAGATGGGACAACCAGAACTGCACACAGTTTTCAAGGTGTAGGTGTACCATGCATTTATATAGTGGCATTATGACTTTTGGTGACTTATTTGTCCCGTTCCTAACATACTATTAGCTTTTCAGGCAGCGAGGAAGAGTTAGGAGTGGGAATGAAGAAAGCCCATTAATCCCTGCCCTATCTTTAAATCCGGAATCTTTGAGGGTTTTTGGGTGGGTATTATGGGAGCCAGTTAACCTTAATCCATCCCTCTTTGTGACCTCATAATTCATTAACAGGGAAACCTTTTTTGTGTCACAAGCACTGGACTGTAATATCATTCAGTGGCAGAAGAATTAGCTTTGAAGACTGATTAGGAAAGAAAAATCTCTGTTTATACAAAATATCTTGTAATCAGAAATGATGGGGAACGGAAATGCAGAAAAACTGACAGTTCAATGAGTCCTTTGTAACATGCATATAGTTCAAGGTTTGCTAGTGTGTAGCAATGATTCTGTAAGAGTCTGGCTCAAACTCACAAAAACAAGGGAAATCACACCTACAGCCAAATATTCAGTCTAAGGTTCTGGCCCTAACTTTTTCTGCATAAGGAAATTAACAACAAGAAAATAATATAAACTGACACTGGCTGCTCCAGCATATTAGAGTTCTGTATTCCGCACAACATTGTGTTTAAAAAGTTAACACTATACAAAAACAATGTTCAAAATATTAAATGGATTGGCCTCTATCAGCTTGCTAGTTTCTAAAGAATACTTTTTAAAGTGATTGCTGAAAAATGAAGGCTGACAATTGGAGCATTGGAATAGGGCCAGATTTTGAGTCTCATGAACACAATTCCCACTGGAGTCGGAGTGAGGACTTCAGGCTTTGTAAAAACAAAACAAAAATGAATATGGGTTTTAACCTTGCTTTCCTTTTGAATTCCTGGTATTCGTATAGCACCTGTTGCAACCAGCACCACAGCTCTGCTCTCAGTAGATCTAGTAATTTCTCCCTCTCTCTCACCTCATGCACCTTAGGTAATGATGTTACTGAAGGGCAGACACTTGCATTCTGGTATCCTAGCATGCTATAATTCACTTTCATAAATTGTTGTGTTAGGCACATCAAACTGTTCATGGTTTGTTCTGTGTATCTGCTTCCCTGCTGCCCTAAACATCTATATTCCTCAACCATTAGATGTCTCTTTAAAGAAAAAAAAACACACTTCTTGCAAGCAATTTACTAGCCAGTTAACCACTTAGTTGTGAGCATAGTTGTAATACATCTGTACAATACTCTCTTTCAAGCATACTTGCATAACTGTATATTGGTTAGTGTCCATTCAGGCAAATTAACTGTATCACAAATGCAGAAACAGTTTTAACTTTCCCCTTCCTTGCTCTCAAAGTACTTGTTTGGGTTTTTTAACCTCTAATGCACTTTGGTGCAATATAAATCAACATAGCCATACCTGGGTAATTTTTACTGCTGTCATTTACACTATAGGAGTTTAAATTTAGGTAACAGAATGAATATCCCTGAAATTCTCCTGTTGTGTAATTTTAGAAGTGACCATTTACATGTCCACTGCTGAGCTACTCTGTGGAGACATGCAAAAACGGGGTTGGGTGCTACTCAAGAAGGTTGAGGTGTTCAATGCCTATTTTGCTTCAGTCTTCACTAAAAAGGTTAAATTACTATAAAGTGGGTGCACAACTTGTTGAAAGACCATACTCAAAAAGTAGTTCTCAATGGTTCACTGTCCGACTGGGAGGGGGTATCTAATGTGTGCCCAGGGGTCAGTCTTGGGTTCAATACTATTCAATATTTTAATTAATGACTTGGATAATGGAGCGGAGAGTATGCTTATAAAATTTGCAATGACACCAAGCAGGGAGGGATTGCAAGCACTTTGGAGGACAGGATTAGAATTCAAAATGACCTTGAAAAATTGGAGAAATGGTCTGAATTCAACTCAATGACATTCAGTAAAGATAAGGACAAAGTATTTCATGAGGAAGGAGAAAGCAAAAACACAACTTCAAAATGGGGAATAACTGGCTCGGCGATAGTACTGCTCAAAAGGATCATAAATTGAATATGAGTCAACAATATGATGCTGTTGCAAAAAAGGCGAATATCATTCTGGGGTGGATGAGTAAGAGTGTTGTAGGGTAATTGCCCTGTTTTATTCAACACTGGTGAGGCCTCTGCTGGAGTATTGTGTCTAATTCTGGGTGCCACACTTTAGGAAAGATGTGGACAGATTGGAGAAAATCCAGAAGAGAGCAAGAAAAATCATAAGTTTAGAAAACCTGATTATGAGGAAAGGTTAAAAACACAAGGCATGTTTGTTCTTGAGAAAAGAAGACTGAGGTGACAGTCTACAAATATGCTAAGGGCTGTCATAAAGAGGCTCATGATCAATTATTCTCCATGTCCACTGAAGGTAGGACAAGAAAGCATTGGCTTAATCGGCAGGAAGGGAAGTTTAGTTCAGATATTGGGAAAAGCTTTTAACTATAAGGGGAGTGAAGTTCTGGAATAGGCTTCCAAGGAAGGTTGTGGAATCCCCATCATTGGAGGCTTTTAAGAAGATTTTGGATAAACACCTGTCAGAGATGGTCTAGGTTTACTTGGCCCTGCCTAAACTTTAGCAGGCTGGACTTGATGAAATATCCAGGTTGCCTCCAGCACTACATTTCTATAATTAATGTCTGCAGAATTCAGAGTGGCTCAGCAGGTGAATATTCTTTTAAATAGTCCTATTGCCTCCCACACAGGTACACATATCTCATACCAGATAGGCAAGACATTCTAGTTAGCTTAAAGTTATATTAATATTTGTTAGCTGTTAACTTGTCAGAATTACAGGACAGAACAATATGAAAAATACCCAGATTTGCCTTTCTGTGTGTGTATTAAATATCAGTCTCTCGCATATATGATCTCTCTGCCAACATGATCTAGCAAATAAGGTGGCACGTTGCCAGTCATTATTCTTTGTATATTCCTGTAAACCTGTAAATCACCTTGCTTCAATTAGCTGAAAACATATTTGATGTCTCTATATACACAACAAACACAGTCACAGAGCATGGTATTTCCACTGATGCATAAATGGAATAAATTGTAAATACCAGAGTACATGCTACTTAAGACAGATGTATAAAACTTACCTGGGAATCTCAGGGAACATGAAACAAAGCAATGCCCATGTCCTTGAAAGCACTGCCCATGTCCTTGTTTCGCATTTTTATGAGATGTATGAAGTTGTGATTTGCTGCTCACAGATGCAGATGGTCTTAACACAGCTGTCTAATGTTGTGTGTCTGTGTCTGTGTGTGTTTTGTAAACACTCCTCCTTTGCCTACTAAGAACACTATTGTCTTTGTCAAACCAGGACTCAAGTTTACAGTATTTGTGTTGACACAATTATATTTAATCTGGCAAAGGTAGTACTTAACACAGGTGATCTATTCCGGGTATACATTTTCATTTCCTGTGTTGAAACAGTCAACTAACTTTTCTATTCTGATGCGATTGTAGCACATGATGTAAAAGCAGTTAGTAATGCTGTTGTCTTGATAACCATAAGTAATTTAAAGAGTGTGGAGAGGAAAAGAAAAATCAAAGGGGAAAGTCCTGACCTATTTATCACTGAAAACCCTGAGTTACAACTGAGCTCCAGTAGCTCATGTCTTCCTCTCTTCCTGCATGGTAACTCTCCCTGGCACTCAGTTTGGGGGCACCATTTAGGAACATTTAAAGTGTATCACACATCTGTACAAAGAGAGTTTTGCAACTGTCTATTTGTTTAGCATTTGACACGCTCACTCTCTTTGCTGGGAGAGAAACAAATACGATGGGAAGCGAGAAGGGGACACACACACACACACACACACACACACACACAAAGTTCTTAGCACTAACAATTAAACAAACCACTGAGCTCATTCATATTTCACAACCCTTCTGTGGTTTCCACAGAATATAAAGGAGAAAGTCATACCAAGGAACTCAGGTGATTTTTGCATCTGTATTTTGGGTGGGGTGAGAGGTAGAGAGAAAGAGGTTGTAAGTGGTCAAAAATGAGAAATTGAGCAAAGCCTGGACAGAGGAAATGGAGGGAAACAGACCTATTCTCCTGGCACAGAGCAAACACCAGTAGGGTTTAGTGACAGCAGTAATGAAGGATAAGGAGAGATGTGGGGCAAAGCTGATCTCAGGCCCAAGATAAATATAGTGGTCGATTAATATCCACATAGCTATACCAGAGTATTTGTGTTTCGTGCTCTTTTCGTTATTTCCTATCCTTTCCCTTATGTTTCACCCTATTTCTTCTGTTGTTGTTCTGCTAACATTCACTTTAGGACATATTATGAATCTGGCTGTGCCTTATTTGGTTCAGTGATGCACAAGGTAGACTGGTACCCAAGGGTTAGAGTGAAGAACCAGCATCTAAAGTGCTTCTGGATTCAAATGTGCTGAGTCATTAACTCAGTTGTTCAGAAGGCTAAAATTAGGGTCTCACTAAAAAAAAACTACCAAAAAAACCCCCAGCGCAAGCATGTACACACAGGAAAGGCTGAATGGACTAATTGCTTATATAGTTTCTCTTTCTTTATGAGAGACACATATTGAGAATAAAATCTTTCCCCGTGAGCTTGAAAAGTAAATCTAGAAACATATTGCTAATTTAAGCACTTTAACAAGAGTTACATATCTCAAGAGCAGTAGATATTCTTAAAGTCTATGGCCTGGTTTCACTATTGCATTAATAAAATTTTATGTTGGCTTAACTCCATTGACTTCATTGGAGTTACAAGAACATAATACTGGCGTAAAGCCATGGTGAATCAAGCACTTTATGGCTATTGTATCTTCTTTTAATTTGCACTGTGAAGAGAGCAAGCATCCTTGCTTACGATATACTAGAAGTAAATGGTTGACACCGCTTGAAATTAAAAAGTTGTCTGTTCTGAAAAAGAAATTAACTACAAATGCTTTCTCTTGTCTTCTCCTGCAGGAAGTCACCAAATCTGTGCAACCTCTTTTACTGGGAAGAATAATAGCCTCCTATGATCCTAGCAACTCCCATGAGCGATCCATAGCTTACTATCTGGGCATAGGCTTGTGCCTTCTCTTCATTGTGAGGACACTGCTTCTGCACCCTGCTATATTTGGCCTTCATCATATAGGAATGCAAATAAGAATAGCCATGTTTAGTTTAATTTACAAAAAGGTAGCTTTTTCACTTTCACTTGAATGAATAAGAAAGCAAAATGATTGTATTTAGTGTATGCTGCTGGCACAAGAACATTTTCAGAAGAGGGTTAGAAGAGGGGAGGTTTTAGGCAACAAACTATAGGAGAGATCGGGTTTGAATAATAAAGTGAACATAAAGCACAAGGAAAAACTACTCTACAGCATGCAGTTTCCTGCATCCCAGTTATTTATTGACTGTCGTTTTGAAGATTTCCTTTTAAGTGGCTCAAATCTGCCCTCAGATTGATACTGTTGATCTACAGAATTGGAAGCATTCAGTGGTTACCATTAAAAAGCAAACATTTGCCAACAGACATCACACACTCATCACTGTTATATTCTATATTAAATATGGGGAAATCCCCTGTTATAGCTCAGATAGTGATATGTAATAATGCTTGGCAAATGCTGACTTTTTTATGGTGCCTATGTATGCATTATATTATCTAGAAGCTGGTGCCCTAAAATTATTTGTCGACCAAGATTCTTCCTTCCTCTGAAAAGTGTCTAGTAACAGATGTTCATGTGCTCTTTGTTTTGAAAATGTGAAAATCTCAAAAGGACTGTGATTTTTGCCAAACACAGCTCTATTTAGCCAAATGCATGTATTATTCATATGCTACAATCTGAAAACCGGCAGATTTTGAGCTAATACAGGGCATTGCTGTTGGAAGTGTATGTGTGTGGAAGAGGGACTGTGCTAGAATAGTTTTTAGATCACAGCTCCTTCCTGTTGTAAAATCCTGATGATTCTCCTCACCTATTCAAAATCACATTTTGCCAGCTGTAGGATGATGTACTTACATAACAAAAGACCACATCCCCCATTATAATCAAATCCATGTTGAAAAAAATTATCCCTAGATAAAAAACTATCAAAACTAGCTGAGAGGATATACTTTTCAGATCACATCCAGTGGTAGTCTTAGGCCACATCTACACTAGTGAGGTTATAGTAGCACAGTTGTACCGATGCAGCTGTGCTGCTGTAAGATTGCTCTTGTAGCCGCTCTATGCCGATGGGAGAGAGCTCTGCCATCAACATAATTAAACCACTCCCAATGAACGGCGAAAGCTATGTCAATGGGAAAGTTGTCTCCTGCCGACTCGGCGCTGTCCACACCGGTTCTTCTGTCGGTGTAACTTATGTCACTCAGAGAGGTGTTTTTTTCACACCTCTGAGCAACATAAGCTATACTGACAAAAGTGCGAGTGTAGACGTAGCCTTAGGCTCTATGCTTCCAGGGTCCCCAAACATACTCATACATTTCACCTACTAGCTGAAGTGAGCCACTGGTTTGATGAAGAACAGAATCTTCAGTGCAGCAGTTTTCGCTTTGTGAAACTGCTGAGCAAATCTCCTGAACAATGGAAATCTTGCTCTTCAACAAAATAGCTGCTATTTTGTTGAAAATCTTCTTCTCTGATGCAATACAAAAGCTCCTGGACTAGTAAAATCCATTCCCTATGCATCAAGTATCAATCATCAATTTTGGATTCCAGGAACATCATCAATTTTGGATTCCAGGAACATTACTGGGGGCATATGTCCAAAGGCTCTGTTATATTCCTCCCCTAAACTATTCAAAAAGCCTTCTTCATACCTTGTCAAAGAGCAGAAGTAGCCAAGTAAATCTTCTTCTCCATTAGCTAACTGTTTAGCATAAAGATGTAGTTTTGTGATGAATAGTGGTAATAATTGTTTTCTTCTTGTAGTTAAAGCAATTCTATAACTCCAGACCAACATCTTTTTGACTTTCTACAGTTTGTTGTTTTTAAGCTACCAGGGGCTGAAAAAACATAAGACTCAGATATATGGACTTTAAAATACCAATTGTTAACTAATTATAAATTAGAAACCCATTAATAGATTTATGGGAAAATACTCAGAAGATTCAAGTTTTACTCAGAGATTTTGTGCTGAAAATTTGGGACCGGTCGGGTGTGGATTTTATATAAAAACGAAGAGGTTGAAATCTTATGTTAAGTGCAAAATAGAACCTAACTTTAACTATGGAGTTGTTACTGCTCCTCATTACAAATTTCACCATGTCTGTCAAGAAATTCTTGTTAAGGTGTGCACTCTAGAGGATTTGGGACCATACACAGAAACACTCAGCATGCATGTGTAATTCAGTCTTGCCTTACATATAGAAATATGCAACAAAGTAAAAGCTAGGTTAAAAAAAGTCCATACTGTATTTGCAAAGTAATATAATGAATACATTAAACTTTAGTGATATAAATAAAACGGATTTAATAAGTGTTTTTCTTTGTAACAAAGATAGCAAATGAAACATTTGTATTACTGTTCACTGGCTGTTAATTACTAATATTTCTATTTATTCTCTTTTATTCAACTAAGTTACAAGGCCATTCATCTACTGTTTTGTATTATTTTGCAGACCTTAAAACTGTCAAGCAGAGTCCTAGATAAAATAAGCACTGGACAACTCATTAGTCTCCTTTCCAACAATCTGAACAAATTTGACGAGGTATGTCACTGCTTGTTTAAGCTCCTGTATTTGTTGTATCACAGAAACAAAAGTGAGTGACTGCAAAACTTCAAACAGTTCTAGAAGCGTTAGCATCACCATGGCGACAGTCAAGCAATGGCAATAAATGGCCAACTGTGGTGAGCTGTGCTCATCTTAAGAAACTCCCAAACTGCATTCCCACCTGCATGATGTGTGGGTGTGTAGTCAGGGAGAGGCTGATTCAGACCACATCTTCTCCCATCTCCTGCAGCCAAGACAGCGGGGTAGCAGCACAAACCTGTAAAGCGAAGAGTGCTAGTAGTAGCATGTGGATTGTACAGTACTGTATGTTACTCAGTTGATGGAAGGGCCTAGAAACTCCATGAATTTCAAGTCACAGAGTGTCTGTTTGGCCATCCTATTGGGAGGAGAGGCATGCCACTTCCAACTACAGCTAGCATAAGGCTGAGGTGTGAGGAAGACAGGAAGAGTAGAACTTCTCATGTGATACTCGGGAGGCAATCAGCTAGTGTGGTTATGAATACAAGTACAAACCCTTCGCTAGACAAATACTACCTTGTGCATCCCTCTCCAAACCTCTTGATAGCATGGCTCCCTCAGGACCTATGCTGTCATACAAATGCTAGTATGATATAGACTTGTACCCCCACCATACATCTTGTATGGCAAATAGCTATTAATCTCTATGGCCAGGATGCTGCAGGCATCAGCCATCTCCCCCCGTCAACTGCTCCCACCCTGCTGCCCCTGCTCCCAAAACCACAGAGCTGCCAACTCACAGAGGGGAATTCTACGCTGCTTGTACATCACCCTCACTCCCTCTCTGCATGTACCAGCCATTATTGCCTAACACTTGTGAGGTTTTTCGTTTCTCAGGATGTGCACTGTCCATGACATTATTTGGCCCTCAGGACTACAGGAGTTGGCCCTAAATCCATGCCAGGGAAAACAAATGAGGGAGATGACCATATAGGGAGCAGGTTGTTTTGAATTAATTGCATATACAGCCTTAATCACTCTTTCACCGAAATAAGTTACCTTCCATAACAATTTTAAATAATTCTTCATAGGTTCTTTCATATATCTTGTCTCATTTGGCAGTGATTGAAAACATAGAGGGGAGAGGACGGGGGGGAATCCCGGTCCCTGTGAAGTCAATGGCCAAACTCCTACATGCCTATATGGGGCCAGGATTTCACTTTGTATTTATACAGTTTCGAGGAGAGTTGTGGACTGAACTTTGTCCCTTGAAAAAAACAAAGCTCATGTGTGGAATGTATATATGCATTGGTATGTCCTCAGTGTAATTAACACCCACATTGCTATGTGCTCAGAACCACAAAATCTCCTCTATAAACTTGTTTTACTACTGGAAATTCTTTTCCTATTCTTTGTGCAAATTGTTCAGAGTATCACCTCAATAGCTCCTCTCTCTTTCATATTGTCTGAGTATTTTTGCTGTGGATTTTTGCAGGGGCTAGCATTGGCTCATTTTGTATGGATTGGACCTTTACAAGTGGTGCTACTGATGGGACTGCTGGTGGAGATGTTAGGGCCCACAGCATTTTGTGGACTTTTCTTTGTGATAATCATGGCCCTTTTCCAAGCTGGGTTAGGACGAATGATGATGAAGTACAGGTGACAAAATGTTAAAGATGTTCTAAATAATTGTATGTTTTCACAAGACATATTGCTTTATGATACTTATGGTCCTCACTTAAAAATGTTACTCTGTTAGAGTCTGCTCTTCTGAGGACAGGATTACACAAAAAAAAATCTGAAGTAAAGAAAACACAATAGAAGCACTTGGAGAAGGGTAGAAAAATATTATTGGGCTAATGCTGATGTGGTTCTTTAATAGACTAATACATTAATAATTAATTGGTCATCTTACAATTAGTTTGTAAGATTATTTCACATATGGGGGATAGTCCTGACTTAAATCAATGGGGCTCCCTGGTGAGTAAATAAACACAGAATCTGGTCCTGTTTCCAAATCTTGGTATTTATATAGGTTGGTTGTTTTGCAACTGTGTTTATAGCCATTGCCTTGCAAAGCAAGATCCTAACTTTTTTTTGCCTCTTCATGAAGTAAATAAAATTGAAAGAAAAATGGAGAAAGTCAGAAGGAAATAATGGAAGAAAAGGAGATTTAAAAGCAAACTGGAGATTGGGAGAGCAGGAACACACACCAGAATACAGGAAATTAGATACAAAAATGACTTTAGTAAAGTTCGTTGCGCCAATTCATCCCCAAAGTCAGTGGAGGTTCCTCCCTGAAGACAGTGGAGTTCAACCAGGGCTGAATTTAGTCCCTTTTTCTTAATGAACAATGTTTAAAAATAGAATCAAATTCTAAAGATAAACAGATACTATTGTTAACATACACAAAGCCAAACCTTACTTACCTTACACTGGAATTCCCACTGATATGTCAC